>NW_016690367.1:1400963-1415798 GCF_001604755.1 Lepidothrix coronata
GGGGGTTCCCCCCCCCCCCCCCCCGTCCCGCCGCCTGCAACCGGAGATCCCCTGGAGACTCTGTGCTGCCGGAGGGACCCGCCCCCCTATGGAACTACCGGGATCCTGCCCCGGGAACCGGGGTCTCGTGTGGCGCTGCCACCCCTGGGAAGCGGGATGGGGGTTCCGCCACCCCCGTCCCGCCGCGGCGGCCGCCACCTGTTCTACCGGAGGGTCCCCAGGATCCCCCCCCGATGGAACCACCGGGATCCTGCCGCCCCCCTGCCCGGGGTCCGCGGTCCCATGTGGCACTGCCATCCCCGGGAAGCGGGATGGGGGTTCCTCTCTCCTTCCCGCTGCCGCCGCCGGGGGAACTTTTCCCTCCCGCTGCTGGGGGGGGGGGATCTCGGCTGCGCCCCCCGCGCCGCGGATGCTCCGCCGAGCGCGACCCGCTCGGTCCCGGTACCGTCCGACCCCCCTCCCGCCGCACCCCCGGCAGGGAAAACTTCCCCCGGTGGGGGGGTCAGGTGAAAGGAACCCCCATCCCGGTTGCCGGGGGGGCGGCGGGATCCCGGTGCTTTCATCGTGGGGTCCCTGCGGGGGTTTGGGGACCCTCCGGTAGGAACAGGTGGCGGCCGCGGCGGCTCCGCTCGCAGCCTCCCGGCTCTCGTTGTGCCGCGGGGATGCACAGTCGGAGTTGTGCCGAGACGGCGGTCGATGGATTCGATTTTATTCATTTGTATATTTTTAGTGTTTCCCTCCTTTCCCCTGAGCGCCCCAGCGGTCCCCGGGACCCCCCAAAGCACGGGCTGGGGAAGGGCTGATGCGGGGACCGGGAGGCAGGAGCGAGGCTCGATGCTGCGGAGTGCGGGATTTTGGGGGCTCCCGAGGCGCTACCGGGGGCTTTGTGGGGGGAAACTAAGGCACGGGGAGCTGGTGCCTCATTCCAGCGGGTCCCCGGCGCTGCCACCCCCAGCTTTTAGCTAATGCTCGGCACATCAAAGTGTATTTTTGCCTAGTTCTGTAGTTTTTCACCTTTAAATCCAAGCAGGCTCACCTGCACACGGTCCCCATGTTGGTGCATTGATTTTGGGTTTTTTTTGGGTAGTGGCTTTTCTCCAAAAATTATAAATAGTGACACCCGTCAGCAGAAAACAAGAGACGGCGGCTGACCCGTGTGGTGGGGGGATGGAGACAGGGATGGATGGGGGGATGGAGACACGGGTGGATGGAGGGGATACGAAGCTGCTGTGGCTCCCCCGGCTTTGTGGGGTGGAGGGAACGGGTTTATATTTGAGGAGGGGGCAGTTGTGTGCTGGTTGGGGAGAGGATCAGCTGCTTTGTGCTTCAAGGCAGATCAGGGAGGTGATGAGGATACTGAGGCAGCTGGTGAGGGGCTCAGTGTTCTGCCAGAGGAAGGGGCTTCTGCACCCCCCGGTGTCAGAGGGGGGGTCTCGAGCTGTGCTGCCCCAGCCCTGGTGTGTGCGTTTCTCTGATGGCTCTCAGGGCTGAGCTGCCGCAGCCTGTGAGAGATTGGAGGGGCTGTGGTGTGGACACCTCGGGGCTTGGGGGGGCTCTGTGGGGTGGTTTTCCCTCCCAAGCAAACCCTTTTCCCTCTGTGGGCTCCCTTCCCTGCGAGATGGCATTACCGAAGGGCAGGATCGAGCCCGGTCCTGGTGTAAATCAGGAGCGTGTTTATTCCAGCATTTCCCTGGAAGATGCAGAGCAAGCTCAGCTCCGCAGTGGAGCCAAAGGAGTGGATCCAGCTGGAGGTGAGGGGTCTGCTTGCAGCCCCCCGGCTCCATTGCAGGCTGCTTTTTAGCTGGATCTGATGTTTGCTCCTGCCGGTGTGGTTTGGCCGCCTGCAGGGATATCACCAGGCTCATCCCTGGGGCTGGGGCTGCACGGCGGGCAGGGCTGGGAAAAAAAAATATTTAAGCCATTTGCACCTGCTCTGGGATCACCGGAGACCCCGGAGCCGGTCACGGGAAGGACCAGCTGCTTGTCTGGGTGGGGATTTTCAGGAGGGGGAGAGGTTTTCTTGCTGCGCCTTTGCAAGGAAGGGGCACAGTGTGGTCCCTTCTGCAGGTGGGGGGACTGAGGCACGGCGTGTCCGTGTCCAGCCGAGCTGGGAGGAATCGAGGTACCCCAGTCACGGTCCTTCCACTGCCTTGGGGTGCTCTCGTCTCCTTCCTGCAGCCTTCAAACTTTTGCAGCTCGTTAGGATTTCGCAATGACTGAGCTGTCGGTGCCGGCCCGTTGTGCTTGTCATGGAGGGGACCAGGGTGGTGTTGGGAGGCACTTGCTGACCCTCCAAACCGAGTGATCCGGGGGGGTCTTGCGGTGCCAGTGGGCTGTGACAGGGACCTGTGATTGTCCCCGGTGGGATTTGCCAGCCCCATCTCGCCTCTCTGGGCTGTTTGCGGTAAAACACGGAGCCTTTCCCTGCTGGAAGCCTGTGGCCACGAGCAGGCTGGGCCCCGGGGCAGCGGGTTGTGCAGGCTCAGCTATTTCCCTCCTCCTCTTGCTTTCCCTGATAAGAAAGGTGGATGTGGCACTCGGGGACGTGGTGGCCTTGGAAGCGCTGGGGAAGCAGCCGAACTCGATCTTTCCCAACCTAAATAATTCCACAAAGCGCAGCTCTGCTCCTCTGCAACTGCACCCCAAAACTTCAGCAACGAGCTGCCCTTCAGGGGTCCCCCAGGCTGTGTCCCCCCAGCCTGTGTCCCCCCACATTCCCAGGCTGTTTTCCAGCGGTGGGGACACGCGGCCGAGGTGCTGCCCGGCACTCCTGCCGGAATTATGCGGAAGCTGTTTGCTTCGACTTCGTTAGCGGCAATTAAGCAAATAAAACATTTGGGTTTGCAGCTTCCACTCGGGAGGCTGGGATCGCATTGGACTGCGGTTGGTGGCGGCTCTGGTGGCACTAGGACCAGTTTTGGGGGGGGATTAGGGGGATGGTTGCTGGTCGTGGTGATGAACCCCTTGCTGGGGGTCAGCCTTGGGGCCCCCCAAGCGTCCTGTCCCCCCCCGGACAGCGCTGGCAGGAGGTGGCAGGGCTGACCCTGACCCCGGCGCGGCGGTGCCGTCTCGGTTGAGTGAATGGGAACAGCCAAGCAGACGCCGTTTCCAGGGCTGGGATTGGGGTCGGGAGCAGAGCAGCCCCTCGGCGTCCCTCTGTCCCTCCCTGGCCGTTAACTGCCATGGGGGTCTCTCAGGGATGCTGGGAGAGGGGGATGAGCGGGATGCTCTGCCTGTGCCTCGGGGTGGGGGTCAGGAGCGGGACGGCCCCTCCTGCTGCTGGGGGACAGGGTCAGTGTTTTGAGCTCTCCGGTGCCTCATCCTCCTCTTCCAGCGCTTTTCCCGGGGGTTATTTCCCTCCACCTGGCTGCCCACGGCTCTCCTATGCCAAGGCATTTTTTCCTTCCCAGCCCTCCTTCACTGAGCGCATAAAATGTGCGAGAACGAGAATGTTACATTTCCCTTGTCAGGCTTGGTGGTTGTTTTTTTTTCCTCCTTCCTGCCTGTTCTGCCGTGCCAGGGAAGAGGCTCTTTCTCTTGTTTGCTCCTTCGTGTGTGTTTTTAATGCCCTGGGAGTGCCATGCCCTTTCCCAGAGCGCCCAGACAGTGCAAACACCCCTCGGGCTCCTGCGTCGGGATGCTCCGGAAAATCCTGTTGACGTGCCCAAGTGTGCCCAGGGCAGAGGTTTCTGGCTCCCAAGCCCTTGGCTTCCCAGTGTCCCCTCTCCACACACCGGAGTGTGGTGGATTTTCACCATCTCTGAGGGTGAAGCTGAATTTAGGGATGTTCCAAGTGATGCTGATGCTCCTGGATGGACCTGTCCCTCTGGCTCCGTATCTGCAGCTCCGTGGTGGAGCCTGGCAATGCCTGTTGTTTTTTTTCCCCTCATCAAGACTTACAGTTGTATTTGTTTCATTTTTACCCTTTTCTTCTTGTTCCAAAACTCCTGTTTCATGTTTTTTCCCCTGGGTGCCTGGACCTGCCCTGGCCTCTGGAACAGGGATGCTGGTGAGTCACCTCCTGGCCCTCACTGCACATTTTTCCCTTTGTTATCCAAACTAAGACAAGCCAGCTCTATTCCAGCTTCCCTGGGAGCTTTCCCAGAGCAGAGCCCAGCAGGATCAGCACCCTGGGGGAGCAGGGACACCTCCTGGAAGACCAAGGCAGGTGCTTTTGGGTGGCTTTAACCCCTGTCCTGGCTGTGACAACCTCCCCGTTGATGTTGGTTTTTCCCCTGATTGCACCCGGGATGGAGCTTTTCCATCATTTCATCACCCCATCCTTGCTCTGCAGAGGGGCTGAGAGCCCCGACCACCCCAAAACACCCCATAAAAATCCTCTCCTGGCTGCAGCCCCTCTCCAGGGATCTGCTGCTTTGCTTTTGGCAGCTGTGTGAGGGTTAAGCATGAGGGGCTGGAGGCAGAGGAAGGCAAATCCCTGCTGCATCCCTGGGAGCTGGGAGGTAGCACAGGCTCTGGAGAGCCTTATCAACGTGGCCCTGCCATCTGCCTGCCTAAACCTCCATAAATAAGCTTTTTAATAATCTATTATTAACATGCACTATAATTGTCTTATTAGACATGTCTGGGAACCTTTAGTTACTGCGTGATTAAATGTCAGGATTCCCAAACCTCCCCTCTCCCCTGGCAGCTTGGGATTTGCTTCGCAGCGTTCCATGGATCCTGCTCTCCCATTCCAGCCTGGAGACCCCCCCCCCCCAGCCTGCAGTTGGTGAAACTGAGGCTTTCCCCTCCGGACAAGGAGGATTCCCAACAATTAATCCCCTGGAGCTAATTGCCTCCTCGTTGGCAGCCTTAAAATAAATAAGTCCTGGAGATGGAGCTTTTCCTTTCCGCTGCAGGTGGCCTGGCAGAAGCTGCTGCTGCTGCTTTTCCCTGTGCTGGGATGGATGTGGGTGGGTGATGGGGTGGGAGAGAAGGGGGTGCCAGCCTGGCTGGAGGGGACCTGGGGACACAGGACCTGCTTTTCCTTGCCGGGTGAAGGGCATCTCTGGGGAGGCAGGAGGAGGGATGTGGAGCTGGCAGGTGCTGGAGGGACTTTCCTGGGTGTTCCCTGAGCTGTTTGCTTTCCTGGCCCTGGAAGCAGGAGCTTCTACACCCTGTGCCCACATCAAAAGCCGAAGTGCAGCTGCTGGAAGGCAGAGGCAGAAGAGCCTGTGGGGCAGCCCCGTGCCCCTCACCACTGCCAGCACTGGGGGTGGCTGTCACACACCAGCTGCCCTTTGGGCTGTTGTTTTATTTAGTTTTCTTAACTCAGGAGTGTTTTTCCTGCTTGCTGGGTGGTTGTGGGCTGCAGTTTATTCCCTGGCTGCTCCAGGTCCTGCCTGGGTGTCACAGCCCTGGTTTGCAGCACCTGCCTGGGCACTGGTGTGGGGGGGACACATGCCCATGGGTTTAACCAGAGGTTTAAGGGGCTCAGGCTCTGTACCCTCATTTTTCTCACCTGCAGAGTGAATCCAAGCATGGATTGTGGTGAGCCAGATGGGGCTGTCCCTGTTTCCTGCCCCTGGGTACCTTTGCCTGGGTGCTGGTGCTCTGCTCACTGCAGGAGCAGGATGGGAAAGCTCCCCCTTCCTCCTGCCCCCCTTGCTGTGGGGTGCAGAGGGGTGTGGGGGCTGTTCCTGTGGGATTCCCAGCCTTTGGAGTGCTTCTTGCTCCAAAGTGGAGCCTGGGCTGCAGTGGGAATGCAGGGAGAGTGATGCTGCTGCAGTTTGGGGTTCAGTGGGGCTGTGGGGTCCTGCTGTGTGACCCCACACTGTGTGTGACACATTCACAGCTGGCAGGAGCCTCCTGACTGTGTTTGCCCATAAATTTGTCGTTTTCTGACCTTCCTGCCTCCCAAAGTGCTCCAGATGTTGAGGAGACAGGAGCTGGGGGAGGGCTGGGGGGTGCTGGGCACCCCTTTGGCCCCCGGCTTCCCCCCCCCAGTGTCCTGCAGTGGGTCTGGTGGCCCCAACTCAGTGGGTGGGCTCTGGGCAGCCCCACTGCTGATGGGGGAGCAGGGACACGCCTGCCATGCAGCCCCTGCCCAGGGACCCCTCTGCCCACCCAGAGGAGACCCCTGGGAGCTGGGGAAAGCCCCCATCCTCACCAGGGGTGCAGTGGGGAGCAGAGCCTTGCACTGGGGGGTGGAAGTGTATTGCAGCTGGAGCAACTGCCTGAATATTTTTGTCACACACTATTTTTTGATGCCCTTTTTTTTTTTTTTTTTTAATTTGGCTTGAAAAATACTGGCAGACTGCCTGTGACAGGGTGGCAGTGCTGGAGCTCTCCCTGGCTCTACAGGGCTGCCAGAGGGTCCATCCTTCCCTGAGGGTCCATCCTTTCCTGCTCTGGGGCTGTGCTGGTGCTGGGCTCTGCCCCAGTGCCCACCCACCATGGGCTGGGGAATCCTAAATCCTGAATAAGCCACTGCTTTGCTTTCCTGGACTCCCATGTGGATCTGACCTTTCTTGGCATTGTTAAGTTAATCAGGGTGGTGGCTGGGATGTGGTGGCTGGAGGTGCTCTGAGCTCTCCCAGACAGGACGAGGGGACAGGGTCATGGATGACCTGATGAGTCTTAACGAGGCCACTGTCCCCAAGGCTTTGTTTGGTGCCTGTGGGTGAAGAGATGAGCCTGGTGTGCTGCTCCCTGCTGGAGATCCTCAGCCTAATCAGCCCAATTAGCCCATCTGAGGAGCAGAGGGGGGCTCAGGTCCAATGTGCTTCACCCCACAACTGGACCATCAGCTGCTGGATGGGTCCCCCAGAGCAGGACGTCATCCAGAGGCCAATCTGGAAGAGCAGCTCAATCAGTTGCTGTGGCCCAGCTGCTCCCCCAGTGTGGGGGCTCATCCTCGGGGTGCTGCCTGAGGGCTCTTCCTGCTGTCTGCCGGGAGATGGTGGGAATGGCCCTTTGTCCCGGGAGCTGAAGGGGCTGGAGCATGGCTGGCTCACGAGGTGCAGGGATGGACTGTGGCAGGCTGTGCTCAGATGGGTTTGGAGGTGTCCATGGAGCTGCTGGAGTCTTGGGAATACTCTGCAGGGCTCCTGGGGGTGCAGCCCCCTCTCTGTGCTGTGCTGTGTGGCCCTGGTGCTTTAATTCCCCCCAGATCCTGAGCCGTGCTGGTGGAGGGTTCAACAGCAGCAATTCCCAAGCCTGGTCAGGATTCCCAGGCAGATCCACCCAAGGATGGTGTCTGCTCCAACATCCCTGCTGCTGGAAGCAGTGTAGTTAACAGCATAAATACCCTTCACTTAATTACTGGGTGCTGCAGCTTGGTTAATTGAATTAGCTAAGGGGGGTGATCGCCCCCCCAGCATGTTGAAGTCCCTGCTGGGGCATCTGGTTTTGGTGGAGGTGGGTTCCAGAGCTTTCCAGGGTATTTTTGGGCAAGGAGCAGCTTGGGGATGACTCTTGAAGCCCCCCCCCCAGTGCCATGGATGTGGTGCAGGTTCAGCCACTGCCCTTCTGGGTCCCCTCCCAAGGACTCTCCTATTTCTGTTATTATTTCTACTTATTTTTACTGCATTTCCATCTGTCTGCTGAGTGATAATATCCCATTGATTTTCTGCAGCCAGCAACCAGCTTGCTTTCCCTGGATTATAACAATATTAGGCTAAAGCAGCACATCCCCACATTGGGCTATTTCTCTTTATATTAACTGAACTTTTTATTTAGTCTCTCGCCCAGGCTCCTGCCTGGGGAGCTGCTGCTCACCGTGCCTGCCTCTCAATGACATTTCTCCATGCAAAGGGCCGTCTCCTGCCCTCCTTCCCATGGGATGGCTGGGTCTGGTGGCTGCAGGTGGTCAGGGATGGGAGCTGGAATCTGTCCAGGGCAGGATGTGTGCAGGGAGGGGGTGAAAGGTGCTGTGCATTGGGGTTGCAGGGTGTTGTGTGCACTTCTGGCACTGCAGGGCCTCTTCTCTTCAGTTATTCCTGCAGAATTAGTGTAATCCCAGAGTTTTTGCTGGAATGGGTTAAGGATGCTGCAGGGGGTGGGCACCTGCCTGTGTCTCAGCTGGGTTTTTATAGGGCCTATGAAAATAAAGAGGGCAGGGATGGACTTTGAGCAGCTTTGCAGAGAAAAGAGAAATTTGATTTTTTTTTTTTCTTAACCATTTGTGCAGCCAGTGCTGGAGGGGAGGTAATAAAGGCAATAAATGAAATAAATAAGAGCTGTTGAGGGAAAGGCACCATCCCCAGGCTGCTGTGACTCTGGATGTACAACGTGCTGTCCCTGAGTGGGGTGGCTTTTATACCTGCTGTCTGTGTGGGTGCCTTCACCCAGGACCTGAGGACATGATCTTAAAGGGATTTTAACCTCTGGGAGCACTGGGTGGCACTGGGATGATGGTGGAGACCATGAGATGAGTTTGCTGGAGCTGCTGGCTTTTGCCTCAGCCTCAGGGATGGATGGATGGATAGGTGGATGCCCAAGCTGTCACTGGCTGGGGGTGGCTCAGCCAAATTCATGGACTGGTGAAAACAAACCTGGTTTTTTTTTTGGGCTCAAGTAGCCATATCCCCAAATTTGCCTGGCATGGTCCAACACACAGACCCATTGAGCACAGGAATCCTTTTGATTCCCCCATGGAGGCTCCTGCTGGTGCCTTTAAGCTCCCAGCAGACCCAGGCCCCCCCATTCCATAGCCAAGGGTCCAGCTGAGCCCCCAGCACTGGCAGCCAGACACAGAAGTGATTGATGTGCCCACGTCAGCCCCGTTATCACCTTCCACCCCTGGTGTCAGCCTGCCCACAGTGCTTTTCCTGGCCCTCCTAGTGACACAGAGGGAGGAGGAGGACGTTGACCTGGATTTTGGATGTGCTTCTCTTCCTCCCCTCTGTATTCCTCCCCAGGGCTGGGAGCAGGGCTGGGCATGGTGGGGGTTGTGTGGCTGGGTGGTTTTTCTGGGCAAGGGCTTTTTGACAGCACAAGTGGCCCCTTTCTCTGCCCTGAAAGGCCCTAAATAACCCTCAGAGCTGCCCCCTGAGGCTCTCCCAGCACTGGCATGTGATCCATCAAGGGCAGGATTAGCCCACCAGCCCTGAGCTCCCACATCCATCACTGTGGAGACGTGGACCCCGAGGGCAGGACCGAGGGTTCCCCCCATCTTTATCCCCGGAAAAGTGGGGTTGGTTTGGAAAACTTGCTCTTTCCTGTGATTTCTGCAGCTGGAGCTGGTGTTGGAGCCCCCCAGGGTTGTGGTGATGCCTCTGCTGCATCCTGGGGCAGCTCCTTTCCCTTGTGCCAAGGGAATATCTGTGTCTTCAGGCATTCCCTGGAGGCAGCTCGGGGCTGTGTCACTCTTGGGGCTCACAGCCCTGGTCTCTCTGGGTCCATGGCAATGTGGGGTGGATAGTCCTCAGCAGGGATGTGGGGACCTGATGGCAATAAAGGAGCCTGGGGGGAGCTTTTTTTTCCCTTTATTTTTCAGTTCATTTTAATTTCCCTCCCCAAGGTGCCCCCCAGCTCCAGGAATTGCACATGAGCGATCCATAGAGGCAGGACGGAGGTTTCCAAAGGCCTGCCTTGTTTTTTCTTCCCATGGAGTGGAAGAGGCAGCCCCGATGATGGTAATTAAGTGATGGTTCATTCTGAAAGCACCTGTGCTGTGGGTTTAGTGGCCTCCTGGCTGTGGAGCTCGAGGGTGTTTTTGTGCTGCAGGGGGGGCACGAGGGACGCTGGTCCTTTCTCTGGATGGATCCAGATGCTTGTCTGGGTTTTCTCTCCAAGCTGGATTCCTCAGTGCCAAAGGATTCCCAGCCCCTTGTAGCACCATCCCCCTGGGAAGGGCAGGAACAGCCCTTGGGTGGGGTGTTGAATTCACACATCCAGCTCGGGGGTTAAAACCTCCTGGCTTGTGCCCCCCAGCATTGCTCCAGAACAGCCAGGGAGGTGCATTCCGGGGAGGCATTCCTGGTGGAATGCCTGGTCCCAGTGATGCTGATCCCCCTGGAGCTGCTTTGGCTGTGGGATGGAAGAGGAGCTGCATTTGGCAGCTGGATGTGCCCCAAGGAAGGGCTCTGGCAAGATTAGTTCCTGCCCCTTTGCTTTTTAAAAGCATCTTCACCATAAAGTGACAAAGTGTGGCACACCTGGTCCTTGCCCAAGCACAAGCCATCCCTGTGGCATTCCAAACCCTTGGAGTGGTATTTTCCCAGTTGTATTTGCTTCGGGATGCCTGTAATGAATCCAGATTTCCCAAATCTCCCCCATCCCCGGGGTCCTTTGGAGGCTGCTGGGACTGGGAGGTTTGACACCTCCACGGGGACCTGCAGGTAAAAACCATGAAGAGTCTTCAGCAGCCAGAAAAAAAATTAAAAAAAGGAGGAAAAAAAAAAGGAGATTTATGTCTTCTGTAGTTGGTGGCAGATGGATATTGTTCTCCTAGTCCTGAGCTTTCCAAACACTGAGGTTATCAGGCATAAGTGACTTATTATGCAAATCCTTCTGTCTTAATATCTGGCTGCTCTCTCCCTGGAATTGCATTGGCCAAACCCCACGCGTTCCTGGAGCTGCTAATGTTTACACATTAGCTCCTTTGGCTAATAGACAAGGCTCCAAGTTGCAAATTGATGTTTCTTACAGCTGAGCAAATTATTTTTCTATTAAATACAATATTTAAAATGATTTGGAGCACCAAAACAAACTACTGGTGAGAATTTTAATGGTGCTGCTTTCCATGTTGTTCTAATCAGCTTTTATCAGGGTTGAGAAGTCAGTTGATTGTTTTATGGTTTTTTTTTTAAAACGTTTCTGTTTGGCAGAATTGGGGAACAAGTTGCAGAGGGAGGGGGTTTATTGAGCTTTCAGGGGTGTGTAATGCACAAAACAACTTTCAGACCCCGTGTGAGTGAGCAAAGGGCAGCTAAGGAGGGATTCAGCTCCTCTTTGCCTGGACTAGAAGAGGTTTTCCCACTTGTGAGACAGAAATCCTGGGAGGTTTGGGCTTGGCCATGGAGCTATTGGGGTCCCTGTGTGGCTCTCACTGGGAATGCTGTGGCACAGGACCCGCTCCCCGCCTGGGTTTTCTCTCCAAGCTGGATTCCTCAGTGCCAGAGGATTCCCAGATTCTGTGGCATCGCCCCCCTGGGAAGTCTGAGCCCTTCCCAGATGTAAGTGGGGTTTGTGCTCCCGTATCCCTGAACCTCAGCCTGCGGAATGCTGTGTGTGGAATCACACCGGGTGAGGAGCTCTCATTTCAGGTGGATTGCAGGACGTGTTCCCTGCCAGCACCCGGGAAAAGCGGCTCCCAGCCTTTCCTTCCCAGGGCACGTTCCTGTGGGAGTGTGCCAAGGAAATCACCTTTAAATAGCAGCTGGGATGTGAGAGGTGGGAGGCTGGCTCTGCTCCACCGGGGTGCTGGGGAAGGGATGGCACCTTGCGGGGATCCACGGCAGCTGAGGTGCTGTATCCCAGAAAACCCCGGCTCCCCGGGCTCCCTGCCATCCCTGGGGAATGGTGCCAAGGCTGCTGGTGTTATGGCACTTCACCAAATCACCCCCGTGCCTCAGTTTCCCCATTTGCAGCAGCACTTGAACCATTTTTTCCTGTGTAAAGAGCTTCGTCCTTTGGTGCAGGAAAAGCAGCTTCCTCACGTGCATTTCAGAGGAGAGGTCATGGGTGGGATATTCTGGGGCTGTGTGCCTCCAGCTCCATCCCTGCTCCTGGGAAGCAGGGAAAGCTGTGGATTTGGGTGACAGAGGAGCTCTGCTCGCCCCCTGCCACGCTGGTGTGGTTGGATGATGGTGGTGGTGGGTCAGTGGTCACAGCCCTTGAATGTTTGCATGGAACCACTTGGCTGCTGGGGAGATGTGTGGTGGGTCCTGTGGAAATCCCACTGATTTCCTGCTGATAATTATCTGGGATGGGGGGGGCAGGAGCTGCTGGAAAAGGCCAGGGCTAAAAAATTTACCTTGACTCCGAAAGGTGTTGTCTCCCCTGGCTGGCACCTGTGCCATGGGGTGGAGTCTTGTGCCACTCAGGCTTATGCCCCAGGATGCTGCACCCCAGAGGTGACCGTGGGGCTAATCCAGTCCTGGCTGAGCCGAGATGGGAGCAAAATGGGCTTTCTTCCATCAGTAAATCTTGGGCACCCAGGGAGGGCAACACCACCACCCAGACCCCTTAGGGCATCGTCTGGTGGGGATGTTACACTAATAACACACCAGAAAGGGGACAGGCTTTATAAAAAATGGGGTTATGCTCAGAATTTTAGCAAGTGCAACATCCCCAGAGCTGTGAAATAGGGGCAGGTGCCCAAGATCCCATTGTAGGTGGTGCAGGGCTGTGATCCCATCGTGGATGGTGCAGGGCTGTGATCCCATCGTGGATGGTGCCAGGCTGTGATCCCATCGTGGAGGGTGCAGGGCTGTGATCCCATCATGGATTGTGCTGGGCTGTGATCCCATCGTGGATATTGCTGGGCTGTGATCCCATCGTGGATGGTGCCGGGCTGTGATCCCATCGTGGATGGTGCTGGGCTGTGATCCCATCATGGATGGTGCCGGGCTGTGATCCCATCGTGGAGGGTGCCAGGCTGTGATCCCATCGTGGATGGTGCCGGGCTGCCCTTTGGCACAGGAGCCTTTTCAAGGCTGCTCCGTGGAAGAAAAGAGAAGCCCGTGGAGCAAGTCCCGCGGTGCAGGAGGTTAAACAGAAAAGGTTTAAGTGTGTAATTAACTCTGGAGCGAGAGGAGCGGGGCCTCGGCGGATGAAAGAGCTCGGGCTGGGCTGTGGGCAGGCGGCCACGTTCCTCGGTGGCCACGGAGAATTAATTAGATGCTGTCCTTTGTACTTGGCTCTTTGGGCTTTCTTTTCCTCCCTCTCCTTTGTGAATCCCTGTGCTTTCCTCCCTGCCTTTCCTCCTCTCCATCCCTGTGGAGGGGGGTGCTGGGAGGCAGCGGTTCCCCAGGGGGGCTGAGTGGCAGCAGGGCCCTTCTCCCTGCTAAATCCAGTAAGCCGCCTCTTTTTCTCTCTTTTTAAGAAAATTTAGCTCATCTGGCGTTTAACCTTCGTGTTCTGCTCCCCTCTGCCCACTGTGGTGGTACCCAGGGGGATGCTGAGCAGCACTGGTACCAGGCTCCCTGGCAAACCCCTCAGGCCATCTTTTTTTGACTTTCTTTTTAAATAATTTTGCTTCATCTGGTGTTTAACCCCTGTGTTAGTGCTTGTCCCTCTGCTGCCTTCTGCTTGGGCACGTGATAGTGCCGTGGAGGTGGCAGTGGTGCCTGGAGTGGGCTGGCAGCAGTACCAGGGGAGGAGGCTGAGCAGCACTGGTGCCCATCTCCATGGCAAATCCCTCAAACCACCTCTTTTTTCCTTTCCTTTTTAAAAATTTTGGTCTGTCTGGTGTTTAACCCCCACGTTGGAACTCGTCCCTCTTCTCCCCACTGCCTGGACACACCACGGGGGTTTTGTTTATTTAGGGTGTTTAACGGGGTACATCTCATCCTTGGCATGGGACGCCTGTCATGCATGGGGCAGGCTCTGGATTTGGGGTGATTTAGGGGTGTTCAGGCTTTGTCTTGGACACACAGCACACCCCCAGGAGCAGACCAGCAGCTCCCTGCAGTATTTTTAGCTGCTCTGGTGTTCAGATCACACCTCCCTCACTTGCCTTCACCTCCCCGCCCTGAGCTGCTGTCACCCTGGCCTTGAGCCAGCACAGGGAACTGGGGGCTCCTTGTTTCCTCCTGGTGATTTTTAGGGCATATCCACACCCAGAGTAATCTCATCCTGCTCCCACAGCCCCCTGCCCTCAGCCCTTAGGATGGATAAAACCCTTCTGTTGCTGCAGACGGGTATTTCAGATTCCGGTCTCCCTGCCCTCCTTGCAAACATGTCGATGAAACCTTAATTCTTTACACTCTGCTCTGGGTTCCTCCCCTTTGCCTTCACCCCCAGCCACCCTTGGAGCTGGGCTGTCGGCATTTAATTGCTCAGGTGTTAATTTTTATGCCCTTAATCTTATTGATGGGGAAGGAGAACCTGCTTCTGCCCAGCCCCGTCCTCGGATGGGGAGAGACAGCGCCAGGAGCATCCCATAGCTCATGGAAACCAAGGCTCTGCCAAACCCTTTGGATTTTTTCCCCATATATACAAATCACAGACAAATTAGTCGGGGAGATGGAGTGGCCAGTGGAGCTGCCCTCGTTTTGTGCCGTGGATGGGAGGGAAGGCTCGTGCTGGGAAAAGCCGGAGCAATAAACCTGTCCGGGGAGGGAGACGGATGGGCTTGGCCAGCTGTGCCTTTGCCAGCAAAATATCTACTCTGTAATCGCATTTTAAACTTCTGGAGTCTTGTGGGTGGCCCAGGGTCCTGCTGGGGGGGGATGGAGCAGTGGGGAGACTGAGGCACGGGGTGGGTTGGTGGCAGCGGGATTCGGGTGGGGAGATGTCCCTTCCTCCTCCTCCCGGGCTGCATCTCCCGGGATGTTTTCAGCAGCTGAGGATAGTTCATTGGGGGTAAAGGAATTACTTTTCCCTGTGTCTCTGCCAGCCTGGAGCGCTGTTTGTCTCCTCTCTGGTTTCTCAGACCAAAAAAAAAAAAAACCAACAAAAAACCAACCCCAAGAACAAATTTCTGCCTCCAAGAATATCCCGCTCCAGCAGATCTTGGAAAGAAACACTCAGGCTTTTTTTTTTTTCTTTTCTTTTTTTCTTTTCTCTTTTAAATCACTTGGCACTTAAGTCTCTGACACTGTTTTATTTTGAAATTTATTTTATTTTCTTCCCTTCCCGGGAAAGTTTGACAGATTTGTGCCTTTTTTTTTTTTTTTTTTTTTTTCCCTCCCGTCGGAAAGTGCAGCCAAGTTTCAGACTCTC
>NW_016690367.1:1416929-1421014 GCF_001604755.1 Lepidothrix coronata
TTAATGACCCAGTGGGTTTAATGGGACAAAGGGTCTGTGTTAATGACCCAGTGGGTTTAATGGGACAAAGGGTCTGTGTTAATGACCCTGCCCCCTGCGGCCCCTTGGACAAAGCCCGAGCTCCAGGGCTGGATGGATGTGGGATGATGGGCAAGGCTGGATGTGGGATGGAGAGGCCGGCTGTGGGATGTCAGGGGGGATGGATGAGGGATGATGGGGGTATCTGGGTGGATGAGGGGGGTGGTTGGATGTGGGAAGATGGGGGAGCTGGAACGTGGGATGATGGATGTGTCTGGATGCAGGATGGGGGGCTGGAATGTGGGATGTTGCACCTTGCTGGATGTGGGATGATGGGGTGGCTTGGATGCAGGAAGATGGAGGGCTGGATTTGGATGTTGCAGGTGGCTGGATGTGGGATGATGAGGGCAGCTGGATGAAGGACAGAGGCTGGATGCAGGATGAGGGGGCTAGAATGTGGGATGATGGGAGGGCTGGATGTGGGATGATGAGGATGGCTGGATATGGGAAGATGGGGGAGCTGGAATGTGGGATGATGGGAGTGTCTGGATGCAGGATGGAGGGCTGGATTCACAGTGACAGGGGGGTCTGGATGCAGGATGGGGGTTCTGGAATGTGGGATGTTGCAGGTGGCTGGCTGTGGGATGGTGAGGGCAGCTGGATAAAGGATGGAGAGGCTGGAATGTGGGATGATGGGGTGGGGGGCTGGATGTGGGATGATGAGGGGCATGGATGCAGGAATATGGGAAGGCTGGATGCAGCATAGGGAGCTCTCTCTGTGTCACCTATCGTGGGGACAAGTGACCTTTTGGATTTACTCCCAGTTCTCCATGCTCAGCCAAGCACTTTGTGGGCCGGGGAGGTGGTGCCTGGCTTTTGCCTTTGCAAAGGGTAAAAAACACCCCCAACCCCCAGCAGATAAATATCTAATAAAATATAACTTATAAAAGGACTCAGCAGCACTGTCCCACAGCTGGGGGGGCTCAGTGGGGCATTTGTAGGGTGTTGGAGGTCCCTGCTCAGACCTACCACCCTCGTGTCGGGCCATGGACAGACCCCAAGAGTCCAAGGTCAGTCCACAGGCAGAGGGCTGGGGCCAAAGCAGGAATTTCATGTGGCCACCACAGCCAAGTGCCTTTTTTGGGGGAGAAACCCCTGGTCCAGTGACCACCCCCTGGGAAGCAAAGCTGGGAGCTGCATCCTGCTCCCAGGGCTGAGGCCTCCCTGAGAGCTGAGACCTGCCAGCTCATTGCACTGGTGGGGCACTGAGTGGGAGCAGTGGGGCAGTGGCAGCACTCAGCACCATCCCCTGCTCAGGGGGGGGGATGTCTGAGTCCCCCTGCACTCTGGGGGGCAGGACACCGCCCTGGTGGGGCTTTTGGGGAGGGAGCAGTGGCTCTGTGGGGTCTCAGCAGGCACTGACAGGACTCTCCCCACAGCTGGCTGCACCTTTGAGGAGGACAGTGACCCGAACCAGTGCGAGTACAGCCAGGGCGAGGACGATGACTTCGAGTGGGAGCTGATCCGGAGCTACCTGATGCCTCACCTGACGCCTGACCTGCCTCACGGTGAGTCCCTGGGACCTCTGCCCCCAACCCACCTCTCTGTCCTGCACACCAGGGCTGGGCTGTGTCCTTTCCTGCTTTAATTCCTGCTTGGCATTTAAATTTAGGCTTGGCTTGCGTGGTGTGATGAGCTGTGTGGGTCCTCAGCACAGCAAGGCAGGCTGTGTGTGTCCCTGGGGGAGGGTGACACTTGGGGACAGGGAAGGTGGGACCCTGTTGCTGCTGGGGGAGGAGGGATCCAACAGCCCAGCAGGGACAGGGACATTGTGTGGCTCCAGGTGCCTCCATGTCCCTGCTGTGCCACCCCCCATCTAGGGCAGTGCCTGGGGGAGCCTGTCATCTGTCTAGATGTGTTTTTGGGGTGGAAAGCAAAGATTCCCAGCTTTTCTCCCTCTCCATGTGACCTCTGCCATGGCTGGGTTGGCTGCCCTGGTCCCTGGGCTGGCTGAGGGCTGTGTGTGGGATGTCCCCTCTGCCTGGGATGTCCCCTGTCTCCCAGCCTGCAGCAGCTCAGGTGGCTTTCCACGCTTCCCATGGGTCTTGGCAGCATCTCCAGTGATGCCAAATTCCTCCTCTGCAGCTGCTGGCAGCCAGGATGCACCCAGATCCCCTCCTAAAGGGGCACCCTTGGAGCTGCTCTCCGTGCCCGGGATCTGCAGCCAATGCCTGCTCTTCCCTCACTGTTGTCTCCTGCAGGCTCATGAGAAATTCCCACCTCTGGGAGATGTGGAAAAGGGGGATACAACACGTTTCTGGCTCTTTCAAGTGCAGGGAAGGGCTTGGAGTTGGAGGCATCTCCGAAGTCTTGGGAACTGTAAAGGAAGAAAATGCAAATGGACTTTTTTTTTATAGATCTCATTGCTTTTAAGCTGTTTTTTTGTTATTTTCCGAGTCCATCTCCTCTCTAATGGCCAGGCTGGGGGAGCAGAGCCAGCCAGGCAGCCATGGGGAGCTCCCCTCTCCCATGAGGATGATGTGGTCACCGTGCCTGGGTGGCATCTGGGGGCTTTACTTGCTCCCTGCTCCCAGATCTGTCCCACTGTGACCCCCTTGAGTTGTCCCTGAACCCATTTGCTCTGTGAGATGCACTGGCCTTGGGATGCTCCTTGGTTTTGGGACTGCTGGCTCCTGCCTGGTCCTGAGGCTCCATCTCCTGCCCAGCCTGGAGGGCTGGTCCTGTGCTGAGGATGGGCAGAAAGAGGAGAGCTGGTTTAGGGCTCGACACTAAAAACAACCTTTTTTTATTTATTAAAATATTACCTGCTTTATAGAAAACTCTTTTCTGCTCCACCAGTCTGCCTCCAGCTGTTTATCCTGTGCCTTGTTCATGCCAGGGCTTAATTTGGCTTTTCCCCTCCGCCAACTCTCCTCTTCCTTTACCTTTTCCCATCACCTTTTCCTTCCATCCCGTCCCCACTGGCATGTCCTGGGTGCTGGGTGAGGGCAAACGACCCTCAGCCTGCCTGTGAGACTGCTTTGATGATTTTCTAAATAATTGCTTTAAACTGCACTGTCCTAATTGGTGTGTGTCCAGGGGGGGTGGCCCTGGGCAGAGAGGGGGGAAGCAGAGCTGGGGCTTGAAGTGGCTCGTGATGGAGAGTCTGAAATGTGTCATTAGTTGAGTTTTCTGCTCGATTTTCAGCTGTCATTTAAATCTGCAGTGAACTGTTTAAAGCCTGGGGGCTTGCAGGGGGCTGAGAGTGGAAGGGGGCTGCTCTCCCTGCTTGAGGAAATAACTGAGGGTCAGCAAGAGATGGGGGATCAAAGGAATGCAGAGGATTTAGGAAATGAACTCCAGGCTCGAGGGGGAAGCCGATGTGACTGTCCCAGGTTGGATGGTGCCCTGGGAAGGGCACCCAAACCTCCTGGTGAGGGACAGTGGCACCCAAAGGGATGCTCATCCCCTAATACCAGGTAGACCCTGTTTTCCCATGGTCCTGGGGCACCCAGTGGGTGCAGGGCCCCTGGTTTTGTGTGGTTTTACCCACGAGGCTCCTGCAGCCCGATGGCCCCTCTCGGTCCTGCAGTGGCTGAGGGGGATTTCGCAGCACTGGGGCCTCTCCAGGGAGCACTTTCGAAAGGAGTCTCGTGGTCTTAGATTAAAATGAGTTTTTATTGGAGATCAGCCAGTTTCAAGGAGCAGAGGATTTATTGGAGCGGGTGCTGGCTGCTGGCCACCTGCCTCTACCTTTCCAGCCTGCTTTCCTTTTGCTTTCTTGTTTGGTTTGGGCTTTTTTTTTTTCTCTCCCCCGTCTCTCGACTTGTCTCTCTTTCACCTAAAGATGATGGATGGGTCTCTCCCACGTTGCAATAGTGATTTTTATTTTTTTTTTTTCATCTCTTTATTGTTGTTTTTTGGTTTTTTTTAAAGGAGCAGTGGGGAGCCAGGGAGGACAGGTGTGAGGCTGCAATCCCAGAATGGTTTGGGGTGGAAGGGACCTTAAAGATCATCTCATTCCACCCCCTGCCATGGGCAGAGACACCTTCCACTAGCCCAGGTTG
>NW_016690367.1:1421338-1423871 GCF_001604755.1 Lepidothrix coronata
CTGTGTCCTGTCCCTCCATCCCTTGTCCCAAATCCCTCTCCAGCTCTCCTGGAGCCCCTTCAGGCCCTGGAAGGGCTAAAATAACATCTTGATGGGTGAGTTTTTTCCCTCAAATGGCGGGTTTTCCTAGATTTTCCTCCCAAACTCAGTGGCATTAGGAAACCCTGTGTGACTCAGAGTTTCTGTGCCCTGCTTGGCTTTTCCCTCCCTGTCCAGCCCTGTCACTGAGCTGGGGGGTGACCGAGCTGTTGTCCCCACCCTGGTGAGCTCTGATGTCCCTCCATCCCCTCCAAGGAGTCACTCCTTCAGCTGGCAGCTCCAGCTCTGCTTCCCGACCAGCTCCTGCTCCGCATCCATAAAAACCTTGCAAAATGAAGCCCGATTTCTTTGGCTCCTGGGGGAATTGCTGCGGGTTGTCCACGGCCATGGGAGATCAGCTCTTGGTGCTGGAGCTTCCCTGGGAGATGCTCAGGGCAGAAGCAGGGATTGAATCCCCGATTCCTGTGCCTGCCCTAAGATGGAGAAGGATCTGACACACGTGGAGGCACTGACAGCTTCATTTTCCAGCGGGATTTCCTGGAGACAGATGCTGCAGTGCTCAGACCTGGTCCCTTGGCACCTCTTGTCTGCCTCTCCCTGTCATCCTGCCTTGCTTTCCACTGCCTTCCAAGAGCTCTTGGAATTAATTTTTTTTTAATTTATTTTTATCTCTCAGTGGTTTTGTAGGAGATAAAACTCATTGAGACAGGGAAGCAGAGGGGGGGAGTGGGTTCTTCTCTCCTCTTCTTGCAGGGCTGTTTGGGTTTTTCCTGGAAGGATCAGTGGCAGGCAGGACCCTTGGGATGGGCAGCGTGATGGGGAGAGCTGCCCCTTTCCTGCAGGTGAGCAGGACTTCACCTGGAGCTAGGGGAAAATCCTGTGGGAGATCTTTGCTCCCCAGCTCTTGGCTGAGGTTACTGGAGGGTTTGATTTATCCTCGAAGACCTGCTTTGAATTCCAAGGAAGATCTGATCCCACAGGTGGGAAAATTCACCTGGAGACTCCCCATGAGGATTTTTTGGGAGGGTCCAAGGCTCTCTGTGCTGGTTTTGCAGCTCAACCCTCATCATTGACTTCTGCAGAGCAAGTTGCTGGGTCTTCCTTAGGGAACAATGCTGGAACCTTGTTTCTCTCTTCATTTATTTGATTGAATTATTATTTAGTGCTTTTTGAGTCTTTTTTTTTTTTTTTCCACAGAGCACTTGGGCTCTTTTCTAAAAGCAAACCTGAAAATGAAAATACAATATATTGCTGCAGCTGAGGTGGTGGTGGGGGCACAGAGGGGCTGATGTGTTATTTGTGGTGACAAAAGGGGGGTGACAGCTCGCCTGGACCCTTCTGGTGTCAAACCAACCTTAGACTGAGGATCAGAGGAAGGATTTAAGGAGCCATGCACGACATTGATGTGCACCCAAATCCTGTTTCGGATCGAAGTCTCAACCAGGAGATGCCTCGGGGCTGCTTCTGCAGCTCACATTTCACGGGAGGTTTGGAAATGGTTTTTCTCATCGTGATTTTTGGAGCAGATTTTGGCTGTGTGATGCCAGCATCTGGATACAGCTCCAAAATAACCCTTGGCTGGGATAGTGCATCAACCCTCCGGCTGCTGGGAATGGTCCTGCCTGTCCCCCCCACTGCCTTTGGGCACCCCTCCTCTCCATCCCTGCCTCCAGCTTCGCTGGCAGGAGTTAAGCTAAGCTTTAAAAGCTGGAATTTGGCAGTTTGCACAGGTTTTGCTGCAGCTCTGCTTTTGCCCTGGCTGGGAAAGCTGCTGGACCCTGGTGTGTGCTGAGCACCCAGTGGGGTGGGGGCTTGGAGGGGATCCCTGGAAGTGCTGGTGGATTAACAGGGAACAAGTGGAAGGTGTTTGGGGAACGCCCAAGTCCTTGCTGCATCTCTCTCTGAGGGGCTGTGCAGCCCCCCTTGTCCTTGGGTACCTGGGAGCATCCCCTGGAGCTGCCTGGCAGCATCCCAGATGGACCAAGAGCCCAGGGAGGAGCAGGTTGGTGACCTGCTGTGGGACTGTGTCTGCAGGCTGTCACCCCTTGTCACCCTTTTGTCACCTTGTCTGTCCTGCTGCCTTTAGAGCTCCCTGTGCCCTGGTGCTGCTGGGGGAGCACCCACGTGGGGCTGTGCTGCCGTTTTATTGGGGTGCATTAAAAAAGCAGCCCACAAATCTCACTGACAACCATAAACATCCTCTTTTAAAAAAAGAGAGGGGCTGCTGAGGGTGTTCGTAACCCCCCGCCACCTCTGCTTGGAGCTCCCTGCTCCAAGATATTCCCAGTGCCAGGAGATGCCCCTCGTGGGATGCAGGGACAAGTGTAATCATAGAATCATGGAATGGTTTAGGTTGGAAAGGACCTTAAAGCCCATCTTGTCATCTTGTTCCACCCCCTCTATAGGCAGGGACACCTTCCACCATCCCAGCTTGCTCCAAGCCCTGTCCAACCTGGCCTTGGACACTTCCAGGGATCCAGGGGCAGCCACAGCT
>NW_016690367.1:1423881-1426330 GCF_001604755.1 Lepidothrix coronata
CCACAGCTTCTCTAGGCATCCTGTGCCAGGGCCTCCCCACCCTCAAAGGGAAAGATTCCTTCCCAGTATCCCATCTATCCCTGCCCTCTGGCTGTTTCAAGTGCCTCTGCTTCTCCTGTGTTTAAAAAAACAAACCCAACCCACAGCCTGGGCTTGAAGCAAAGTCCAGATATTTACAGCAGAGGAGGATATAATTAGCACAAAAGCAAGCAGTTGGAACCTGCTTTTTCCGATGCCGCAACACCGGGAAGAAAATTAATGGGGGAAAATTGTGTGTGTGGGAAGCCCTGTCTGATGAGGGAGGCTCAGGTGGATCCCTGCTCCCAGATGGCCTTAATGGCCATTCTGTGTCTTTTAAAATAACCCCTCAGTGGTTTAATTTTAGTCTTGGCCTCTTTATTTTGGTCCTGTGGCTCTTCGTTTGTGAAGGGAGGGCGGGAGGAAGGGCCCGCGTTTGTTAACGAGGGCCAGTTCGTTAATGAGGTGGCCTTTGGGACATGTCCCCTGGCACGAGGGGGGGTCAGCAGTCACCCCCCACATTGCCACAGCCTGGACCAAATGGAGCTGATCTCGTTAGAGCAGAAGTAATTTTGCTGGGGGGAAAGGAGAGGAGAAAAAAGGGAAGTCTGGCCACGGTGCCTTCCCCTCTGTCGGTGAAATGAGCTGTGCTGGGCTCCGAGGACGTGAATTGTCATCCTTTTAGTTCACCCTGAGTGGCCACCCCAAGGGGCCAGGTGGCCACGTGGGTCAGGGACAGAGGGAAAATTGGCCTTTTTGGTGGTTTGTTTGCCGTGGCCCAGCTCCCATCCCCGAGGGATGCACTGGGAGATGTGTGTGGCACCTGGCACCGTGTCACCCCAGCTGAGGCTGTGACCCCCTGGGTGTGTTGGGGTCCCCTCAGGTGCAGGTCCCAAATGCTGTGGGGGATGGATGGGTGTCCTCTGCAATCCCAAATACTGTGTGGGATGAATGGATGATCCTAAATGCTGGGAGGGATGGACAAGTGCCTCCTACGATCCCAAATGCTGGGGGGGATGGATGGGTGTCCTCTGCAATCCTAAATACTGTGTGGGGTGGATGGGTACCTTCTGTGATCCCAGATGATGGGGAGGGGATGGATGAGTGCCTCCTACAATCCCAAATGCTATGGGGATGAATGAGTGCCCCCTGCAATCCCAAATGCTGTGGGGGATGAATGAGTGCTTCCTACAATCCCAAATGCTATGGGGATGGATGAATGGCCCCTGTGATCCCAAATGCTGCAGGGAATGGATGGGTACCCTCTGCAATCCCAAACGCTGTGGGGGATGAATGAGTGCCCCCTGCAATCCCAAACGCTGTGGGGGATGGATGGGTTCCCCCTACAATTCCCCTTTGCCTTCATTAGGCTTTTCTTGGAGCTCCTCAGTGGGAGCTGATGGGAGGAAGTGCCTGGATTTGGAATTAGCCAGTGGTGAGAGCCATTAATAATGGAGCACAGACTGTCAAGAAAACAATGGTGGGCTTGGATAAACAGCCCAGTTTTGCTACTTACAGCTCCTGCTGTTGTTAAAATGGAGATTAATAATCCCCTCGCCTTTGGTGAGGGGGAGGATTTGGTGGGGCAGCTTCTTATTTTCCCTGTGTCCCACCCACCTTGTATCCCAGCCCCTGGACAGCTGGGACTCCTGCATCCCCCTCCTGCCTCCTGACTGGAGTATGCAGGGCAGGGAATGATGCCACCTTTGGGATCCCCTTTGGGATTTTCAACCTGCCTGCCCCAATAATTAAGGCTTCAGGGTTGCACTGGGGGCTCCTGGCTTTGCTGCTGGGGATGTGGGGGGACGGGAGGTGGGATACCAGCGGCTGCCAGTGGTGGGGCAGGCCTGGGAATGACATTCCTGGCATCCCGGAGAGCAGCGATGGTTGCACTCGTTAAGCAAACGAGCTTTCTCCCCCTGCTGTGCACAGTTTAAACTCGGCAACAACTGCGTGGTAAATGATGGGAGGAGCTGGGAATGGGAATGACACAGCTGGGGCCCGGCTGGGGAGGGGGACTGATGCAGCTGAAGCTGTGAGAATTAAAGGGCAGCAGGTGGAGGGTCTCTGGTGCCATCGAAGCCATTCCTGACCCCCGTGCCCTGGGAAGAGGGGGCAGGTTATCCTGGAGGCAGCTGGTCCAATCCCTTCCTCCTCGTCCAGTAGCCAGGTTCCATCTCAGTGTCCTGCTGCTGCCCACATCCAACAGACTCCATCCTGTCCTGCACATCCCCCAGGGCATGGACCACTGTCCTGGGGAACATGAGCATCCTCCACCTCCTCCATCCCTGCTGGCAAAGCTCAGGAGATGTGGAACAGGAGGATTAAAATCATAGAATCCTCTGACCTGGACAGGACCCCCAAGGATCATCCAGTCCAACCCCCGGCCCTGCACAGACACCCCAACAATCCCACCCTGTCCCTGAGAGTG
>NW_016690367.1:1426397-1450553 GCF_001604755.1 Lepidothrix coronata
AACCCTCCTGGAGCTCTGGCAGCCTTGGGGCTGTGCCCACTGCCCTGGGGAGCCTGGTCAGTGCCCAACCAGCCTCTGGGGGAAGAACCTTTGCCTGAGATCCAACCTGAGCCTGCCCTGACACAGCTCCAGCCGTTCCCTGGGTCCTGTCCCTGCTCCCCCAGAGCAGAGATTGGAGCTGCCTCTCAGTCTGCTCTGCTCCAGCTGGACACACCAAGTGCCCTCAGCTGCTCCTCCTATGGCTTCATCTCCAGGCCCTTCACCATTTCCTAGTTACTCCACGCTCTCCCTCTTCTCCCTCCCTCCGCAGGCTCCTACCTGATGGTGAACTCCTCCCAGCACGCCCCGGGCCAGAAAGCTCACCTGCTTTTCCAGGCCCTGAGCGAGAATGACACCCACTGCCTGCAGTTCAGCTACTTCATGTACAGCCGGGACGGGCACAGCCCTGGCACCCTCAGTGCCTACGTGCGGGTCACGGGGGGCCCGGTGGGCAGCGCCGTCTGGAACGCCTCGGGCTCCCACGGCCGCCAGTGGCACCAGGCAGAGCTGGCTGTCAGCTTGTTCTGGCCCAGTGAGTACCAGGTGAGCCCCAGCAGACCTCCAGCCCCCCCCTCAGCCCCCCCGGGCACGGGTGACCGCAGTGTTTGGTGCCGCAGGTCCTGTTCGAGGCGGTGGTGTCCGGCGAGCGCAGGGGGTACCTCGGCTTGGATGACATTCTGCTCCTGAATTATCCGTGCTGTGAGTGCCAGGGGGTGGGGCTCGAGGCGGGTGGCAGTGGGGAGGTGGGTGCTGGTGTCCTGGTGCCCGTTGGGGTGATCCTGGAGAGAGCGGGTGGACTAACGCCGGGTGCAACCTGGGTGTCCTGTTGTCACCTGGGCTGGTGGAGCTCCATCACCTGGGCACCCCTGAGGCTCCTTTCTCCACCTCCATCCCCATCCCTGCCAGCTCCAACGTTGCTTTTGTGTTTATAAAACCTTGGAAAAGCACAGACTGAACACGGGGCTTGAGTGTTCCCGTCAAGAGGGTCCACCCAGACCGGTTGGAACCCAAAATCCCAGGCTGTCCCAACACATTGGCTCTTGGGGTTCACCACTTACTTCTTCCAGAGACCTGCCCCTCTCTATCAACCCCAGAGCCTGCCTCTGGCAGGGATGCCAGAGGGTGCATCCCTCTCTGGGACACTGGCTGTACGGAGACAGGAACAAATCTTGACTTTGAGCTCGAGCTGGGGTTTGCTGGGTGCTTTAGTGTAATGTTTCTCCTTGGTTGGTTGGTACTCCTGTAAAACCTTTTGCCAAAATGCTTGGGTTTTTTCACTAAATTAAAAGAAGTCTCCTGGGAAAAAGTCTGTGGCTTTTTCTCTTTACCTGAATTCAAGGTATCAAAGAGCTAAAGGCTCTGGAACAGTTCATGTGGATGAACTCTTGGAGTCTAAATATCTGTAAAACACCCGGTAAAGCTCGAGGCTTCGGGACTGGGGTTTTGGAGCTCGGCCCCAGCCATGACATCCTGGGTGGGTTTCTTGGGCATGGTGGGATTTTTTTTGAGGATCCCCTCCGAGCTCGGCCACTTTGTCACCTCTCCCTTGTGTCCTCTGGCAGCCAAAGCCCCTCATTTCTCCCGCCTGGGCGACGTGGAGGTGAACGCGGGGCAAAACGCCACCTTCCAGTGCGTGGCCGCCGGGAAGGCGTCCGAGGCCGAGCGCTTCCTCATGCAGGTGAGGGGTGGTCGTGGTAAAACCCCCCGTGCACCAACCTGGGGACACGTCTGGTGGCCCTGGGTGTGCCTGCAGTGACGTCTGGTCTCTCCCGTGGCGCAGAGGCAGAGCGGCCAGGCGGTCCCTGCCGCCTCGGTGAAGCACATCAGCCACCGGCGCTTCCTGGCCACCTTCCAGCTGGACGAGGTGTCCAAGGCGCAGCAGGATTTGTACCGCTGTGTCACCCAGTCCAGCCGAGGCTCGGGGGTCTCCAACTTCGCCGAGCTCATCGTCAAAGGTGGGTGATGTGCTGTTGGGGTTTCTGGGTCACGGATGGGCCGTCTCTGCTCTGCTGTTGGCAGAGGAGGAGGAAGGTGGGACGCCCGGGGCAGTTTCTTCTTGCTGCACACAGACTTTGCATCATAAAACCAGGAAACTGCCTTTGCTGGTGGCCTGAGATGATTTATTTTTGATTGCAGTAGGTGGGAATTAATTAATTATGGTGAAACTGTGCGGCAGCACGCTGGGCTGTGTATCTCATAAAGATAATTAAGGTTTGATCAGATGAAACCCTATTGCAGCTGTTAAAGCCTCACTAAGGGCACAGGCTGAAGTTTGAGGACTAGCTGGTGCCCTCCTGTACTTTGGTGTCGATCCCCACGTCCTCTGGGTGGGGAATCCGAGTTTGTCCCATGCTTTTCAGCATGAATCATGGAACGGTTTGGGTTGGAAGGGACCTTAAAGCTCTAATTGTTCCACCTCCCTGCCATGGCAGGGACACCTTCCACTAGACCAGGTTGCTCATAGCTCCGTCCAGGGCCTTGAACACTTCCAGGGATGGGGGATCCACAGCTTCTCTGGGCAACCTGGGCCAGGGCCTCACCACTCCCAGAGTAAAGAATTTTTTCCTAATATCCAATCTAAACCTACTGTCTGTCAGTGTGAAGCCATTCTCCCTTGTCCTGTCACTCCAGGCTCTTGTAAAAGGTTCCTGTCCATCTTTTTTGTAGGCCCTTCAGGTACTGGAGGACCACAATTAGGTCATGCCTAAGCCTTTTTTTTTGCAGACTGAATGTGGTCGGTTGGTGTGGGTAGAGATGTTTGGGATGTGTCAACTGTAACGAGTCAACAATAAAATTGTGGCGGCCGTGGTTGTGCCAGCGTTGGCCTGGCTCTGGGAGCTGCTTCTGGAGGGGAATGCTCCACCTACCCCTTCTCTGTTCTCTTCCAGAGCCCCCCACACCCATTGCACCCCCCCAGCTGCTCCGGGCCGGCTCCACCTACCTCATCATCCAGCTCAACACCAACTCCATCATCGGCGACGGCCCCATCGTGCGCAAGGAGATCGAGTACCGCATGACCTCGGGGCCCTGGTCAGAGGTGCACGCTGTCAACATGCAGACCTACAAGCTCTGGCACTTGGACCCGGACACAGAGTATGAGATCAGCGTCCTGCTCACCCGGCCCGGCGAGGGGGGCACCGGCAAACCGGGGCCGCCCCTCATCAGCCGCACCAAGTGCGCAGGTGGGTCCCACGGGGCCACCCAGGGCGGCTTTGGGAGAGGTCCCCTGCCACCCCGAGCCCTTCCCACCACCCGTGGGCGTGGAAGGATGTTCACTGCCATTAATCCAAGCCACCCACGTGCATGTGTTGGCAGAGGAACTTGTCTCCTCGTTAGCGCCGACTTCTCCCTTCACGCCAATTCGAGCTAATTAAGCTTCCCAGGGATGGCACTCTCCTCCTTTCTAGAGCCTGAAACGGGCTTGGTGACAACACGAGGGCTCCCATGGCCTCTCTATCTGGTTATCTGGGGCTGCTCATAGGGTGGGTGCTCCCAGTGCCCAGTGGAATAGTGGAACTGGTACCCGACTTCACCTCCTCAGGGAAAAAATGAGCCCATGGGGGCTGCTGTCCCTGCAGTGTTGGTGGCTGTGAGACCCAGTGATGTCCCCAGCCCAGTCTGCAGGGCAGCAGCATCCTGTGCTGGGGCTGGTCCCAGTTTTGGGGCCAGGGTTGCTCTCTGCACTCACCCCTGTAGAAGGGTTTTCCCTGACAATACACATAAAGCCATGAGATGTTTTTCTTCCTCGCTCATCTCTCCCCGTCTCTTCCCACACAGAGCCCATGAGGGCCCCCAAAGGCCTGGCTTTCTCCGAGATCCAGTCCAGGCAGCTGACACTGCAGTGGGAGCCACTGGGCTACAACCTGACCCGCTGCCACACCTACACCGTCTCGCTCTGCTACCGCTACTTCGTGGGCAGCGGCCACAACCAGACCTTCCAGGAGTGCGTGAAGATGGAGCGGAACGCCAACCGCTACACCATCAAAAACCTGCTGCCCTACAAGAACATCCACGTCAAGCTCATCCTCTCCAACCCCGAGGGGCGCAAGGAGGGCAAGGAGGTGGTTTTTCAGACCGATGAGGACGGTGAGTCCGCTCGGGGAGGTGCACCACCCCCAAAAATGGGACTCCGCTGCTGTTGAACTGTCGGTGTGTTTCTTGTGGTGGGCATCCATGGCTCTCAGCCCAGGGTGGGAATATCTCCTGTGGCATCGCTCTTACAGGGAAGTGAAAAGGGTGTTGCAGCCTCAGGGCTGCACAGGGGGAGGTGAGAGAAAGGGGCAGTGGTGGTGGTTGGGGAAGGGAAGTGCTTGGGGGCTAGATGGGGGTGTCACTGCAGACACACTGCCCTCGGCCTCGGAGTGGAGTTTGACCCATGCCTGGTCTGGTGGAGGGTGTGAGAGTTGGCTGATGCCCAGCTCCTCCCAGCACAAGCCTCCTCACTCATCCCTTATTGGGAACCAAAGCCTGGTAGTGATAATAACAGCAATTAAAACAATTAATGCTTTGTACTTAGGTAACGTCTTTTATCTGCTTGGTCACGGATGGATCCAGCACTGCTGAATTCCTGGGAGAGAGCTGTTAACCAGGGCAGGAGCAGCTTTGCTCGGCTCCCCCAGTGCTCTTCCCCAGTTCAGTTTGCCCTGGAGCAAGTTCAGGTCGTGCAGATGAGCTCTGTGGTGATCAAGGCCCTTGTTTTTTGGCACAGCATTGCTCCTGAAAGGCTGAGCTGTTGTTTTCCCCCTGTTCTGGCTGTGCCCCGGGGTTGGGTCCCTGCTGCCAGCACCTGAGTGGGGTGATGTCCTCGCTGGAGGCTCCATTGCTCCATTGTTTTGGAATCTTCTCCAAGGCTGTACTGAAGCTGGGGCCACTGTACAGGTCTCCCAGGTCTGGCCTTACCTGCACTGCGTCTCTCCATCAGCAGTGTTTGGGTCACTTGGGCTCTGGAGAGCAGTGGAGATGGCAGGAGGCACAGGACAGGGCTGGCTCCGTGTGTCTGGTGCCACCCATCAGTGACAGACCACATCCAGGGCTGGCCTCTCCCACTGGTGACTCCTGCTTGTCACATCCTCTTGCTGCCCCACAGGGATCTCCCCCGTGTGCTGTGATGCCCCTTCAAGGGCAGCCCCCACAGGGTCAGAGCTGCCCCTCTCATGGCTGGTGGGGCCAGGGGGCCTCATCCTGCTCCGTGGGGGCTTGTGTGGGTGCGAGGAGCTGCTGCAGCCCTGGGTGGATGCTGGGTGCTGAGCACCAGGAGCATCCCTGGCTCTCCCAGAGTCACATGTTAAACAAAACCAGAATTAATCTCCAAAGCACTTTTTTAGCATGAAGAATCAGCAATTAAGGTGGAAGAACTGATAACTGCAAAAGACTGGCTCCAGACCCCCTGAGGAGAAGCCTTCTGTGGAATTCCCCTGCATGGGACTCTCCGTGATTTGGGACCCACCGATGTGTGTGTGATGCTCCTCCCTCCTGCTTCCCAGGCTGGAAAGCAAAACCTCCAGAGCTGGAGTGGGACTGAAGTGTCTGAAGAAACCTGAAGTGTCTCCAAGTCCCGTTTTCATCTCCAAATCCTAAATCCAGCACCCTCCTCTGCACAGCAGCACTTTCCATATCCCCAGCTCCCAGCCTGCCCCTCCAGGGGCACCCAGCTCCTCCCTCCCGACGGTTCCTTTTCCAGCTATGATTGCTCCAGCTGTTCTCACTGGGCTGTGACTGCTCCAGCTGTTTTCTGATGGAATATTAATACAGGAGCTCCAGATGTCTTTTTGCTGTACTGTAATCACTCCAGCTGCTTTTCCCTGTGCCTCGATTAACTGGGGCTGGTGGCTTCCCCCTTGGACTGAACTTGGGGCCGTGGGTACGTTTGGCCTCCTTGAGATGGATCCATGGATATCCACCTATGGATTTATGGCCCTTATTCCACGTGGGCTTGGCACAGCATCTCCCTGCCTGCCTGGGAGGAGGATAAGGAGTTTTGCTCCTAGAACTGGGTGCTGAGCAGCCACCCGTGCAATTAAGCCAAGGTGCCGAAGGCTCATTAATCACAGGACCCTTAATTGTGGTTTATTTTGGCACGAGGCCAGTTTTGCTGGCAGCATCTGCTGGTGCAGAGCTGGGGCTGGTCTTGGTGGGTTGCAAAGATGCACATCCCAGGTGGTAAATCCTGATTTGGGGCTGGAAACCCCATTTTTGGGGTGTTAACAGCTGAGCCAAACCAAGGGTGTTGTTCGCAGCATCCTCTTGGACCCTAGGCAAAGTCGTGCTGGTGCGTGGGCAGGACACAGGGAGGGATCTGCTGGATCCATAGGTTTTCCAGCTGGTGTTTCAGTGCTCCATATGGATGCAGGTGACCCCCAGCTGGAGATTTTGTTCTGTGTGCACAAAATGATGAAACTCAACCCCGGGTGCCTGTGGAAATGCCATTGCAGTGTGTTGGTGCTGTGAGGAGCCAGTTCTCTCCCTTGCAGTGCGTGCAAGCCCAAATAAATAGATATAAATCCATAAATAAATATATATATGTGCATATATGGATGGCAGAGGGGTATATGCACATCTGGAAGCTGTTGTGTGCATCCTTTGCTGGTCTCAACCTGGTGTATCATGCCTATGCCTACATACATAAATATATAAGCTATATATGTTATAATATTAAGATAACATATAAATTGTACTCTAGACAATAATTTAATGATGATACAATATATAATAATAATATAAAATAAGATGTAACTGTATATATACTACAGGTCATATATAATACATAATGATAGAAAATAATAGATAATTATATATATAGCATAGGTTATAAGATATAAAAAAAAATAGATAGGTACACACATTCCTGCCCTGAAGGTTTCCTTAATTTTCCCAGGGTTTAATAAGAGCCTGTGTACACGTGTAGGACACAGTGCCTCTGATTAAATTAAGTTGTAAATCAAGTGGAAACGCCGTGTTTGCACGGTGGGGGAGGAGATCCCTCCCTTCCCTCTCTCCCGGCCCCTTAATTAGATCCGAACAAAAGCTGTGGGGGGAAAAAAAAACCAAAAGCAAAGCAGAGGGGCAGAGCTGCTGTCCCTCTGCAAGGAGATGGGGGGGTGTTTTGGGAGCGGGACTTTCCCAAGCCGTTGCCTCTCCGTGGAGAAATCCACGATAAAGGAGCGGATATCGATCCCGCTGATCGCCACTGGTGATTACAGTTATTATTGTGCTGGTGCTAATTAGAGGGGAGGGCTGGGACACGTCTGTCTGCAGGTGAGGATGTTGCTGCTCGCTGGCAGTGTCTCCCCAGGGTGCTGGTGGCTCCTGAGGGAGATTTAAGTTGTGGGGGAAAAAGGGGATTGATTTATTTTGAGCTTGAGCAGGTTGTGCCAGTGACGGTGGGTGGGAATTGCTGCTGGAAGTGGTACCTGTGGGATTTGTGCCGTGGGAGGGGGGGACATCCTCCTCCAGTGGCAGTCACCAGTGGGCCCGGGAGCATCACTGCCTTGGGGAGCATCTCCCTGGGGAGCCACCAGCCCTGTCTGGTGGCACATGTTGGAGCTGGGTGACATGGCAAAGGGGATGTGGTGGCTTGGTCCTGGGGTCACCTGGAGGGGTTTCCTGGAGGATTTCTCCTTCCGAACTGGTTTTGTGCTGCATCCAAGCATGTCCCCTTTCCTTCCCCAGTGCCTGGGGGCATCGCCTCGGAGTCCCTCACCTTCACCCCGCTGGAGGACATGATATTCCTGAAGTGGGAGGAACCGGTGGAGCCCAACGGCCTCATCACACAGTACGAGGTACGTCCCGGAGGGCTGCGGCTCCCAGGGTGGGGACACAGGGACACGGGAGAGTCCTGCTGGGGGAAATTTGGGACAACTGCTGCTGTTGCTCATGGGGATTAAAGGCGACTGCAGCACTGCTGCTGCCCCCAAGCCCTTTGTTTGGCTTTTCCAGTGAACCTCTGCTTTTGATTTACCCCAAAAAACATCTGCCTCCAGGCTGCCCCCATGACCTCCTTGGAATTCATCCCTGTGGTGGTTTGGGCTAGACCTTCCTTGGTGACCAGTTTGTAACCAAGGAAGGGTGCAGATTTACCCAGTATTCCCTACGATTTTTACGTAAGCCAGACTATAAGAAGAAAGGAGGAGAGGCCTTTGCACTCTTTTCCTTCCGGCAGCTTGGAGGTGCAGGTTCCCTGCTGTCGGGTCTGCCGTGCTGGGGAGCGAGGCCTGGTTAGGCCTCACCCTTATCCGGGGTCTCCCCCCTCTCCCACGGCCACGGGTGACGCTCTGCCCTGTCCCTGCAGATCAGCTACCAGAGCATCGAGTCGTCCGACCCGGCCGTCAACGTGCCCGGCCCGCGCCGCACCGTGTCCAAACTGCGCAACGAGACCTACCACGTCTTCTCCAACCTCCACCCCGGCACCACGTACCTCTTCTCAGTCCGGGCCCGCACCGGGAAGGGCTTTGGCCAGACGGCACTCACCGAGATCACCACCAACATCTCCGGTGGGTTCCTGTGGCTCCGCGCCACGGCTTCACCTCCGCTCAGATATCCTGGGGCGGTGTCGACCCTCTGCGTCGCCCCCGTGATTTTGGTGGCTGGGAGGTTTGTGGTGACCGGAGCCTGCTATGGAAGGATGCTCTTGGGGGTGGCGGCTGTGCCGTGAGCCCCCCAGGCAGCCCCCCAACTTGATGGGTCCCTGGCCGGGGAGTCCAGCCAGCCCAGTGCTGGTGACTGGTGCTGCCTGAGCTCTCAGTGTAATTGGGCTTCATTAACGAGCCACGCAGTACTCGAGGCTCTTTGCTCACGTCTGTGGTGTCACCATTAACTGCAGCAAACAGGCTGAGATGAGCCCAGATGGGGGCACTGAAACTGCAAAGCAGCTCAAGCTGGACCACAGCGGCTGCCAGTGATGGTTTGGGGGCCACAGGGCTGTGCCAGGCATGAGGGGGGTCCCTCATCTTGGTCTGGGGGTGTTGCTGGGCTGGCTTGGGTGTGTTTCTGCCCCAGGGGTAAAGGTCACACTTTGATTCCAGTGATTCCAAGTGCCAGTGATTCTGACTGGTGCCATCCCTGGGCACATCTTTAAGCCCTGGAGCATTTGAGTCCTGCCAAGGTTGGATCCCGCTCCTGTCTCCTCCCCTCTGCCAGACCAGCATTGTTAACCCCCCTCAGTGCACACCCAGGGGTCCTCTCCCAACCCTGACACTTGTTCAAGACCTGGAGGGTCACACTGCTCGTGCCTCAGTGTCCCCTCTGAGCTGGGGGCAGCTCTGAGCACATCCCTGGGGGCCGGGACTCATCCCTGAGGGCCAGAACTCATCCCTGCTCCCTTTGCAGCTCCCACCTTCGACTATGGGGACATGCCATCGCCGCTGAGCGAGTCAGAGAGCACCATCACGGTGCTGCTGCGGCCGGCGCAGGGCAGGGGGGCTCCCATCAGGTAGGTCGGGGCTGTAGGAGGGTGAGACCCCCCCAAATGGGGTGGGACAGCACGGTGGAGCTCCAAAGGAAGGGCAGGACCGTGTTTTTCCCGAAGCTATTTATTTTTGGGTATCGGTCTCTTCTCCCAGCAGTGGGACAAGAGGGCACAGGCTTAAGCTGTGCCAAGGGAGGTTGGAAATTGGGAAGTTCTTCACAGAGAGAGGGATCAGGCATTGTCAGGGGCTGCCCGGGGAGGGGGTGGAGTCACTGTCCCTGGAGGTGTTTAAGAAGAGACTGGATGTGTCACTCAGTGCCACACGGGCTGGGTGACAAGGTGGGATTGGGTCACAGGTTGGACACAAAGATCTCGGAGGTCTTTTCCAACCTGGCTGATTGTGTGACTGTGTGACTCTAACCCGTGCCTGGCCCTTGCCAGCACTTACCAGGTGATAGTGGAGGAGGACCGTCCCAAGAAGCTCAAGAGGGAGCTGGGGGGGCCGGAATGCTTCCCGGTGCCCCTCACCTTCGACGACGCCGTGTCCCGGGGCTCCGTGCACTACTTTGGGGCAGAGCTGCCCGCCAGCAGCCTCACCGAGGCCAAACCCTTCACTGTGGGGGACAACCAGACCTACAGCGGCTACTGGAACCCCCCCCTGGAGCCCAAGAAGGCCTATCTCATCTACTTCCAAGCCATGAGCAACCTCAAAGGGGTGAGTGGCCGTGGGACCCCCCTCCGGCCGGTGGGTTGGACCAGGCAGAAGGCAGGCTGGGGTTTGGGGGGGTCAGGAAAAACGGGGCTTGTTTGAGGTCCCCCTTGGGCCACCCTCTGGGCTCACCCCCAGTGTCCTGCTCAGGGGGAGCTGGTGCTCTGGGCTGCCCTTATGGCACACTGGGACCATGGAGGGGTGTCCCATTCCTCCCAGCACCCCTGGGCTGTGCCTGTCCCCATCCCGGTGCTGACACTGGAGAGGGAGGAGTCCAACCTCCCCCCCCACACCAGCCATGACTCCAACCAGCACCAGTGCATGGGACACCCCCTTCCTGGGCTCATCCTGGCGTGGAGAAGGACCATTTGGACAGCAGGAGCTGCGTGTGCATTGCTGGGACCCACTGCTGACAGGACAGAGAATCCCAGCTCCAGAGAACTCCTGGGAGCTCCTAGGCTGCCTTTCCCTGCCTTCTGCTGCCTGTTCCCTCTGTGAAGGTGCAACAGCCCTGCTCTGACAGCACCCCCACATCCCTGGGCTGATTCCTCCAAGTCACTGATGGGACCACCGGGACCCTTCTCGGCATCACCTGCTCCAGCACGTCCCATCCCACCCAGGGGAGGGTGAAAGCAAAGCAGCAGGACCACGGCTCCATCCTCATCCTGCACAGCTCCATCTTGCTGGAAAGGTGCTGGTTATTGAATCCTTTCCTTGGCTCCAGGGTCGTTCACACCTCGCTGGGTTGTAATTAGAGCCGAGATGGACAGGGAGGATCTCGGCTCTGGCTCGCTTGGGCACTGCTGGATAATAACTGGTAGCTGATGCTGGTTTATAGCCTTCCTGCTGGGAGGCAATGGATTTGTCCTGGCTGCTGTCAGACACTGCAAAAAGGCTGGATCCTGGCTGGGGTTGTTCAAGGGTTTTGTGCCAGATGAAGCAAGAAACAGGAGAAGGAAAAGCTGGTAACCCCAGGGAGAGCAGGGCTGGAGCCGACCCTGCCCTGGGCCTGTGGCATGGGCAGGTCTCAGTCCAAGGGTGGATGGAGCAGCATTGCCAGCAACGGTGTCCTGAGGATGCTTGGAGAAGAAGGCAATCCTGCCAAGATGGTGCTTTTTTGTTTTGCAGCAGAAGTTGGATGCGTGGAAAGATGGAATATTTTAGCTGAACCCGTCCCTACGTGGCAAATGTTAAAACTGTTGGCTGGCAAACTTGTCAGCACATACAGGGCACTGGGACCGGGGCTGAAAACTTTAACTGATGGAAAGAAAACCCCCATGAAGCTCTGGATGACGGCCTGGGAATGTTTTAGCTGTAGCTGGTGACCTGCAGCTTACCTGGATCTGCTGGGTCCCTCTGATGGTCTTGAGCTTTGCTGTCCCCTCTGTGCCAGCAGCAGTGGACTTGGCTAACCCTGGGAATGCTGGGGGCAGCTCATTCAGCAGCATCTCTTGGGATGTGGGTCCCCGGGAGCTCTTTGGGTGCTGCAGCACAAATCACCAGCGAACTCCCTCCATTTTGGGGGGTCAAAGCACCAACGGCCCGGCCTTGTGTCCACCCAGCCTCGCTCGGAGCGGGAGCGGGGAGCGGAGCTCTGGGATCATCCAGCACTGATCCTCCTTTTTTACCTCCGTAGGAAACCCGGCTGAACTGTGTCCGGATCGCCCGCAAAGGTGAGCCCACCCTTTCCCGGCCAGGGGGGTCCCACCGAGGCTGTGGCTCCAACCCTGCAGCTCCTCCGGTGGCTGGGGCCGTGCCGGTGGGTGTGGGGACCAGTGCTGCTGCTGGTTGGGCTGGGTGTGATGGTTTTATTCTTTCCCACTTCCTCTGGTGCCTGGGGTTTTCCCCTTGGTTGAGTTTTCCCTCTCGATGCCGTTGCCATGGTGGGGGTGGCAGGCTGGAGTCAGTAGTGCTGGATGCTGAATCCGGGGATGGCTGATCTTGACGTGGGACGTGACAAAAGGTGGCACAAAGGGACTTGTCTCACCCCACTGGAACTGAGAGAGGGCCTTGCCCCTGGTCATAGTGTGGCACTGCAGAGCCCTGTAATGTCTTGGTGGAATAATGTGTTCATGGAGCAATGAGCACCCCATGGGACAAATCCCAGTGTTTCCATATATGATGTTGCCAACGCCCCTGGAGCTGAGTGATGACCCCTCCTGCCTGTCCTTGTCCCCTGGCAGCTGCCTGCAAAGAGAGCAAGCGTCCCCTGGAGGTGTCACAGCACTCGGAGGAGATGGGCTTGATCCTGGGGATCTGTGCTGGGGGGCTCATCGTCCTGATTATCCTGCTGGGAGCCATCATCGTGGCCATCCGGAAAGGGTAAGGAGACCTGGTGTCATGGCTGGTGCTTCATCTGTCCCTTCCCCCGAGCTCAGCCCTTCTCCACCGCCCCAGCACTAACTGGGAGCTACTGGTGGTGATTGTGCTGCGCTGGGCAGACCCCAGACCCTCCCTCGAGCTGAGTGTCCGTGTGCTTGTGCATCCCACCAGGCACTGTGGGATCTCAGGAGGCACTGGGGACCAAGGAGCAAAGTCCTGGGGATGTCCCTTCCCCCTCAGGGCTCTGGAGCTTTGTCCCTCTCCCGTGTATTTTTCAGTCTTTTGCCTCTTTCTGCTGCTGCTTCTTGGCTTTGTGCTGCCCTGGTGATTCTGCAGAGATGGAAATGCTTCTGGCCCGTGTCCAGGCCCTGGGACAGTGCTGAGCCAGGCTGTCCCCATCCCACCAGCTCTCCCCCTGCTAACAGCAGCCAGGGGACCCCAGGGTGTGCAGCCCTGCACCCCCCAGCCCAGAATGACAAAAATCAGCTTCACTGAGATGTCTCTGGGCTTCCCTGGTGCCTTGGCCAGCCCAGAGCTGGATCCATCCATGGGAGTGCTGTTGGCTGAGGTCTGGAGGGTCTGGCTGTGCAGGTCTCCCCCTCAGGGGTTGGGCTGGGGCCAATCCAATGCTGGACCCCTCTGGGGTCGGGCAGGGGGCTGCCCACCCTGGTCACCCCTGGGTGTGGGTGCTCAGAGCAGTGCAGCGCCTCCTTGGCTTGTTTTAATGGGGAAGCACTGAGCTTCCAGTGGAACGTGGACAATCCCTTACTGAGATCTCCAGCTGGCTCTGAATGAGTCATTAAAATTTGGGCGTGCACCGGAGGGGAGGTTTTCCCCGGGCTGATGATCCCTGGGGACCCCCAAACTGCTCTGCCACCCCCAGGGGAATCCCCACACTCCCCGGCTCCCTGGAAAGCTGAGCACATCCAGCGTGGGTGGGGGAACCTCAGTGGGGTGGGAGGGAGGAGGGCGAGGGCTTTCCAGGACACTCATCCCCGGGAGCGCTGGGGACGCGGCCGCTGCTTTTTGCTTGGGTGCAACGCCCCGGAAAGTGGCCCTGGAAAGCGGCTCCTTCCGTGCGGGGCCGGAGCCGGGGGGGCTCTCAAAGCCAGGGAGAAAGGACAGCAATTAAACACAGGGCTGGGGATGATGGAGCAAAGTAGGTGAACAGCCAGGGGGGAGAGAAAACCAGCGGGGCACAACCTCGGCCCGTGGAAACGTGCAAAGCTCTTTGTGTCTCCGTGCGCCCTGGAAGGATCCTTGCGGATTTAGAGCGGGGATGTGGCACCTGCGCAGGGTTGGCTTGTGACTCCTTTAGGTCTGTCTCTGATGGAGCAAATGCCAGTGGTGCTGATGGTGTTTTGGGGAGTGCTGCTGTGGGTGGGAAGCCACGAGTGTGGCTGCTGCGTTCCCAGTGCTGAGGAGGAAGAGGAGGAGGAGGAGGAGGAGGAGGAGGAGGAGCAGCTCTGCTTCAGCATCCCGGGGTGAACCTGTTGAAGGACAAACCAGAGCCACAAATCAGACCTGATGCCAAAAGCCCCGAGTTTGGGGCTGTGGGCAAGCTGGGATGAGCTCATAAATCTCCTCCAGAGTGTTTTGCCGTTGGAAAAACACTGATGTGGTGGAATGGGAAGGCAGCTCTGGAACAGACTCGTTCCTAGGAATAAGTGCACTGGAAATGTGATGCCCTAACCCCATCTATCCCACTGGGCCCCTGACCAGCTCCCTGAGGGAAATCCCTACGTTTTGGACATGTTTGCTGTTCACTCTTAAAAATTATGGAACAGCCCCTTGGACAAGGGCACTGTGGGCACACCCCATCTCTAGTGTGGTCACCCTGAGAGCCGGTGCTTGTGCTCTGCTGCGGGATGTTGGCTCCTGCCTGGAATAAATAACCTGTGGATGCCAAAGGGGACCTTTATGGTGCATTTAATTTTCTGGCAGCACTGTAACCCCCCCTTGTCTGTGCTGGAGAAAAGCTGCTTATGCAATTTCTGCTGCTCTCTTTGTTTGCACGCTTGCCAGGAGGAACTACTATTCTTATTCCTATTACCCGTGAGTAATTGTTGTTCTCTTTCTCCTTTACCCTCCTCGGGGCCGCCCCCCTCACCCTACTGCTCCAACAAGTCCTTAGCTCTGCCCAGTACATTTTAAGGGTCTCTTTGGCTTGGGGAGATAATGCTGCTGAGCTTGTTAGAGGGAGAAAGCAACATGAAGGGGAAAGGTCAGTGACTCTGGGTTGAATTTTGGATTTTGGCAGTGTCTTGCAGTGTCCCGGCCCCACTGAGACATGGGCTCAGATCTCCTGTTCATCCCTCCCCTGGTTTAAGCCCTGCTCTGGCTTCTTCAGAGCCTGATGCTGCCTCTCAAAAATATTCATTCAGGGTCTTGAATTTGGGGTGGGGGGTTCTGTTCCTCAGCTTTTCCCAGAATCTTTGTTAGATGCCTAACGGGGACCTTGCCCTGGGGGAAGAGCCTCTCTGGTGGGTGCTGAGCACTTGTGTAGTCAGGGGGTCCAGCCTGTCCCTTGGGGTGGATTTGGCCCCCAGCATGGTTTTAGGATCACAGAATGGTTTGAGTTGGAAGGGAACTTAAAGATCATCTAATTCTACCCCCACTGCCATGGGCAGGGACACCTTCCCCTAGCCCAGGTTGCTCCAAGCCCCATCCAGCCTGCCCTTGGACACTTCCAGGGATGGGGCAACCACAGCTTCTCTGGGCAACCTGTGCCAGGGCCTCCCCACCCTCACAGGGAAGAATTTACCTCTAACCAGTGATCTAAATCTCTCCTCTTTTACTTTAAAACTGTTCCCCTTGTCCTATCACTATTTGCTTGTGTAAAAAGTCGCTCTCCCCCTGTTTTATAAGCCCCTTTAGGCACTGCAAGGGGCTCTCAGGTCTCCCTGGAGCCTTCTCTTCTCCAGGCCAAACGCCCCCAGCTCTGCCAGCCTGGCTCCAGAGTAGAAGGGCTCCAGCCCTTGGAGCATTTCTGGGATCCGTGTCCTCCTTGCACTTGCCCTGTGCAGCAGAGTGATGCCCGTGGTGTGCAAGATGGGCTGTGTTGCAGCTCAGGGGGCAATGGGTGGGGCAAGGCTGGAGAAACCGGGCTGGGGGGAGCTGGGGCAGACCCACGTGATGCCAGATGGCTGGAGAGAGCCTTTGGGTACACATGGAGCACTTCTGGCTGTCCCAGGGGAGGGGACAGGATGGGACATCAAGCATGAGCAGCCGGCAAGGGATGATCCAGCTGGGGACAGCACGAAAACAAAGCATGGTGACCCTGGGATCTTACAGCACCTTTGGGTGAGCCCTACTTATTTCTGCTTCCTCCCTACTGCAGGAAGCCTGTGAACATGACCAAGGCAACCATTAACTACCGGCACGAGAAGACCCACATGATGAGTGCCATCGACAGGAGCTTCACCGACCAGAGCACCCTGCAGGAGGACGAGCGCCTGGGGCTGTCCTTCATGGACACCCACAACTACGGAAACAGAGGTAAGCATGGGAGTCCTGGCATCCCACTGCTCCCCTCCCACAGCTACAGCAACCAAAGTGAGGATGGGAACCCCAGCATTCCCCTGCTCCCACCCCACAGGTGTGGCAACCAAGGTAAGGATGGGGAATCCCTGCATCCCACTGCTCCCATCCAGCCACAGCAAGGGTGCCCAGTAACCCTGGATATCTCAGAAACAGCCTGCCAGAGCTCAAGGAGTGTTTGGACGATGCTCTCAGGCACGTGGTGGGATTGTTGGGGTGTCCTGTGTGTGGGGGCAGGAGTTGGACTCGATGATCCTTGTGGGTCCCGTCCAGCTCAGGAGATTCTGTGGTTCTCTGTATATTTATCCAAGGCTCAGTAAGAAGGTGTTACATCTACTTTAGCCTGATGTGTGTGGCACGTTGCAGGCTTTTCCCTGCCCTGTGTAACTCTCCAAGGGCATTGATCTCATCGGTGCCTGTGGTAACTTTTATCATCATCCAGGCTGTGCTGAAGGGGAAAATGCTCGTGGGCTGCTCGAGCTGGGTCTCTGCGTCTGAGCAGAGATCTGAGCTTGTGGCTGGGCAGCTTGAGGCCGTCTGTGGGCTCAGAACCTGTCTGCAGCCCCCCTGGAGCTGTGAACCCCAGCTCTTCACTCGCTCAGGGCTTGGAAGCTTTACACCAGCCTTCCCCAGCACACCCAGCCCTGGCCTTCCAAGGGTTACCGAGCCCCCGTGTTCGCATCTGAGGGAGACTGGTTCCTTCCCACCCACTGGAGGATGCGTCTCCACGCTGATTTAGTTGTAAAATAACTCCTTGGATGCCCCAGTTCCAACCATATGCTAATAACATCTGTTACAGTAACTTCAAGATGCCACTTCCACGCGGCTCTTCCGCACCGGCTGTGGGATTAATGTGATTCCCGGCATTGTCTCACGGATAACAGAAGCCCAGAGGGCAAACTTTTCTTCTTAATACATAGAACTAGGTGTATTTATGTGTTGTTTTTTTTTTTGGTTGCCGTCCTTGAAACGCTCAGAGGCTGGTGGGGCTCTGTGTGGGCTGAGCTGGGGAGGTTGGGCTGGCTGCCATGGCTGGGGACAGCCCCCAGTGGCTGTGAACGTCCTTAATTAACGAGGGTAAATGAATGGGCTGCTCTCTTGGTGGCTGTTCCCCACCAGGCCTCAGTTTCCGTGCCTTTAAAAGAAAATCACTAATCCTTAGGGAAACCTGGGTGGTTCCTCAGCGTGTGGCTGCCTGGAGCCGTCAGCACCTTGCAAGTGCCAGCAATTAATTTCTCATTAATCCCAGGCCGGGTCTTGGGTTGTCCTGTTGGTTCAACCTGGGAGTGAGATCAAATCTCTGGTGCATCCAGCTCTGGGGGTGCTCAGCACAGGAAGGATGTGGAGCTGCTGGAGCAAGCCCAGAGGAGGCCACGGAGATATTCCAAGGGCCGGAGCCCCTCTGCTCTGGAGCCAGGCTGGGAGAGCTGGGGGTGTTCACCTGGAGAGGAGAAGGCTCCAGGGAGACCTGAGAGCCCCTTGCAGGGCCTAAAGGGGGCTTAGAAAAAACAGGAAGAGCGACTTTTTATATGGGCAGATAGTGATAGGACAAGGAGAAATGGTTTTAAACTAAAAGAGGAGAGATTTAGATTTAGGAAGGAATTGTTCCCTGTGAGGGTGGGGAGGCCCTGGCACAGGCTGCCCAGAGAAGCTGTGGCTGCCCCTGGATCCCTGGAAGTGTCCAAGGCCAGGTTGGAGGGGGCTTGGAGCAACCTGGGCTAGTGGAAGGTGTCCCTGCCCACGGCAGGGGGTGGGACTGGATGAGTTTTAAGGTCCTTTCCAACCCAAACCTTTCCATGAGTCCCTGCTTGCCCAACCCCTGACAGCAACGCAGAGCATCAGGTTTTGTGCAAACCCTGATTTTAGGATCTGGTGTGGGACCTTCCCTTAACAAATGCAGGTGAGATCTTAGTCTGGCTCTGCTGGTAATTACACAGCAAAGGCACAAACCAGGTAAATACTGCATAAACTCCCCCATTAAACAGCAGCCAGCTCCATTTGTGGCAGCGGGAGGAACACGGTGCTGCTCTCTAGCAGCAAGGAAAATTAACTGTTAAGCTGAGCTGGAGACTTTGGCAAGGTGATATTTCAACTCAGGACTTTGTGTGAATATTTGGGCACAGAGCTCTTGCCTGTCTGCCTTGGAGTTAATTGGAAATAAGGTTATTAACCCCCCTAAGGTCTTGCCTGCTGATTTCTAATAGATCTGCTGGGGTCCTAAAAAGGCCATGATGGGTATTTTTAGCTTTGTGGGGTAGGAAGAGCTCTAGAGAGCACGAGGAATTAATTCTTTGGTTTACTTTGCTTTTCCCATTAAACTCCCTTTATCTCAACCCACGGGTTTTGTCACTTTTACCCTTCCAGTTCTCTCCCCCATCCCAGGAATGGGGAGGGAGGGAGTGGCTGGCAGGGCTTGGCTGCCCCTTGGAGTTAAGCCCCAGCAGTTTGGTTCACTCCAGCCTGGAAGTCGGTACTTTTACATAACTCAAATGAACTAAACTTCACAGGCTGCTTGCAAGTCACGTCGAGCAAAACTGTTCCGAAGAGAGGCCTTTACGTGCCATGTAAATCCATTTTCCATGTCCAGCCCAGAGCCAGATAAGGTGCTATCCATGGAGACCAAAACGCTCCCGGGGGCGTTTCCCTCCTCCCTCTGCGAGCGCCAGGAGGTGACGGGGCCGCTGCCCCAGGTTTCGCCCCCCTGATGGGCTGTGGTTGCCCCTCTTTTCTGGCAGGTGATCAGCGCAGCAGCCTGGTCAACGAGTCCAGCAGCCTCCTGGGGGGCTCCCCGCGGCGCCAGTGTGGCCGTAAGGGCTCCCCGTACCACACGGGGCAGCTGCACCCGGCCGTGCGCGTGGCCGACCTCCTGCAGCACATCAACCAGATGAAAACGGCCGAGGGCTACGGCTTCAAGCAGGAGTACGAGGTGAGAACACCTCCTGCAGCCCTCCCAGCTGTCCCTGCCTGCCCAGCCCCTGGCAGCAGTGCGGGGGATCAGGTTTTGTGGGATCCGCTGCGGGACCTTCCCCTGACAGAGGTGAGGTCTCGGTGGGGCTCTGCTGGTGGTTCCACAGCAAGGGCATAAAGCAGGTCAGTGCTGCATGAACTCCCCTGTTAAACAGCAGCAGGGGGATGGAAAAGGTGGCACAGGCAGGATCCACGTGCAGGGAGAAGATGCTCCAGAGCTGGAGCTCACAGCTCTCTGGGCTGGCACTGTCAGCATGGGGGGTGTCCCTGGGTCTGGATCAAACCTCTGGTCCTGGCAGCTCTGGATTTCATTGTCAGCTTGAACAGGTCCCTGAGAGGAGCCAAACCAGCCCTGTCAGCGCTGTCTGCAGTGCGTCATCCCACCTCTCCTGCAAGGGCTGGGGATGCTTCCTTCCTCCTCCTTCTCCTTCCTTCTTCTTCTTCTCCTTCCTTCTTCTTCTTCTCCTTCCTCTTCTGTTTTCTCCTCCTTCCTCCTTCCTTCCTCCTCCTCCTTTCCCCCTCCCTTCTTCCTCCTCCCTTTCTCCTTTCTTTTCTCCTCCTTCCTCCTCTCTTTTCTCCTCCTTCCTCCTCTCTTTTCTCCTCCTTCCCCTTCTCTTTTCTCCTCCTTCCTCTTCTCTTTTCTCTTCCTTCCTTCCTTCCTCCTTCCTTCCTTCCCCTCCCTTCTTCCTCCTCCCTTCCTCCTCTTTCTCCTCCTTCCTCCTCCTCTTTTCTCCTTCCTCTTTTCTTCTTTCTCCCCCCTTCTTCTCCTTCTTCTTCCTCCCTCTGGGCACCACAATGTCACGTTCTTCTGCTCCCAGACACACCTGTGATAGGTGAAGCTGTAGCCCAAGGACAAGCAATCTGGCAGCTCCCAAGACCACAAAAACCCTGGGGGGAGGATGCTGGAAAAGGGGATCCCTGGAAGAGGAGGGATTTCCCTCCCAAGGGTCGTTGGCTGCATCATGCCCATCCCACCTGTTCAGGCCAGAGCACTTGTAACAGAGCACATTATTTCACGTGCCTCTGCCTCAGCACACCCTGCAGGGCTGATTTCCTGGCTCCTCGGTGTCCCACAGGTCTTGGGGATCAAAATTCCCAGTGAAATTGCTGTTTAATGCTCAGCTGTGTCAGGAACAGGAGCTTCCCCCCCCCTTTCATGTATTGGACAAACCAGGGCTTGTGATAATCATCAGTGCTCCTTGAAAAGCTGCTGTATGTTCTTGGAACTAGTTATTTGAAAGCACTCAGATATTATGGAAGGGGAGAAAACATGTAATTTCCTTCCACTTTCCTCCTCTTACACCAATCTATGAATGTTACTGTTATTACACACAAACCTATTCTGTGCTGGGGAGAGAAAGGGGGCTGGGGAGGTTTAGGGGAAAAAAGAAACCCACAACCAACCCTGGGAAAAAAAACCAGGCAGTCTGTAATTTGCTGGAAAATGGAGCATTTTGTGGATGCAACAGATGTGTGGAGCTGGGAGAGCGTGCTATGGAGATGGAGCCAAGTGTTGGGGTAAAGGGACCACCCTGTCTGTCCTGCTCCCCAGGAACCTTGTGGGGCTGGAGGGGACCCCACAGTCCTGCCCTCGGCTCAGGATATCCATCCTTTCCTTCCAGAGTTTCTTTGAAGGCTGGGATGCTTCGAAGAAGAAAGACAAGACCAAAGGGAGACAGGATCATGTGTCGACATGTGAGTGCCTTTAGACACCCCAAACAGCTTCAGAAACCTTCTGAAGGGCTTTGGGGGCTTTTTTGGGGGAAGGTTGGACTCGAGTCCATGGCAAGGAATAAACTGGTGGGGTTTGGTTGGTCAAGGGCAGCAGGAAGGCCCTTGCTCAGTGCAGGGTCCCAGCCTGAGAGCTCCTGTTGGGCATCAGGCTGGAGCAGAGGAGGGCCTGGCTGGAGCTGGGTAACTCCTGAAGATGGGATATCTTGGGGTGATGACACCATCACCAGGATATTCTGGGGGGTGCTGGAAGGCCCCACATAGCCTGAAGTATGTTTTCCTGTATGGACCTCTGAGAAGCTGCAGCCCTGCCCTAGGGAGCTTCTGGTGCGGATGTGCAGGATGGTGTGGACAAAAAGGGGTTAACTGATGAGTTTTTAGGACAGAAGATTAGGGAAGGGCTTGACCCCACCTGAGAGAGGATGCTCTTCACCACCTCCCTCCAGTCCTTGTGGCACAGCCACCCCCTGCTCCCTGCCACATCTCTAGAGACATTCCTGCAGGGATGGAGACACCAAGCCTGCTGCTCCAGGAGCTCTGGTGCTCTCCACCTGCTTTGTCCTCAGCTTCCTGCCTTCCACTCCAGCATTGTTCAGGACCCCAGAGGACACCAGAGGCTGGGCAGAGCTTTCTGGGCTCTGGCCATCCTGGTGCCTGGCTAGGCTGGAGGATGAGTGCCCTCTTTTTGGCAGGACTGGGCAGAGTTCAGGGAGATATGACGCTGGTCTAAATCACCATCTTGTGTTTATTGCTCCTGAATATGCACCACCCACCTGAGTTTTGCAGGTTCCTGGTGCAGAATGATTGCACAGGGTGCCTGGGGGGCCCTGGGACCCGGTGGGTGACCAGCCCCAAGCACTGATGGTCCCTTCTCCCCTTGTCCCCAGACGACCGTCACCGTGTGAAGCTGCACCCGCTGCTGGGTGACCCCAACTCCGACTACATCAACGCCAACTACATCGATGTGAGTGGGGACAGGGCCTGTCTTGGGGGGTCTGGGCCACATCAGGAGCTTCCTGGGGCCTGTCAGGGTCTGTCCAGCAGCATTTTGAAGAGTTTGGACAGCCCAGGGTGGGCTGGTCTGTGCATCCCTGAGACACACCACGAAGGACCTGCCTGATTTGTTTCTGTTCATCACCAGTTTCTGCTTCTTACTCTGTCCCTCCTTTCTCATTTCCTCTCTCCTCCCTTTTTCTGTCCTTTCTTTCCCTCCTTTTGTGACTGTGGATCTCTGTCCTCCCTGGGTGAGGGATGCAGAAGTTGAGGGGGCCAAGGGACTACCTGAGGCTCACACTGGGGTACCCCTGATCCTGCTGGTGCCTGTGAGTCTGGGCAGAGCTCAGCCCCAGTGAGAGTGATGTCCCCAAGAACAATGTCCCCTTTCACCTCCATGCTGAGACCAGGGGAGGTGCAGGAAAGCTCCATCAGGCTCCAGCATCTCCTAGAAGCAGCAGCAAATCCAACTCTTCCCTCCTGTCCAGAGGATGTTGTCCGTCAGTGGTGGCCTGATGCTGAGATCCCAGTGCCCGAGCAGCCTCCCTCTGCCTGTCCCCTGTGTCCCTTCTCCCCTGTGTCTCTCTGTGACCTGCTCTGGGTCGTGTGCTCTAACCTCCCTCTCTGATCTGTGCCTCACTAATGTCTCTGTCTCTGATCTTTTTCTCTCAAACCTGTGTCCCAACGGGATCGTTAAGATTCGGATTAACCGAGAAGTAAGTAGATGGTTCCCCCTCTCCTCTGCTCCCATCTCCTGCCAGGCCTTGCCCTGGGCAGTGTGCTGTTAAATAACATCAGGGAAAGGCAGGCTGGGAAAATGTGTGGATAAACCTGGATATGGTGCGGGGAAGGGGAAAGCGAGGTCTGTGTGGCACAGGGAAAGCAGGGCCCGTGTGCTCGGAGGAGGGGTTGAATTCATCCCACAAAATCACCTCTTTATGTGTGCTGTGGTTTAACTCTGCTGGGCCCATGGCCAAGGAGTGGGACACTGGGTCCATGGTCCCTTTGGCAGCAGCCTGGCTGGAATGTGCTCTTTGGGCTGGCATGTCCCTGTTAAGAGTTGGGAATGGTGCCTGTAAGCAGCTGGGATGAAGAAGGGGAGCAGAGATGTCACTCAGCACCACGTGGCTGCTGTGGGATGGGGTGTCATTAGTGGGGCTCTTGTGGCAGCAATGCCAGTGGCAGCAGGAGCTGGTGGATCCTGGGATGCCCTCTGGGTGCTGCTAAAGATTTTAGTGCAGACCAGGGATGAGTTAGGAATGCAGGGGGTGCACCCTCCCAGGACAGGGTGTTCCAGGTGCTGGGTGACTGCTCCACCTCCTCCTCCCATGGTGGTGGGCAGCACTGTACTGGTGGGCAGGACCAGTTGGGTGACTGGGAAATGTCTTATGGGGCTGTGCCCCGGCTCTCAGGTGTCCCAGTGTCCCCCCCCCAGCTCAGGACTGATGTCTCTGCTTCCCTTGCAGGGCTACCACAGGTCCAACCACTTCATAGCCACCCAAGGTGAGTGTGGCATCCCCCTCCCTGCTCCTCTCAGCCAGGGGTTCTGCAGCCCCTCATTTAGCAGCTGGCTTTTGTCCCTGGTGGGATCTGACCTTGCTGGGGCAGGAAAGGGTGACAGGGGGCCACTGTGGAGCAGCTCCCACCCCTTGGCACCACAAACCCCCCCACGACCCTGCAGGACAAGGGCTCTAAAATGCCGTGGGGGTGTTTGTGCCACAGAGGCAGGAGGGAGGGCGCGGTGGCATCGCGGTGCTGCCGGGGCTGGGTTCTGCTGGTGGTGCCCATCCATCCCTGGGGTCCTTTCCTGCCTCCCACAGGGCCCAAGCAGGAGATGGTGTACGATTTCTGGCGCATGGTGTGGCAGGAGCACTGTTCCAGCATTGTGATGATCACCAAGCTGGTGGAGGTGGGCCGGGTAAGCACCTCACCCCATCCCCTCCCTCCAGGCTCCAGCTCTGCAAGAAGCCACCTCCACGGAGCCAAAACCCCATCCCATCCTCTCCTTGCAGGTGAAGTGCTCCAAATACTGGCCAGATGACTCGGAGATGTACGGGGACATCAAGATCACCCTGGTGGAGTCAGAGACTTTGGCTGAGTACGCTGTGCGCACCTTCGCCCTCGAGAGGGTACGGCCCCGCTGCTGCCCACCCTGCCCTCGGGGACAGCTCCCACCACCAGCCACGGCCTGGCATTGACCAATACCCTAGTTATTAACCCAAAATGGGGCTTTCACCCCCGGTTGAGGTGCAGCTTCTGAACCCCAGGGACACTGGGTGTAGCTCCTTCCTTTGCCTTTCCCCTGGCTCTGCACCCTGTGCTGGGCGAGCGGCTCAGCCCCGCGTAGGGTTGGGCAGGGAGTGAGTGGTTGGTTGTTCTGGGCAGGGAGTGAGTGGTTGGTTGGTTTGGGCAGGGAGTGAGTGGTTGGTTGGTTTGGGCAGGGAGTGAGTGG
>NW_016690367.1:1450594-1471455 GCF_001604755.1 Lepidothrix coronata
TTTGGTTTGGGTACCGAGTGAGTGTTTGGTTGTTCTGGGCAGTGAGTGAGTGTTTGGTTGGTTTGGGCTGTGAGTGACTGGTTGTTCTGGGCACTGAGTGTTTGGTTGTTCTGGGCAGTGAGTGAGTGTTTGGTTGGTTTGGGCTGTGAGTGACTGGTTGTTCTGGGCACTGAGTGTTTGGTTGTTCTGGGCAGTGAGTGAGTGTTTAGTTGGTTTGGGCTGTGAGTGTTTGGTTTTTCTGAGCAGTGAGTTTCTGCTTGATTCAGGCAGTGAGTGAGTGTTTAGTTGGTCTGGGCAGTGAGTGTCTGGTTGGTCTGGGCAGTGAGTGAGTGTTTAATTTCCTGTCAGCACTGTGTGAGTGCTGTGGGGGAGAAGGATGCTTTCCTCTCCCCTGGGCTGAAGGTGATGTAGCCATCACTCTCCAGCCTGGTAACTGGAGATGGAGCCGGTGCAATTTACCCCTCAATCTACAGGAATATCAAATTGCTGCCTGGTTATAGGGCAGGGAGCAAAGATGTTCGTGGAATGAGACCTGAGGCTGCTGCTGCCTCCTCCTCTTTCTCCTTGGTTGCTTTTTAACCCTCTTGCAGTCAAGGAGAAGGGAGCTGTAGTATGGTCCACCTGAGCGGATGCTGAGCTGGCAAAATCATGGATTCCTGAGCAAACTGGAGTGACTTTGCCCTCTCACCCTTCCCTTGCAGAGGGGTTACTCAGCCCGGCACGAGGTGAAGCAGTTCCACTTCATGTCGTGGCCCGAGCACGGTGTCCCCTACCACGCCACGGGGCTGCTGGCCTTCATCCGCAGGGTGAAGGCGTCCACGCCGCCTGATGCCGGCCCCATTGTCATCCACTGCAGGTACAGACGTGGCCATGGGGCAGAACCAGCTCTGGGGGGAACCATCCACCTCCAGGATGGGGTTTGGGGGGCGTGGATGGGGGGCAGGGAGCACGCCGTGTCCTGGGTGCTCGGCACCGGGCTCTGAACAACGCTGAAATCTCAGAGTGATGCTGAAATATTCAACAGGGAGATATGAAAGGTGTAAAGTGGGTTTCTAGTGAGGAGAGGCTGAGGCAGGGAGGGTGCTAGGGCTGATGGTTTGGGCGAAGGGACCTTAAAGATCATCTAGTCCAACCCCTGCCATGGGCAGGGACACCTTTCTTTAGACCAGGTTGCTCCAAGCCCTGTCCAGCCTGGCCTTGATGTCCTTCTATGATGTCACCCCTGGAAAATGTCACCCCTGGGCTGGTGGCAGCAAGGATGGGAGGCTGGGGTTGGTCCAGGGGGAACAGCTCTGTTTTGGGGCTACCACAGCACCTGCCACTGATGACACAACTCTGTCCTTATGGGGATGGCACAGGGGAACGGGCAGCTTGATCCCTGCTGATGGTCAGATATTGGGTCTGGTTGAAGGGAGAGGGAGGGGGGACAGAGGACAGCCCCTTTCCCAGGGTTACCCACAGGGACAGGCTCAGCCACTGGGACGCTGGAGCTGGGAGGACACCAGTGAGCAGCAGTGGTGGCTTTCTGGCATTCCCATGGGATGGGTTAATGGCTCTCCCTCCTGGGCAAACGAGCAGCTGATGAGTGGGAGGGATTTTTTTATTTGATTTGATTTCTCCCTGTCAACTGCCTCATCAGCCTTCATTGAACAGCCAGGGTGATTAGTGCCCGCAGCCTGTAATCACTGCTAATCACCACGAGTGATTCATCAGCCCCAGAAATTAGTATTTCACTGGAAAAGACTGTAGGAAAGGAGCAGGGGGGTGGTTCTGTTGCTGACATGTCATGGGGGGGGTCACAGCAACAGTAGGACTGTGAGTCCAGGGTTTGGGATATCAGCACTGCTGAGCTGGCTCTGGGCATCGTGCTGGCTCTCCCTTGGGGGAATTCAGACCTGCTCATGCCAGGGGAACCTCCCTGCTCTCCCAGGGCTCGGTGCTGAGCCCTCCTTGGCTCTTTTGGGACGGGATCCTGGAGGACTGTTAGCACTCAGGTGGTTTAGCTCTCAGTTTTGTTGCAAAAAGCGTGTGTTTTGTTGTCTTACAGTAAAAATGAACCTTAAACACGGGTGCCCCCCACAGCCTGACCATCACACACCCCTGGGGCTGCTGCAGTGGTGTTTGGGGGGGGTGTAAGGCAAAGCCAGGCTGTGGTTATGGAGGTGTGTGAGGTCCTGGCAGCCCTGCCTGGACCCCATTTGCCCCCACATTCATGGGCAGGGTCCATCCACCGACCTTGCTCGGTGCCCAGCAGCACTTTGGGCTGCGTGTGGGTGCCAGCAGAGACTGGGAATGTGTTTGCTGTGTTTCCCACTCCCTCCCCAGTGCTGGCACGGGGAGAACCGGCTGCTACATCGTCCTGGACGTTATGCTGGACATGGCTGAGTGTGAGGGTGTGGTGGACATCTACAACTGCGTGAAGACCCTCTGCTCACGGAGGATCAACATGATCCAGACAGAGGTGAGCTGGCACTGGGCACAGCCGGGGGCAGGCGGGGCTGCTGTCACCACGGAGGAGGGGGAGGCTCAGCCCTGTCCCCTCTCCCCACAAAAGGAGCAGTACATCTTCATCCACGATGCCATCCTGGAGGCCTGTCTGTGTGGGGAGACCAGCATCCCCGCCAGCGAGTTCAAGCCCACCTACAAGGAGATGGTGAGGATTGAGCCGCAGAGCAACTCCTCGCAGCTGCGGGAGGAGTTCCAGGTGAGCGGCCCCGAAACCTCTGCGACCCCCTCTTCCCCTCGCCCTCCCGGTGCCCACCAGCAGGAAGGGGGTTTTGGGCCCTGTGCTGAGAGGGGGGAGGGGTGTCCCCACAGACCCTGAACTCGGTGACCCCACACCTGGACGTGGAGGAGTGCAGCATCGCGCTCCTGCCCCGCAACCGGGAGCGCAACCGCAGCATGGACGTGCTGCCGCCGGACCGATGCCTTCCCTTCCTCATCTCCGTGGATGGAGACAGCAACAACTACATCAACGCGGCCTTAACCGACGTGAGTGGCCCCCTTCCTTCCCAGGGGATGCTGGGGGTTGTGTCTCAGGCAACTTTTCGCGGCTTGGTTTGGATTTCCAGCCTGGTTTTGCACCGAGGGCTCGTGGCGGCTGTGGGGGAGGAAGGGCTGGGACTGCTGGAACCTGCACCCCTTCTTCTGTGTAACAGCATCCTGAAAGGACTTATCACCTCCTCCCACGAGCCACGCGCTGAGGGGCTTCAGTATTGGCAGGGAAAGTAGAGCAGAGGAGGGAGAGGAAGCTCGTGGAGGGGTTGGTGGCATTGAGCCCCCCGTGTGCTGCCAGCACCCTGCTGTGCATCCTCCTGTCCATCCTCCTGCTGCACTTCAGGGGCTCTGAACTGCTCCCAAAGCCACCATTCATCCCCTTGGGCCCGTCAGAAGGGACCCCCGTGGTGGCAAAGCTATTTCCTGGCTGCTGATGGTCACGAAGCAGAGCAGAGAGGATGCTGCAGGCTCTGAGTGACGGGCCATTTGTCACCAAACCCACCTTCCTCTCCCTGAAAGGAGCTGGGGTGCTTTGCACGGGCAGCACTGAGCTCCCCACACCCTGGACACCTTCCCCAGACCCTCCTGGTCACAGCTGAGCACTGGCACCAGGCCAAGCCTTGCATTTTCCATCCCACGAGTGATTTATCCCGCTGGATCTCTGTGCAGATCCCATCTCCCTGATCCCTGATCCCTGCTCCCACAGCAAAAGCAGTTTGGAAAGCGGAGTGGGCTGCTGGTGGTGGGGAGTGGCTCCTGTTGGGCTGCAGTGGGATGGAGCTTTGTTTTCAGCTTGCTTGCTGTTTGCATATCCATTTTATTTTTATGCATCACTGAGCCTCCCTTAATCTCTGCTAAAGGGTCAGCGAATAAAATATTTTTTTACAGACAGAAAAAGCCCCGAGGATGAAATTCTCGCTGAAGGGATAAAACCCATTTCCCTCTTTGGGTGAAAAAAAAAAAAAAAGAAAAGTCTAATTTTCTTTAAGTGCCAAAGTGGTTTGCTCAAGGCAGTCTGTCCATCTGTCGATGGTCTGGCTGCCTGTCATTGGTGCCACATCGTGTGGTGCCAGTGGAGCCGTGCCCTGCTCTGCACCAGCTGCTGTCACTTACACCTGTGCCAAAGATGCGGGTGCCAAGGCAAGCCCTGGGCAGCCCCTGGTGAAATCTGCTGCTCTCACCCCGCTTCTCCAGGGCAGAAAGCTCTCACCAGGCACCAGGGTCTCACTGCTGCCCGTGGGCAGGGCTGGGACAGCTCAATAGAGGCATTTCTGGGGGTGGAATGAGGAGGTTCTGCAGCAGCCAGAGGACCCCCAGTCAGCAGAGAGCTGTGCTGGGTCTGTGTCTGGGGGGCTGGAGCCCAACTGTTAATTTGAGTCTGCTCGAAGCAGTGTTGAGCTTGGTGAGCTGGTGGCAGGATGACCAAGGGAAGGATTCTCATCTGAGTACAAAGGAGAAAGAATCACAGGTTGGAAAAGACCTCCAGATCATCCTGTGCCTGATTCCCACCTTGTCCCCCAGCCCAGAGCACTGAGTGCCATGTCCAGGCCTTCCTTGGACACCTCCAGGGGTGGGGACTCCACCACCTCCCTGGGCAGCCCCTTCCAATGTTTAACAACCCTTTCAGTGAGAAATTCCTGCTGATGTCCAACCTGAACCTCCCCTGGTGCAACTTGAGGCCGTTCCCTCTCCTCCTGTCCCTTGTTCCCTGGGAGCAGAGCCCGACCCCCCCCTGGCTCCCCCCTCCTGTCAGGGGGTTGCAGAGCCAGAAGGTCCCCCCTGAGCCTCCTTTTCTCCAGGCTGAGCCCCCCCAGCTCCCTCAGCTGCTCCTGCTGCTCCAGCCCCTTCCCCTGCTCCACTCTGCTTGCTGGACACGCTCCAGCCCCTCAATGTCCTTCTTGTCATGAGAGGCCCAGAACTGGACACAGCACTCGAGGTCTGGCATCACCAGTAATTTCCAACATCCCTGCTCCCCCTCTCTCTTGCAGTTTTTAGGGATCTTTTGCTTGGGGATTTTCTTTCTTCCCCCAAAAATCCATTGAACCCCAGTGCAGTGGTTGCTCCTGCTGCTCCCAGTGCCCTTTCAGTGGTGGGACACTGTGGGTGGGGGTGATGCTGGGGGAGATGCTTTCATTTGGGGCCAGGGTGCAGAGCTGGGGGCTGGGGCCATCTGGCAGCCACAGCTTCTGCTTGTTCTTGGCTCAAAGGTGACACCTTTTCCTTAGTTATTTATGCAAAATACCCTTTCCTTCGAGAGCAGAGGGTGGGTGCTTTCATCCTGCCCGAGGGCAGGGATCACTTGGACCTCCCCATCACCAGGAGTGACAAAGGTTGTCCCAGGGAGACCAGGAGAAGGTGGCTTTGGTGCCACTCATCTTCTGGTTGCATTTTTTTTTGGGGGGGGGTGACAGCAGTGGCTCCAGTGCCACCACCACGCCCTTGATGGTCTTTCCTTCTCCCCAGAGCTACACCAAGAGCGCTGCCTTCATCGTCACCCTGCACCCTCTGCAGAACACCACCACCGACTTCTGGCGGCTGGTGTACGACTACGGCTGCACCTCCATCGTCATGCTCAACCAGCTCAACCAGTCCAACTCTGCCTGGGTGAGTCCTGCTGCCCCCGGGCGCCCTGCTGGCACTTGGGTCCAGCCATCCCAGGGGCTGCTTCGACGCCCGGTTTATCTTGAGGCTTGGTTTTAACCACTGTCACTGCTGGGAAGGATTCCTGGCACCGACGTGTGCTGCAGATGGAAGAAGGGCATCATCTTTGCCCTGGTCTTTGAGTCCATCACATACTTACCTTTCCATCCACTGCTTCAGCAAAGGGTTTTCCTGGCTGGTGACTGTCCGTGTTTTGTGCTGTCAGCCTGTTGTTCTTACAAGCTGACTGGAAGGTGTTGCATTTCTAGCAAGTTCCTTTCGCAAAGCAGTTTCCTTCTCACTCATCATTCAAACAGCACCTTCACCTCGAAGGGGGGCTTTGAGTGTGTTTATTTTTTGGAGAGTGTCTGCTCAGTAGCTCACTACTGATGGCGAGTCAGCAGCAGGTTTGCAGTGCTTGTCTTTTTGTAAAATAAAACTCCTTTAAGGTCGACAGCTCTTTTAAGCCCTTCGCAGTGAGATAAGCAGCAAATTCCATGTGGTTTGAGAGATTTTCATGGTTTCTCCCTGTCTCATTACCACAGACTGTAAAGAAGTTATTTGCTGTTGACAATATATCTCTCTGTGTGAAAAACATAAGTAAAATGAAATGGCACAAGAAGAATTTCTTTCCTGGGCAGTGACTGAGCAGTGGAACAGAGACCAGAGGGGATGTGGAGTCTCCCTCACTGGAGATATTCCAGAACCATCTGGATGCAATCCTGTGCCATGCACTTGTCTCCCCTCAGGCCCTGTAAGGCCACAGTGAGGTCACCCCAAAGCTTCTCTTCTCCACGCTGAACAATCCCAGCTCTCCCAGCAGAGCTCCTTCATCCCTCTGACCATCTTGGTGCCTCCACTGGACTCTCTCCAGCAGCTCCATGTCCTTCCTGTGCTGGAGCAGCTCTGCAGGAGGGTCTCATCTGAGGGGCAGAATCACTTCCCTCGACCTGCTGCCCGTGCTGCTTTGGAAGGAGGCAGCAAACCTGATTTTATTTCTCTCAGCCTATTCTTTCATTCCATGGTCCAGCAATGAAAGCCTTCCCGTGAGCTTCAGCTCCTGTGAGGCTCCTCTGCCACCCTCCCCCAGATCCCTGTCCCCTGCAGCCACCACTGTCCCCTGGCACCACCCTCTGCCATTTTTCTTCATTACCCAGCCCTGCCTCTCTCTCTGGACGTCCCTTCCTCAGGGATGTCTGTTACAATATTTAGCTGAATCCTAAATGTTTACCAGTTTAGGACCAACAGGTAATAAATCACCCTTTCCAGCAGGCAGCTCCAAAAGGTGACTTAGAGGGTACAGCCCTCACTTGAACTACGTCTCTTGCTGAAGGAAGTTTTAATATCCAAATTATAGGTCTGAGTCTGGAAGGCTTCGAGATGTGGGAGATTTATGGCCCCCATTAATAACCAATTATTTCTCAGACAGGTTTGCTGTGTGGTTGGGCCCAGGCTGTGGATGGCCTGGGTTGGTAAATGCCCTGTTAAAGTGTGGTGACAAACATCATCTATTTTGTGTCCATGCTGGTTTCCAGCTGTCACAGTGTGAAAACAGTCTCATCCGTGCCCCTTGGACCGAGCCATCCGTCAGGGCCGTGACGGACACGTGGAGTTGCTCCCCGGGGATGCAGGCTGGGATTGCTTTCACTTGGGGGGATGTCCTGGCCATGGGATGAGGGGAACTGTCATCCCGTGTTGTTGGGGCTGCCAATGCCAGAGTGGCTTCTAATGCCAACAGAGCTTGAGAGCAGAGTGGGAGCACAGAATCACAAAATCAGCTGAGCTGGGAGGGACCCACAAGGATCATGGATTCCAACCCTCAGCCCTGCACAGTTAGATATCCTAATATCTAACCCCAAGAGTCACCCCCTGTGCCCCAGAGGATCAGCCAAACCCTCCTGGAGCTCTGGCAGCCTTGGGGCTGTGCCCAGTGCCCAACCAGCCTCTGGGGGAAGAACCTTTTCCTGAGATCCAACCTGACCATGCCCTGACACAGCTCCAGGCCATTCCCTGGGGTCCTGTTGGTCAGCCAAGCCCTGCTCCATCATTGTGCAGATCCAGTCTGTGCTTGCTGGAACTGGGGCACAGCCCATCCTGCATCCTCGTGGACCAGCTGTTGTGTCCATGCAGTGGGTTGTGTGGATGCTGGGGGTGGGTCTGACCTTTCAGCTTTGATCCCTGAACAAGCTGAGAGAGAGAGATCTTCCATCCATCCCTCCATCCATGTGCTGTGGGTGCTGTGTGAGTAACAGCATCGTGGCCCAGCATCCCATCCTGGTGCCACCCCTGTGCCGGGAGCTCCCCTTGGTGTCCAGCACCAGCCACCCTGTTCCCTGTCACGTGTGACGCCCTTCCCCGTGTCCCAGCACGCATTCCCAGTCCTGGTGAGCTGTTGTTCCTCTCCCCACAGCCCTGCCTGCAGTACTGGCCCGAGCCAGGGCTCCAGCAGTACGGCCCCATGGAGGTGGAGTACGTGTCCGGAACGGCGGATGAGGACATCGTGTCCCGGCTCTTCCGAGTCCAGAACATCACACGGGTGAGGGTCTCTGCTCTGGCTCCATGCCAGCAAAGAGAGGGGGTCTTCATGTGTGTCTGTGTCTGTGTGTGTACCCAGATGCCCCCAGGCATCTCCCAGGGCTGGATGAGCTCACGTGCGGGTGGGTTGGTTGCTTTTTTGGGGAAGGGCTGGGGCATCCCCAAGAGCTGCCATGTGTAAGTCCTGGAATCCCAGAATGGTCTGGGTTGGAAGGGACCTTAAAAATCATCTTGTTCCACCTCCCTGCCGTGGGCAGGGACACCTTCCACTAGACCAGGTTGCTCCAAGACATGTCCAACCTGGCTTTGAACACCTCCAGGGATGGGGAGTCCACAGCCTCTCTGGGCCTTCTTGGAAGACCTTCTTTGGAGAGCAGAAGGATGATGCACCCAGTGAGGCCACACAGTCCTGGAGCTGGTCATTGCCTGCGTAGGTAACTGAGTGGTGCTGTAGATCATGGAATCATGGAATCTTTGAGGTGGGAAAAGACCCCTGAGATATTGAGTGCAACTGTTCACCCAGCACTGCCAAGGCCATCACTAACCCGTGTCCTCAAATGCCACATCTGTGGACTTTTGAACACTCCCAGGGATGGGGACCCCACCACTGCCCTGGGCAGCCTGTGCCAGGGCTGGACAACCCTTGGTGGAGAAATGTTTCCTAATATCAAACCTAAACCACCTATGGTGCAACTTGAGGCCATTTTCCTCTTGTCCTTGCCCTTGTTCCCTGGGAGCAGAGCCCGACCCTCCCCCGGCTCCACCCTCCTGTCAGGGAGTTGGAGAGAGCCAGAAGGTCCCCCCTGAATGCTGGTGTCTTCAGACCCTGTAGAATTGCCATTGTTCCATCCAAACCTTTCTGGAGTTCCCAGCTCCTTGCAAGATGTTAGAAAACTGTGGGAAGACCTTTCTCCTCGTGCCTGGAGGTCCTGCCACACGTGTGTCACAGGATGGAGACTCCTCACATGGGCATGGCACCAGCAGAGCCCTTTTCCTGCAGGGTGAGAAGATCCACCAAGTTTTCTACCTTGCTGCTTGGACATGTGGCTGGTTCATCTTGCTTTGAAATGAAGAGAAATGCAGGGAAACAGGGCAGGGACACAGACTGTGATGAAGAGCCCGTGTGGGTGCAGAGCTGCACGTGGAAAAACAAAAGCTGCTTTACCTACAAAAGCCATCCAGGGAGAGGTGACATCCCTGAAGGCCTTAAACTCCTGAGGGTTGCCAAGAGGCTGAGGCCAATGCCCCAGTGAAGGTCAGCAGGCAGATGGGAATTAGGGAGCTTGGAAAGGAGCGTGTGGCCTGGCTGATGGCCCGGCTGGGAAGGTGCTTCTGAGGGGTGACTGGGGCCAGAGGAGATAAATCCTGATTATCTGGACTCAACACAAAGAGGGTTTTGGTTCACGCTCCCTGTGGGAGCATCTGGCATTTCCTGGGTGTCAGCACAAAATCCTACACCAAACATGCTCTGCTCTCAGGTGGTAGAATATACTCTGTGCTGAATTCAAATTCAGCGTGATGGAAATCTCTGGATCTAAGAGGAGGTTCCCCCAGGGAGCAGATTGCTTGCAGCCACTTCGTGCCAAGCCTTTGCCTGCTGGGATGAAGCATTGGGGATGTCACAAGTCCTCCAGAGCTTTCACCTCAGCTTCAAAACACATCCCAAAACTGTCCTTCTCGAGCTGGCAGAGGGATTTTCTCCTGTTTTAACTCCACTTGTCTCATCTTCCCCCTCTGCCTTCCTGGCTTCCAGCTGGAAGCAAAAACTGGAGTCCAAGGTGATCAGCCCATCACACCACATCGCCAACCCAAACTGAGTCTCCTGGAAAGATTAGGAAAAGCCCCCAGAAAGGTTCAGAAAAGCCCCTCTGAAGGGGGTGCAGGTTGGAATGGGCACTGCATGCCCCCAGTTCCCAGCCCCCAGACTGGGGCTCCCTGCAGAGCCACAGGAATACCGCGGTCCTGCTGCTTGGAGAGGGTCTGGTGCTCATCAGGCATCTGAAATGGGGTGGACAGAGCCCTCCAGAGCTGAGCACCCCCCCCTCTGTGCCTGACCCCCCTTTCTCCTCCAGTGTGTGCTCCCCATGTGTGCTGCCAAGCCCTGAGTTGCATCTGGAATGTGTGACCATGGTCCCACCCCATCCAACCCTCCGGATGCTCCGAGTATTCCTGAGCAGGAGCCCCACATCTGCTGGGCTAAAGCTTGGCCTCGTTCAGCTCCGGGGATGTTTTTAATCCTCCTCCTGGATCCAGCTAACCAGATTAGCTTTCCAAACTAACCAGATTACCAGGCATTAAGCTCCTGCCTCTGTGGGTGGCAGCTCCTCGGCAGCCTCCTGGTTTACAGCGAGCGGGACAGAAACACGTCCCCGTGGATCTTCGTCGTGCAGGAGGAGGATGTGATGGAGAAGCCCTGGGGAGGCTCAGGGGGTCTGGTAACAAGTTTGAGGAGACACAGAGACAGCCTGAGGTGGGATAAACCACGTCTGTGGAGCTTTCCCCAGGTGCAATGGGGTGGTGGAACCCAGAGCGAGCTCAAGGAACCACCCAACTTAAAGCACCAGGAAAAGGTTTTCCTCTCTTTTTCCACTGTCCATGCCTGGCAAACCCCTCTTGCCCTCCCTCAAACCTTCCAGTAAATGAGGGCAGCCCAGGGGTTCCAGGTGATGAGTTTTGCTTTTCTAGTTGCAGGAGGGGCACCTGATGGTCCGGCACTTCCAGTACCTGCGGTGGTCGGCGTATCGAGACACTCCCGACTCCAAGAAGTCCTTCCTGCACCTCCTGGCCCAAGTGGAGAGGTGGCAGAAGGAAAGTGGGGATGGCAGGACCGTGGTGCACTGCCTGTGAGTGTCCCCTGGGGAGGAGCAGGTTCTGCTGGTGGGGGGGGAGATGCCTCCAGTTTCCATGCCCACAGTTGGGCCTGGAAACCCCCTAAAAAAAGCCCTCCCTGGGGTGACTTTGTCCCCAGATGGTGCCACAGTGTGAGTTTGGAGGCACCTTGTGGTCACCAAGTCAAACGTTCTCCATGAGATGGATGCTCAGTGGGAATGACACCCTGGCACCATCCCTGCCCTTCGTGCCTGTCCCCTGTCCTGCAGCAGGGCCTGGCAGAGGTCCCAACCCTGTCACCATGCCCCGTGTGTGTGGCAGGCTCCAAAGGGATGGGGCAGGAACTGTGGCAACTCCCATCCTTTGCTTTTCATTGAGGGGGACACAGAACCATGGAATGGTTTGGGTGGGAAGGGATCTTAAAAATCATCGTGTTCCAGTGGGCAGGAACGTGTTCCACTAGGCCAGGTTGCTCCAAGCCTGGAGATGTTCTCCATCCCCCTCCTCCCAGTGGGTTTGGCTCAGAAACACCCTGTGCTCCCCTCAGATGAGACCTGGCACGTTTGCAGATGGGCAGAGACAGCAGGAGAGCCTTTAATCAAAAATTAATTACAGCCTTGTCCGTCTTCATTAGCCCGGGGATAATTTGAGAACATGCTCTGTACAACACTGGCATCGTGTTCTCTCTTCCTCTCCCCTGTTCCCTTCCCCAGGGATGAGACACAGTGGGAGAACAGCTTTTGGGGAGGTACCCAGTGCTCTGGGGGAAACATGGGATGGTTCCCCCAGGCAGCACCACCCCCATGGCACCAGCTCCCTGTGGATGGGAGGAGGGACACAGCAGCTTCCCCAAATTCACACGAGGAGCTGATCCATGGCAGGGCTGGACGCTGAGCCCAAATGGTCCAGGATCCAGCCTTGATGGTCCGAAAAGGTGTTTTCATGCTCTTATGAAGACTGGAAGGGCAGGATCACAACTCCTACCACCCCGGGGGGCAGGTTCAGGTCCCCTGGTTTGGGCACATCTCCTGGGATGCAGAGTCAGACAGGGAAGGGGGCACTTGGAAGGAGCAGGAAGGTGCTCTAATGCCATTTTCTCACCACTGACACGTGTGTTTCTCCCACCAGGAACGGAGGTGGCCGGAGTGGCACCTTCTGTGCCTCCACCATGATCCTGGAGATGATCAAGTGTCACAACATGGCAGATGTGTTCTATGCTGCAAAGACCCTCCGCAACTACAAGCCAAATATGGTGGAGACCTTGGTAAGCACCAGAGCCCACCAACATCCACCCCCAGCAGAGGGGAGAGGTGCTGGGGCTCCCTAATTCCCAGAACACCTCCTTTGCCTCCCCAAATCCTGATGAGCATCACGGGCATGGGATGGGCAGGGAGGTGAGGCAGCTTCTCAAAGCAGCCTTGTCTTCATCCTGCCGTGCCAACGTGGTGTCAGCACTGGGGTTGTTGGAAATCCTTCCCAGGAATCAGAAGGAGGGTTCACATCAACTCATGGGGATGTCACTGTGGTTCTTCAGAAGGTTTGTGGCGTTGGGAGCAGCTCTGAGGGGGAGTCAGATAAATTCCTGTTAGAGATATAAAAGGAATGAGGATTTGGAATGAAATTATTGGGTGGAGGAGCTGCTGGGAGCAGCAGGGGAGCCACATGCCCTGAGGAGGAGGCTGGAGGTGGCAGCAGGTCAGGGTGAAAAGTCCCTGCCCTAATTCAGGCCCTCAATAATGGAAGAGGGGATGGAGCATCCGCGTGTCCGTGCCCGTGGTGGAGGAATCCAGGTGCCTCCTGATGTTTTAAAAGCGAGTCAGCTGGAAATGTTTACCCTGTTCGGATTATAAAATCCCTAAGTTGCAAAATGAAATGGTTTTTTTGAGGAGGGGATGTGATTTGCATTAGGAATTAAAAGCGGAGGAGAAGGTGAGGGAGGGGAGAGGGGAGCAGGGGGAGGGATGCAGATAATGGGAAGATGATGTGACAAGCATGAAGCCACCAGGCCCATCGGGCTAAATTGCAAAGGTATTAAAAAAAAAAGGCAACATTTCCCATCAGGACACGAGCGTCCTCCCGCCTCAAATGAACCTGAACCAGCTATTCTGGGAATCTCAATCTCCCTGAGTCCCCGGGAGGGCGGATCCGTGCCTGGTGTAAGGAGGTGCAGCCGGCACGAGGCGCTTCCCGCTGCCCGCGCATCTTCCCCTCCGTTTGCCCCTGGGGTTTATTTTTATGTGATGATAAATGGAAACAATCCCTTTTCTTAATCCCAAAAGCATTATGTGCTTTTAATCTGAGCTGTGGCAGCCTCCTCTCTTTGAAGTCCTCCTCTCCCTCCCTGCCCGCTCCCACCTGGGATCCCTGAGCGGCCGCCCCCACCCGTGCGGGATAACGGGATTTTCCTGCCGGTGCTCGAGCTGCAATCCCTGTCCTGCAGCTGGGATTTGGGGAGATGAGCTCTCCCCTTTCCTGCCCTGAGCCCACCTGACGTCCCAGCACTTGTAGCAGCACCAAAATCCTGATTTATTTGGGGTGTTTTTCCCCCCCATTCAGGCTGGTTTTGTTTGTTGGAGCAAACAGCTCCTGGGGTTGGGCACTGCCAAGGTCGCAGCGTTCCCGTGAGCTTTCTGTGCATGGGAACGGGTCATGGAAAGGATGTGGATGGATGAGACTGCCTTTGCAAGCCCAATTTCAGTGACTTTTGCTATAAAACCCATGCTGGGCTTTCCCTGGGGGGAAGCAGAAGGTGGGAGGATGTTGACATCATCCGTTGGTGTCTTGGGAAAAGAGGGAAGAGTGAGCCCGGTCCTGTTGAGAGTTTGGAGAGGGGCTTCCCCACTTACAGTCCTTGGCTCTGTCACAGGCAGCTCAGGCTTTGACCTGAGCACCAAAATGCTCATTGGTTTGGCACTTCCCTTGGAAAATTTGGATTTTTTGGAAGTGAAACTCCTGGGAGTTCCCTTTGTGCCTCTCCCGCCCCGCACAGCAAACACCCAAACCAAATCCCTGCAAGGGATGGAAAATAACTCTTCTTCATCAGCAGGAAGAGAATTTGTGATGAAGAATGTCCTGGCAGCCAGGGCAGGGCATCTCCATCCACCCAGACCATGGATGGTCACCTTGGCACTCTCCCCATTTTCAGCCTCTGCTGAACTCAGAAACAAAAACTCTCCTCGATTTCCTGCCTGAGGTTTTGTTTTGGACACCTCTGGCCCCAAAATCCATCATTCCCTTGGCTCTGCCACCACTGATTGACACATGTCAGTCACTGTGGTGGCAAGGGGGTCAGACAGGGGGGGATGTGGTCACTGAGCCCCCCCAGTGCTGCTCCTGCTTGTACCCTGGGGTGGTGAATAAACTGTATTTTCATAGCAGGGGGATGTCACAGTCCTTGTCCATCCCTTGGGGGAGGTGAAGGTGCCATCTGTCCCCAGAAAAGGGAAATTTGTTGCATGTGCTGGGGACAACACCAACAATGGGTGGTGTTTGCCAGGAGTGGAGTTCCTCCTGAGCCTGGAGAGGGCCACAGCCCCCAGCCAGGGCTGACATCCCATAGAGCCCTCACAGGCATTTCCTTAGGGCTGTGGACATTTATTTTGCCTCAAACAGGGATAGATTTGGGAAATAATTCACTTGGGATCACAACATCCTCTCTTCTCTCCCCGAACAGGAGCAGTACCATTTCTGCTACGACATAGCACTGGAATATCTGGAGTCCCTGGAGACCAGATAGCACCTGGCCAGGAGAGGGGCGGCAAGGGCTGGCACAGGGGTCGTGCCAACTGTGCATCTCCCACCTGGACGTTGCGTTCCTGCTGAAGGCGGGCCCGGAAACAGCAAAGGACCCAACGGGGAAACCCATCGGATCGGGGAAAGGAGAGGACGTGGGGATGTGCTGGACGTGTTGGGTGTGTTGGCCGCTCTCCATCTTCCTCCTCCGCTCTCCATCTTCCCTCCCTGCTGAGTGGCCACAGGTTGGATGTCACGACTCATCCCATTCCTTGGAGTTGGGGTGTGCGGGGTGTGGCCCCGTGGCGCTGCCGGGGGCCCCTAAAGCAGCTGGAGAGGAGCCCAGGGAGGGGAGGAAGAGGAGGACAGAAGGAGCCGAGGCCGTTTCCCAGCAGGGAAGGATGGATTCCGGGAGGAGGGACGTTGGCTTTCAGTTCTGTGTGGAACTGAAGCCGCTCCCGAGGAGCCCGACGGCTGCCTGGGACAAAGACCCTCTCAGGAGCTCCTGAGTTTGTGCCCCTTCGCACCACGAGTTTGGTCTCTGCTTGTTTTAGTTCTGTGAGTTGCCACCCTTTGTGTGCCCAGCCCTGGGCAGAGCAGGGAGGAGGGATGAGAGCATGGGTGGCACCGACCGTGTCCTGCTTCAGACCCGGGCCTTCCTGGCACCTTTGCCAAGCTTTGGAAGCGATGCTTCCCCTGCACCTCCACGCCATCCTCCCCATCTGTTGCACTTAATTCCTCCTGATGACCCAAAGGCTCCGGCCCACAGGGCTGTTTTTAACCCTTCCCTTGTGAATCGCTGCATTTGAAGCAAAACCCTCAAAATTCGGGTCCATCCCACGTTCCCCCTGGATGCTGCCCCCAGGCAGTTGTCCACTGATGCTCTTGGCTTTTGCTGGGGCTGGTGGAGCAGTTCTGGGGGGGTGTTGAGCTGTGCTGAAGCCCCTGAGCTGGGCTGTATATTGGGGCTGGGCACGGGGAGGTCCCCAAGCCCCTGCTGCCACCCAGGGCTGGTGATTCAAGGTACTTGATACTTTTTTGGCTCCATCCTGCTGCAGGTGGGTGTGAGACGGCACTTTTTCCATCTGATGTTGTGATAATTACAGGAATCTCTGCTCAGAGCCTGGTGGTAATAAAATGAACAGCCTCAGGAAGGTGCAGGCAGAGGGATGAAGGTCTGGGGTCTGCCCTGGGGACTCAGACTGAGGGGAGGTTGGGTCTGTCTTGAGGGCCAGGCAGAACTTCACCATCATTTTTTGTGGGGATGGAGCAGAACAGATGAGAAAACTGTCCTCCAGATGCTGGAGGGTGGATGTGGGCAACCCCATCCTTCATCCCTCCTTCATCTCTCCCTCATCCTCCTCTTATCCTTCATCCCCCGTGTGTGCTCCCCCATCCTCCAGCCCTATCTCCCCAGGGCAGGGGCAGCTTCCCTGCCTTGCCCTGCCTGGCGCTGGGGATCCCTCTCCCCAGGGAATTCTCCCCAGGGAATGTTGAAGGCTGGGGGAGCAAACCCAGGGGATGTTTCCATCCCCCTTCCAAGGGTGAAGGAGAGCAGGGAGATCCAGCCCTGCCCTCTCTCCCCTTGGAGGTTTCCCACCTGCTGTGGGGATGGGGGTCTCAGCAGCATCCAGGGGTTCTGCCCAGAGCCTTGGCTCTCTCACCTGCTCACTGAGTAATTCCCAGCCTGAAAACAACTTATTCCAAGGGCTATACAACATTATTCCCGTTTTTTCCATCCCTGCTGTCTAACCCTATCATGTGCCCATTCAGTCTCGTGACCAAATACCCTTTTTTTTTTACCCTAAAATGGCCCAGTTACACCCCAGTGTGGTGACACCAGTACCTGGTAACACCAGGTCTCACATCACAAGCCTTGACTTGGAATAAATCCGTGTCCTTTTCCCAATCCCCATCTCTCCATGGACACGTCCTGCTGTCCTAGGGAAGGCTCTGCATGGTGGGTGCAGAAAGGTGCAGGAATTGTTTGGTTTGGGATGGAAATGGCTGAGCTGAGCCTCTGAAATGCCTGGGAATGGGATGATCTGGGGGCTGTTCAGTCCTGGGAGCCAGAGGGATGTTTTGCTGCTTCATCCCAGATCTTCCCCCACATCCTCCCTGCAGTCCAGAGGGAGGGACCATCCCACAGGGATGTAGGTGAAGTGTTGCCAGAGAGAGGAAAAGGTGGAAGATTGCAACCCCACTTAGTCCTGGAGACAACAGAAGCTGGAGGAGTTGTATATATGTTTTAAAATCCAGATTTTTTTCCTTTTAATTTTATTTTGATATCTCCTTGCTGGGTGTCTCTGGGGTTTTAGGGCATCTCTGGTGAAGGGCAGACTTTGAAATCCAAGTGCTATAAAACCCAACCCACCTCCAGCTCCTACTGAGATGCTCCTCTGACACGAGGCAAGGACATCCTGTACATAGAAATATATATATATAGAAATCTATATATAAAAATATAAATACTGTTCTTAAGATGGATAATGTTTATTGGTATTACAGATTGGAGTGGTGCTTTTTTTTGTTTGTTTGTTCTTTTTTTTTTTTTTTAATAAAACCAAACCAAACAAAAACAGAACAAAACAAAACAAAACAGAAAAAAAAAAAAAAGGAAAAAAGTTAAAACCCAAGAAAAACACCAAATTGGAACCATTTTGTCCCTATGCAGGAAAAGTGATCCCAAAAAGGAGGCAGCTCCACCACGGAGAAGGAGGGAGGGACAGGTCTGATGTGGATTGTACCACGCACATCCAGCTGTTGTTTTAACTGGTTGGTTTTTTTTAAAATAGTTTTATTATGATATTATTATTTTTTGGCTTTCTTTCCTTTTCAGAAGATCAGTTGCATAAATAAATGTTCCAAATTTGTGATGGCCTCCGGATTTCTTTCGCTGGCTCTGATCTGGGAGCTGTGATTTGGGGAGTTAAAAAAACCCTCTCCATCAGCCATATCTTACTTTTTAAGGGTATTTTGAGGAGCAGATTTGCAGGGCCAAATTCCAGGACTCCAAAACCTTCATGGCACAGAGGAGATTGGGGTTGCCTTGTGCTTGCAGAGCTTTGCTGTTGGTGTCCTCCTGGAGATCTTGGACTGGGCAGGACCCACCCTGGGTGCTTCTGAGGGAAGTTTTCCATGGCTGGAAAAGGTGTTGTGGAGGAAGGAGAAACTCAGGGCATTTTGCAGCTGGAAAATGAAATCCTGTTGGTAGAGAAGAGCCTTCAGGAGAAGTTCCTGCATTGTCTCTGGTGATTTATTTATTACAAAGCAGCCTTCAGTTAAATGTGCTGTGATATTAAACACTTCCAGTAACACTTGAGTCTTAATTTAATGGAGACCAAGGAAAAAAAAAAATCTAATTGACTTGTCAGGATTGTTTTTCATCTTTAATTAAGGCTCTTGAAGGAGGCAGTAATTACACTTTACCAATAAATAATGAAAAGGGGGATAATGCAAATTCCAATCAAGTCCTGCCCTTGGGAAGGGCTCTGGGTGTGTGGGGTCAGGCCTGGCAGGGGGTGACCTCTGTGTCCCCAAGCCCCTGGTGCTGTCCTGGTGGCCTTCAGGTGGGTTGGCCCCTGTGACCTCCAGTGCCCTGTTGGCCATCCACAGTGTCCCTTTCCTTTCTCTTCCCACCAAACCAGACTGGAAAAATTTGCATCTATAAAAAATAACCCAGCGAGGTTGTTCTGTGCAGCCACAGCCTGGTCCTGGACCCCACAGCCAGGCTGGCCACCAGCTTGGCGACCCAGCCAGAGCCATTCCAGAGTCCTGTGCTGCCTCCCCACCCTCCTCCCCCTGGTTCCCTCTGCAGCCTCACTCTTCCCAGGCTGTATTTCAGCCACAGCTCGTTGGGCACTCGCTGTCACAGGCAGCTAATGAGGAAAAAGCCTTTCCCTCTGGTTTATGACAGTCATCATTCCACTGCTGGTCTGTGATGGAGAGAGAGACAGCAGCTGCTGCCACCAGGGACCAGGAATTATGGCTCGTGAAGGTAAAAAGAGGAGCTGTTTTGCAGGGACAAGGGTTTGGTGGCTCTCTGGGGCCCCGGGAGCTCAGGGAGGTGAGTGGCATCACTGTCCTTCCTTACTTCATCCCTGCAACTTCTCCAAGAGGCATGGACAGCCCAGAAGAGCCAACAGGTCCCTGGAGGCAGGACAGACCAGCAGTTCAAGCCCTCATCCTGTGATGTCCCGTGGAAGTGTTGCCCCTTACGGTTCATTGGTGTCCTGGTGAGTGACCTGTTGTGGGGCAGCCCCGGGATGGGGGTGGGATGGAGTGGAACATTTCCTTCCCTGTTTTCCAGAGCCAAGAACGCCTTGGCAGGGGCACGGCTTGAGGCACTGGGGTCCTGCTGCTGCTCTGCCAGGCCTGGCTGGATTAGAGCCCTTTAAAAGGAGCTCTTTGCATTTCAATAACTAATCCAAATGTGCCCAACTTTGGGCTCTTGGGAGTTGCTCACCAGCCCAAGGCCTCCTCTGTGCTGTTATCATCAGCACACACCCCAGTAGAGCTGGTCCTAATTTCCCTAAGCCAATGTCATGGTATTGTTGGAGGTGACCTGGATATTCTTGTTCCATCCACAGGCTCATTCCCTAATCCTGGCTGACAGACAGTGCTGGATGTGCCAGGAGTCCAGCTCCAGCCCCTGGCTGGTGCCTGGCATTGGGACCCCTGTCTCACCCCTCTCCACCTGCCCAGAGGGGCTGGAATTCCCAGGGGATGCTCAGCTTTGTCCTGGCCAACCCCACCTGCCCCTGGAGAGCCCACAGCCCAAAACCACCTTCAGGACACGGGAGTGTTGTCAGGAGGGTGCCCAGGTCTCACCCCCTCAGTTACGGAGGGACATGACCAAGGTACCCAAAGGAATTGTGGGCAGAGCAAGGGCCTCTTTTTCCCTCTTCTCCTTCAGTGCTTCAGGCAAAGCAGGGCCCTTCCCAGTGGGAGGGTCCCACCTGGGCCACCCCACCCCAGGTCATGGCACTTCAACCCTCTCAGGTTTTGGCTTTTTCCTTTTGATGTGGCATTTGAAAGGCTGCCCTGAGCCAAGGGTGAGGGCTGGGGGAGGGTGGGTTAAACCCTCCTGATTAACCTTGGCAGATTAATTCATTAAAGCAAAACCCCAATTCAATTAGTCCCAGTGGCCCATTTATCACCTGTGATGGCTCTGGAGGCCAAGTGCTGCTGTCGGGCTGATCCTCTCCATCCCCTCCTTTATCCCCGTCCTCCAGAGACCCTGCCAAGACTTCCCACGCCTGTCTGATGAGGTTGGAATGGGGACAAACATGTCACACCCCTGTCCCCAGGTGCCTGGACCACCCATCCATCCTTACTTGGGTTATTTTGGGGGCAGAAGTGTGTGAAGGGTCCCCGAGTAGGATGATCTTTGTGGGATGACCTTGGTCCCATGGACAGCCCAGCTCTGCAGGGATGCCCAGGGCACTTTTCCCAGGATGGGCACAAGGAGTAGAGTCTCAAAAGCCCCACCCAAGGATGTGCCAAACTCCCCAAGCTATCACTGCCAGCACAGACACCACACTTTTCCAGAGACTTCCCATCTCTCCAGTGCTCTAAATGCTGTGGGATAATTTATTTAAGTAGCCTTAACGGGCCTGTAATCTCTGTGCTGCTCATGTCACCTCTAAATGTTCCATCAAAAGGCTCAATGGGAAGAATTTGTATTTCGAAATAAATATTTCCTCACGGTGTGCAAAATATCTAATCATGTGTTTATCCTTAAGTACTTCCAAAAGTCAACATAATTATTCCAGTCCCATTAAGTTTAATTTGCAGTAAATTATGCATTTAGCTTTAAGTTGAGTTTGTTGGTTAGAGTCAGGATAAAGCTCTTGCTATTTATAAAGCAGTATTTTAGCACGGATATAAAACACAAATGCTTGGACAAGAAAATCCTGCTCGGGAAGTTTGGGGAGAATTTCAAATAGGGAGAATTTCAAATAAATGATTGAGGACAAACAGTACCTTGCTTAACCTCTTCTTAATATCAATAATGTTTTTATGTTTTTCAAGATACGTTTTTAGTGTGTAATGAGCCCTTTCTATGATTGCTTGTCCTGTGGGAGAGTGAGCAATACCTGTGCGGTGAGTGATTTTCCACTTTTTCA
>NW_016690367.1:1471959-1473198 GCF_001604755.1 Lepidothrix coronata
GTTCTGGACCCCCATCCCCATGTTCTGGACTCACCTCCGTGGGTTGAACCCCCATCTCCATGTTCTGCACCCAAATCTCCACGTTCTGCACACACATCTCCATGTTCTGGACTCGCATCTCCACGGGTTGGACCCACATCTCCATGTTCTGGACCCCCATCCCCATGTTCTGGACTCACCTCCGTGGGTTGAACCCCCATCTCCATGTTCTGGACCCAAATCTCCACGTTCTGCACACACATCTCCATGTTTTGGACCCGCATCTCCACGGGTTGGACCCACATCTCCATGTGCCAGACCCTCTGCATTTCGGGCTCTGTGGCCAAGTGACATTTTTCCCTCCAGTCCCAGGATGTGAAGAAGGCCATGGGAGGACTCTCCACCCCAAAGAAACGTGGTGGGGGTGTGGGTGCATTGACAAATTGCCCGTTTGCTGGTGGGCTGGAGGACGGTCCTGCAGGGAAGGCAAGAGTGGAGTTTGCTGGGGTTTCTTTGAGGACTTCCAAGAGAAGATCTCTCAGTGCTTCACCTCTCCCTTCCTAAAACCAGAATGGACTTTTCTGAGCTGGAGTCTGTGGGTTCCTCCCCTCTGTGACATCCCTGGGAAGGAGCTGTGTGGGGCAGAGCATCATCCATCACTCGCTGTCACCCTGGGGACAACAGTCCCCTGCCCTCCCGCCCTCCCCTGCTCCGACAGAGCTCCTGCCAAGGACAGCCCAGCTCAGCGAGGCAGGACTCGCCCAGGGCTCCTGGGATGCTGCTGCTGCCCATTAAAAGGGCTCAGCTGGCTGGTGGAGCTGCCAGAATTCCAAAGAGGAGGCACTGAGCCGTGGCTGAACTTCGGGCCTTCCTTGGGGCCGGGCAGAGATGAACGCACCCAAAATTCCCGAGGGCTTGGGAACACCAGGGCCTGGAGCTTCCCCTCAGGGAGGCACCGGGGGCACAGCCGGGTCAGCAGCAGGATGGAACCCTCCCCTGGCCTCAGGAGAGTGTTGTGCTGGCAGCCTGGGGCTGTTCCTGACAGATCTCTGCCCCCCAAAGGAGTGGTGCCCGTGGTGGTTGCAGATCTGGGGGACTTCCAGGGGGCTGTGCTGCAGCAGTGGGAGTCGGGCTGGGGGCAGGGGGGCTCAGGCATGTTTCTCCCCTGGGGTGGGGTGAGAAATGCAGAAAAACATCCCATCCATCCATCCATCCATCCATCCATCCATCCATCCATCCATCCATCCATCCATCCATCCC
>NW_016690367.1:1473213-1488750 GCF_001604755.1 Lepidothrix coronata
TCCATCCATCCATCCATCCATCCATCCATCCATCCATCCATCCATCCATCCATCCATCCATCCCCAACTCTGTGCCAGCCCCCCACCAATGTCCCCCTGCTAATGTTCCCCCACTGGTGTCCCCCTGACAATGTCACCCCAAAAACATCCCTCACCAACATCCTCCTGCTGATATTCCCCCACCAATGGCCTCCCACCAACACCCCCACTAACAGGCCCCTCCAGTGTCCCCCCTCCAACATCCCCCAATCTACATCCCTCCACCACCACATTCCCCACTGATGCTCCCCCACAATGTTCCCTCACCGATGTCCCTCCACCGTGTGCTGCCATTCCCAAGGATTTTTCCCTCCCTCACACCGAGCCCTGAAGCTCTTTTGCTGCCATTTGAGAAGTTCCCCGCAGCTCCCCGGGGGTGTTTTTTCTCTAATTTGGGACATGAAAAGATGTGCTGTCCCCTCACACCTGATGATCCATGTGGAACCCAAACCTCCCCTGGCTGCAGGGGGCTGGCTCAGGACCTGGATGATCCCCCCCCCACAATGTCTCACTGGTGTCAGATGTTGGCACAACGACCCTCCTCTAATGAACCATCACACCAACACCTCGGGCAGCCACAGCCTATTGATCCAGCCCTCACCATTCCGGAATGGATTGCTGTTTAAAACAAAATAAAAAGGGAATAGGGAGCAGCTTGTCCCTCCCTGCTCTGTGGGACACTTAATGAGGTCTGAGGAGGGATCGGCTGACACGGCAGCTCCGGGATTTTTGTTTTGATAAAATTAAAATCCATTAGAAATGTCTGGCTGGGAACTGGGTCTCACAGCCTGGGGTTTTTTTTTCTGTTCCTCGGGATTAGCTTTATGGTGAGAAGTGTCCAGATCAAGGCAGGGAGGCTGCAGGAAGGGCTGGGAAGGGGAGGAAGCCCTGAGGAGGTGCCGGTGGCTCTGCAGAGCCCTGGGAATTCACTGGGGTCCTGGGGTTGTTGGGTGAGATTCAGAAAGTTGTTGTTCCAAGGAAGGGTTTAGAAAGTGCAAGGGATTTTTTTTCGGTGTAAACCCTTCCTGACACCCCACAGTGCATCAGCCCCTGCCTCCCCTGCAGCTCACCCCGGGGAGGTGGAGGAGCATCAGGGGGTCAGGCAGGAGCCTCGTCTGAAACTGGGTCTTTAGCTCTGAAATGTAGAAACTTTTCCAGGGTTGTAATAATTTCACAGCAAATTTCATGCTTAGATTTGGGTTGGTTTTGATTTGTTGTTGTGGTTTTTTTTTTTTTTATTATTATTCTTTCTTTTTTTTTGTCTTTGAAGGAGAACATATTTCACCCTGTCAAACGTTTCTCCTGAACAGACAGAGAGACTGAACCCCCTTCTGGGCATTCCTCCAACCCCCCTTTCGGAGTTCACCCATCAGTCCTGTGTTCTAAAGCTGGCATGATCTCCTACCCAAACCCCAGAGATGCTGCCAGGTGCCCAGTTACCCATGTGCTGCCCCTGCCAAAGGAAATGGGGACATGCTGCCTTCTGGGAACATGTGCTGATGCAGGAGAGCAGTTCCAGGTCCCCTCTTTCAGGGATGGGGTTTCGTGGTGGATTTGGCAGTTCATGGCTGGACTCGACGATCTTGGAATCATCAAATCATGGAATGGTTTGGGTTGGAAGGACCTTAAAGCCCATTTTGTTCCACCCCTCTGGGCAGAGACACCTTCCACTAGCCCAGGTTGCTCCAAGCCCCATCCAACCTGGCCTTGGACACTTCCAGGGATTCAGGGGCAGCCACAGCTTCTCTGGGCAACCTCTTGCACCTGTTCTGATTCTGTGATTCCCTGGTTTATGATTCCCAGCTCCCTGGGGCCCTGTCTGTGGGATGCAAACCATCCCCAGCCCCAGGAGGCTGCGGAGAACCAGGGACAGGTGGAGAGCCGGGGGAAGCAGAGGTGAAACGCTGCATCCAAGGTCATGGAACATCCAGGAATCACACACTGATCCCCTGTGGTTTAGGTGATCTCCAGGCCGGGTCAAGCTCCTGTGCAATGCCAAGGTGGGAGCTTCCCATCAAATCACGTTCCCCATTTTGCTTTCTCTTTCCTGAGAGCTCTCGGAGACCATTAAGGGAAACAGGAGATGTTTGCAAGGTTAAGAGACTCAGTGTCTCAACTCCCCAGAAGGTTTGCAGTAATTTACAGCTGAAGGCAGCGAGGGCTCTTCATGGGGGGAAGGGAAATGCAATTTAAGGGAACACAAATAAATAAGAAGCTGCAGCAGCCAACACTGTCTGATTTAATCCCCAGCCCACGAGAAAGATTTATTCTGTTATCTGACGGTTTGATCACCCCAGGAATCCCGTAGGTCAACCCATATCTCCTGTTATTATCTCTGGGCTCTTTCCACCAAGATGCACAGGGGAGATTTGGTGAAGAGATGAACCAAAGGGGGGTGTTGATAGGAGTGTAATGGATGGGACCCCCAGGGACCTTTGTCGTGGGGGGAACTCCAAAGATGCTCTGCATCAGATGTGGAACGGCTGGAGCTGTGTCAGGGCAGGCTCAGGGTGGATTTTAGGGAAAGCTTCTTCCCCCAGAGGCTGGTTGGGCACTGCCCAGGCTCCCCAGGGCAGTGGGCACAGCCCCAAGGCTGCCAGAGCTGCAGGAGGGTTTGGACAACACTCTGAGGGACAGGGTGGGATTGTTGGGGTGTCTGTGCAGGGCCAGGGGTTGGATGGATGATCCTTGTGGGTCCCTTCCAGCTCACGATGTTCTGTGAGTCTGTGATAGAGAGGATGATGAAGAGTTGCTGTTGGGGGGTTTGTTCCCACCTGCAGCCCATCCACTGTTACCCCGTGGTCACTACATGGAATTTGGAAGGTGCAGATCAGGCCCCTGAAGGCATTCTGGGATCAGAAAGGCCAAATCTGCTCCCTGCTCTGGGGCTGAGCACCCACGTGGAGGGTGTTGGTGGCCTCTGGTGGGGGTGGGAGGGTATGATTTGCACACTCATGTGCAAAGAAGCCCCCAGGGGGAGGAGATTTGGTCACAAGTGGTGGCCAAGCCTGAAATACAGCCTGGAAGGACCATATGGGACTGGCATTAGGCCCTCAAGGCAGCCAGAAATCCTCTTGCAAGGATTAGAGCAGGGAGAGGGAAGCTCCTAAAGAGGCTGAGGGATGGATGAATCATGAAGTCATTAACCTTCATTAGTGAGGGCAGGCACAGCTCAGGTGTCTCACAGGTGATGGCAGCGAAGGAGGGCAGGACCTGAGGGCCAGGGAATGTCCACTGGGAATCCTGGAGCTGTTGGGGTGATGGAGCCTCGGGGTTTTCCTGAGGTGCTTGAGCAACTTCCTAGGGATGCTCCTGCAGGATGGTGGTGTTGGGCTGCAGATGCTCCAGGATTTACCTCCTGGGCCACCACAGCTCAGGGTATGACGTGTCCTTGTCTTGTCTGAGTGTCAGAACTGCAAGGCTGACCAGTCCAGTTGGTTGTCCTGTGTCTGGAGTCAGTGTGGGAGGAACTGGAGGACTCTCCTGTTGGGAAAAGCCTCGTGCTGGGGTGTGGGACACCACGGGCAGGGCATTCCTGGGAGCCCTGCAGGGGCTGGCAGCTCCTTGGTTTAGACGCCAGAGAAGTGGGAAACACCCCTCTAAACCCCTGGAGGAATAAAAATATGCACGTTGGAATCCATCCAGTGGGACACCTGCAGCGTGATTCCCTCCCTGGGGCTCTCCCTTCCACCCTGTTCGTGCAATTCCAGCGTCCCTTCCCAAACACCCTGTTTGCTCCCTTCCACGTGTCTGGGAAAAATCATCCAAAAGACCCTCTGGGCCACTTTTCCCTCCCCCCCTCCCCACCATTTGGCTTCCTTCCTGCACATTTCTCAGTGCTCCCCCCTCTTCTTCCCGTGCTGCTTAATAATTTCCCGTTGCAGAGCGTGCCTTTTGCTGCTGGAGCTGCCTGGGAATGGCACCAAAAAGCCACGGGAAAACTCTCCCACGCAATCAGGCACGAAGCCCACAGAGCCATATGCAGAGGGAAATGCAGCCCCTACCAAAAACACAGCCAGAATGCAGAGACACAAACACACCCAAATAAACAGCCTCACCCCCCCCAGTGCACCTGAACAGCAGCCACACAGGCAGGTGTGTTGAGGGAGCCTGTTTGGAGCCACTCAGAGACACAAAAAATGCAGGTGGACGTGGAGATTTTATGGATTTATATAGATTTATACAGATTTATACAGATTTATACATCCCTCCCTTCTGCACCAAGAGAAAATGCAAAGATGGGGCACATGAACTCCCCTGCCTTTGCTGCCCTGCTGCAAGACCATTTGGCAAAGGACCCCTCTTGGTTTGAGGTTCTCTGGCTGGAATTAAATGTGTTGCCAAGCCCCGGGAGCTGAGGCTGTTTGCAAACCTGCCCTGGCCCAATTTCGTGCCTTTCACAGGCTTTTTAACTCAGAGAAAGGCTGGTTAAATACTGCACAAGGGTGGGCAGCAAACTGCTGGCCCAGGAGAGGGTGTGGGATGGGTAGGTGGAAGCCTAATTAGTGGCCTTGTCTTAATTGAGCACAGGAAGGGGTTGGGGATTGCATTTTTCTGTAGGAAAATGTTTTGTTTTGTTTTGTTGGTTTTTTTCCTGATCCAAGGGTTTTTTTCCCAGCATTAACTAAATAACTGCTGCTATCCTGGCTGGGCTCTGCAGGCCATGCCAAGAGGGAAAGGTATTTGACTTGGCTCCAAGAGGAGAGATTTTGCATGGAAAAGCCAGCCAGGGTCTTCTCTCTGGGATGATATCCAGGAGTGGGAGCAAAGGGAGTTTGGACACTGCCCACCTGGGAGCTGGGCAGCTGCAAGTCCTCCCATTTTGGGACCCCAAAACGTGACTACTGCTTCATGGGGAAAAGAGAAAAAATGCTGACTTTTCCTGGGAAGGCAAAGCTTGGGGAAAAAAAATTAAAAAATCAGGCCACTGCTTTTAATTTTTCTTTTTTTTTTTTTTTCACGCTGTAATTTTAAACCTTTCCCTCTGAGGAGCTCCCAGAGCTCCGTGTTGACATTGGCTCTCGGGGCGGGAGGGAGGTTTGTGGCAGACCACAAAGGGTTTTGCAATCAAAACAAAAAGTAGCATCAAAAGGGGAACGACACAAGGGTGGGAGTGTTGAAACCTGATGTCTTCTCTTGCTTTTTTTTTCCTGGCCTTCCCCCCCCACACCTCGAAAAGCCCAGCAGGTTTTGCAGGGCTTGGAGTGTGTTCCCAAGGGAGTTCTGTGAGGTTTTGGTGTCTGGGTTGGCCCTGGCTGGTGCCACCTGCCCAGCAGCTTCCAGGTCAGGGAAGTGATGGAATCACCACCCTGGAGGGACTGAACAGTCAGGGAGCTCTGGCAACTGGGGACAAGGTGAGTGGGGGGCTTGGCAATGCTGGGTTAATGGCTGGACTTGACCTTCCAGATCTTTTCCAACCCGAATCCTTCAGTGCCCTGCAGGCTGTGCTGAGCACACGTGGCTCTGCCCCATCTCCTGCTTGTTGTCACCCAAACCCAAGCTGGGATCTCCTGCAGCTGCTCTGACTTTTGGGGGCTGTGTGTGCTCATGGGACTCCGAGTTAAACTATCCCGGAGTGGGAGGTCAGAAATGGGCCAGAACTGAATTGTAGCTCTTTTTCTTCCACTTTTTATCACTTTCTAATTGCAGGGGATGGAGGTGGGCACTACAAAGCAGCTACAAAGTCCAGTGTGGGGTGATGCTTTCAGGGGTGTCCCACAGGGCAGGAAAGTGCCTGTGTGGGTCCAGCCAAAACCAGGCAGTGCTTTGAAAGGGGGAGGATCCGAGTTCTCGTGCCCGGGGCAGCAGGGGGGATGGTTTGCCTCGAGGCTGAGGTGAGCTTCTCCATCTCATTTCCCCCTCCCAGTGTTTGCCTCCTCGCCTCTCAGGCTCTCTGTGGGACACCTTGCTGCCTGTAAACTGCACTTAACACATCCCTGAGCACTGCAGAAGGAGAAGGACTAATTGTTCAAAGTGCTGAGTAAATCCTGGCAGAGTGTTCCCGCTGTCCCAGCGCCCAGGGCTCCTCTGGGCTGGGCTCCTCTGCAGAGCCAGAGCCACGTGCCATGACCTGGCTGGACTTGCCGAGGCCATGTGATCCCCTTGGCACAAAGTTTGGGGGCCCCAGACCCTGTTCAGGTGCACCCAGGTCTTTGGGACGAAGGGCAGGCACCAGCTCGTGAGGAAAAGCTGTTCCAGTGTGGGGGTTTGTGGTTTGGCACCTTCCTTGGTGACACAGCACCTGAGGCACCACTTGGTTGGTGAAAGGACAGTTTGGGGCTGTGCCACCAGCAGGGAAGCAGCCCAGGCACTTGCCCAGAGGTAGGACTTGGTGCCCAGCATTTAATTAGTGTCCAAAGAATTAACTTATTTCCAAAAATTGTGTTCAAGGCTTGGGCCGTTCCCATTTGAGAGCCTTCTGCTGACACCAGGGCACAGCTTGGCAGGGATTTGCATGTCCTGCCTCCATCCCTGCCCACTTCCCTGCCTGCTTTGCCTGGGGGGTGTGCAGGGTCAGCTCAGCTCTGGTCAGGCTCTGTCCTGCCGTGCTTGATGTGCTGCTCTGCCCAGGAAATGTCTCTGGTGCACAGGAGCTGTGGGTCCACCATCCCAGCTCTCCAAAGACAGCAGAAAAGCAGGTCAAGAGGAGACAATGAAGCCACAGTGAGCACAAAATGTTCTCCATGGGGATGAGGGATGTGTTGAGCCCACTGCATTCCAGGAGGGAACCATCCCCTCCCCCTGGATCCCCCTGCATCCATCCCCAGGGACCACCCTCCCTATGGAGAGCCTTCCTTTGTGTCCCCTCTCTCTGGTGCATCATGGTGAGGTGTCTGATCTGTCCATCATCTGTCTCAGTTTCTCTCCCTGTTGATCTCTCTGCCAGCCCCTCTTTAGGGTCGGTGTGGGGTTGGAATGAGATGATCTTTAAGGTCCCTTCCAACACAAACCATTGTGGGATTCTAGGACTGAGTTTCCCAGCTGGGCCCTTCCCCAGGCTCAAGCAGAAGTGCCTCCCACTGTACCTGTGCCAGTCTGAGAGGTGTTGCACCTTGGAGATACCAGATTCTCTGCACGAATTTTGGAGCCTTGGCTGGCCAGGCTGGGTTTAAACCTGGGTTCATACACTCCAACTTCAGGAAAAGCTGCCTGGGACTTCCCAAAGCACTTCCAAACGCTGCCCTGGGGCTTTGTGCAGAGGCTGTGTCCAGAGGATGACCCGGGAAAAGTCCAATCCCTCAGGTTTCCTTGGCTCTTCCATGCCACCTGTGCCAGATGTGCCCACATCCCCATCCCCATGCCCAGCAGGAGCAGGGCTGGAGCGGTGGCTGCACGTCCTGGCATCACACCCGTGGCACAGGGGGGCACGACAGAAGGGCTTAACGAGGGTTTGAAAGCAACATCTTGTAAACTTTGGAGCAAAGAAGCTGCAGTTTGATTGGAACATGTTTGCTTGGCAGGGGCTGCCCGGGCCCCTGCTGCTGCTGCTGCTTTTACTGGTGCTAATTAGGCAGATTTCCATCCTGGCAAGTGGCTCCTCCAGCGAGTCCCAGCAGGCCCAGCATCCCACTGGGAGCGGTGGAGGGGACCAGCGAGTCCCCCCTGGCAGTGCAGGCTGGAGGTGGGTCATGCCCTGGGGCAGCTCAGTGGCACTGGAGCCTCCTGGGGTGGTGGCACAGGGAGGGGCAGTCCTGGCTGGGTGGTGAGTGCAGAGCACTGAGGATGATCCCAAACCCCTGGGATCCCTCGCTGACCTCAGTGACTGGGCAATCAGAGCACCCTGCTCTGCCCAGAGCACCCAGGTTGGGGTTTCAGCAGTGTGGTGGCACCCTGGGCTTTTGACAATGATGTGATGGCCCAGAACAGGGAGCACTTAAACACCTTTACAAGCTCAGGACTAATCCTCCTCCCACTGGAGTCATCCCACGGGCACTTTCCCTCCCATTGCAACCATCTGCTTCTTTTGAAGCTTGATAAATATTTCCTTTCCCCCCCAGTCTCTGCCTTTCACTCCTCCTCCTCTAAGGCAAAAACCCTGCAACAACCCAAACATCTGCAGCATCACCTCCTCCCACCCCTAAAAGCACTTCCCATTTTCTTTTTTCCTGGCACAGCTTCACTTCCACGGTGGCTGTTGGGGGACGAGCAGGGACAGAAGGGGAAGTGGCACCGACCTGCCCGTGCCACATCTGTGCCAAGGCTGCTGTGGCTGTTTGCCAGGCTCTTTTCCCAGTGTCTCCACACACAGGAGATCCCTGGCTGGGGTCGTCAGGGTAATCCAATTCCTTGCTTTAATGTTTGTCGGGAGTCAGGTCCCTCTTAATCTATTACCGGTGTCATTAAAAGGGAAAATGTTTGCTTGCAGGGCCTCGGTGGCCTTTTAAAACTACTTACAAATGTAATTAGCAGCTACCTTAGGAATTTAACCCTTTCCTGACGTGGCCAGCTCTGTTTCCATGGAAGCAGCAAAGGGCCTGATTGGGAAATTTGGTAGGAATAGCCCAGATTTGGTGTCTCTGTGACTGTGAGGGATGTGCAGCTGCTGTGCTGGAGCAAGGGAGTGTTTTAAAAGATGCTTTGGGATCTGCAGGTGAGACTGTTGGTATTTAAGACAACATTCTTCTCGCCCTGAGCTTAGAGACATCAGGGCTTCGAGTTGCATTCCACCCCCTTTGAGGTTTTCCAGGCTTCATCCAAGCTGGAAGTAGCCCAGTGGCACTGGCAGATGGGATTTGGAGCCAGGCTCCATCCAAGCAGCCCTTATAGCCCCGGGGTGCCAGCAGCCATATGGGGCCTCCCAGAGCTCCACAGGGACAGGCCTGAGGATTCATCCATCTTCTCCAGCTCCAGCATTCCCGGGGCTCTGCTGCCACAGCCCTTGTGCCTCCATTTGTCACCCTGGGCAACAGCAGGGCCAGCTCAGGGGGGTGTTTATTCCCATGGGGATGTCAAATATGCTCCAGAAACAGGGACAGCAGAAGGAGGTCATCCCAGTAATGCTGTATTTTCCCACTGCCTGATGCTCCTGGAGGCAGATCATGCTGCTGTGGTGGTTTTATCGTTTATTTAGACCATGAACTCTGCAGAACTTCTTAATGTGCATCCAGCTGGTGGGAAGAGCACACATATCCATGGGGTCCTGCTGCAGGAAGCTTTCAAAGAACTGGAATGTTCCTTTTTAATGAGTTTTTCACCCTTTGTTAAGGTAACAGAGCTCTCACCTGAAGTGCTGCCTTAGAAACCCTTCAAGGAGAGGAGTTGTGAAGGTCCTGGTGGTGCAAACCTGGGACAGTGGAGAGGTTGTGTTGCTTGGTTAAAGGTGAAGCATCTTATTGATGCCACAGCCCTGATGTGGTGCTTTAATCTTCGTGTAATTTTAAATTTCATGAATTTCCTTCATGAAATTCCTGTGGGGGAATTTACCCAGAGTCAAAATTGGTCCCTGGATCCAAATCTTTAATAGTGGGTGCAGGAACATCCATCCTGCCCTGTGACTTTGGGCACCTCAGAGGAGTCTGGTGTGAGCAGAGAAAGCCTGAACTCTTGTCTCAGTTAAGATCTTGGAAAATGTCCCCAGCCCAAGAAAGGGGGACCTGGAATGGAGGTGTGCTTGTCCTGGCTGAAGGAAACCCTGGTCCCTCTTAAGTGATCACCTGCTGCTCTGCTTTTGAGGAGCAAACCAATTTTACCACCAGCAGCTCCTGCAAGGAGCTCTTGCCATAAAGGGGGGAGTTCTGTGTCTTAGCAGCTCCAAAACCAGTCGTTTTAACCAAAGCAGTTGGTTTGCAGCTCATTTTTCTTTTCTGTGCAATTAAGAATTATCTGCATGGCAACAGCCCAGGCCTGGCTGAGCTCAAGTTGGGGTGTTTCAGACCCTGCCCAAAGTCCAGTCAACAACCTGCAGGATCCAGTGTTGGCTGTAATTTTGGCCACTTCATAAGGAAGTGGTGGAGAGAGACTGACTTTGTAGCAGGGAAGGGGAAAGGCTCAAAGGAGCAGCTCGGGTGCAGAAGCCAAAAGCAACCTCAGCTGCAGCACCTGGGGAGCAGGGATGGGGGTTCTAAGGATGAGCAAAGAATCCCAGAATTGTTTGGGTTGGAAGGGATGTTAAAAATCACCCAGTGCCACCCCCTGCCATGGGCAGGGACACCTTCCACTAGCCCAGGTTGCTCCAAGCCCCATCCAACCTGTCCAGCCAGGTATAAATGACTGATTTGGGTTGGAAAGAACCTCAAAAATCATCTGCTTCCACCCCTGCCACCAACAGGGACACCTTCCACCAGCCCAGGTTGCTCCAACCTGGCCTTGGACACTTCCAGGGATCCAGGGGCAGCCACAGCTTCTCTGTACAACCTGTGCCAGGGCCTCCCCACCCTCACAGGGAAGTTTCTTCCTAATATTTAATCTAAACCTACTCCCCTCTCCTACCTCACTCCAACCCTACAATGCCTTTAGGTTTCAGAATTAACATGTGCAGTAATCCACAGCTCTTGTTTTGATCTCAGGCTTCTCCCAAGGATTTCTGTGTTGCATTTGCATCCAGAAACTAAAGCAGTTTAATAGTGGGTTGGTCTTTGCTCCCACCATTGCCTGCAGGAGTGTGGGAGGCTCAGGCAGAACCCTCAGCTCAGCTGTGCCTTCCTCTGCTTCTGCTTCACAGCCAAACCAGCAACAGCCACCCAAGGAAAGCAAACCTTTCTCTGCTTTGCCCCCCCAGCCCCCCAAGATGGTCCATGGTGATACTGGGGGGGCAACTGGTCCTCCTTTCCCCTGTGGAGGAGCAGCAGCACTTAGGAGAGGAGGAGGAAGGTCCACTCCTGCCCTTGCCGTGTCTTGGGCTGCTTCTCCGGGGCCATTCCCTTGATCCAGTCTTGACAGGGTGTCTGAGGGGACACCCTCAGTCTATCTGACAGTCTATCTGACTGAAGCATCCCCTGTTTGCATCTATCCAGGCAGAGTAACCCACCCCAAAATGCCTTGGTGCAGGTCGTGCACCTCTAGTGTGATTTAAACTGGAATTACAGAGCTGGAGGTCTGGCTTGGCTGGAATAACTGGGACACATTTGGAGCACTGGTTTGACAGTGCTGGCCGTGTGGCACAAAATCTGCAGTGAGAACCATGACTTCACAGATTCAAAGGTTGGAAAAGCCCTTTAAGGCCATCGAATCCAACCATTCCCACCAAGTCCCGAAGTGCCACATCCACACGGCTTTTTAAATCCCTCCAGGGTTCATGAATGCAAAAGTTCTTCCCAAAGCAAAAGCCGTTCCCGGGCAAACCATTCCAGCGGTCAGGCTGTGTCCCTCAGGAGCTCGGGGGATGGCTCTGTGCAGGCTGGGCTTGGGGACAGCCAGGGTGGGACGTGTCCCAGCCCGGGGTGACTCTGGCTGCGGGTCTCCCCTCAGCACATGGTTTGCTCTCCTCCCTGGGAGCTGACAGTACTTCGAGCTCCACCTATTGTCGCACACTTGGATGCAGCTGAAATTCCAACTGCAAGCGGATATCTCTGGAGCTCCTCGCCCGTCTGACGAGGAGAGCTCGTGTAAATCCGTGGTTATTAGGATTTCCCGATAAGCCAGGGGGGAGATGGGCGCTGCTGGAGAGGGAGCGCTGGCTTTTTGGGAAAGATTTTGCTCTTCAGGCTGAACTCTCATTCGCAGGCAGTGATTTTTCCAGTCCCACCAGCTGCTTCCTTCCCTTCCTGGATCGTGTCTGCGTCCCTTCAGCTGTCACAGGCGGTGTGGTCTCACCCCATCACATTTGGGGACACTCCTAGTCAAGCTCCAAGCCCCTCCTTGCACCGCAGCTCCCCTCCTGCTTCAGCCCAGCTCTTCCCGAGCTCCTTTCACAAACAGCTTTTACAGCGGAAAAGACGTCCCAGATGGGAAAACCAAAAAGCTGGAGCCTGCCTGGCCTCGAGGGTTGGTTCCCGTGTGGTTTGGGGGAGCCCCGACCCCTGGCACAGAGCTGGGATCCCATCCCAGGAACTCTCCTCACCTTCCCCGGGGGCAGAAGCGCCGCACAGGCAGCTCCTCTCTGCCTGTCAGCTCTGCAGCATCCCCCGAGCGTCTCACTCCCCGCTGAGAGCACTTAATTACCATTAATTACCCCTGACTGGTTTTTAATTGTTCCCCAATAACACCTCCTGATGAGGGGAAGAGGAGCGTATTCTGCTACAGCTGCAACACCCGCAACTTTCCTCCCCTGGCAAGTTCAGAAGAGATTCATTTTTCATGGAAAATTTTGTGGTTTCTGGCTGTCCTGCCCGTGGTGGGAGCATCCCTTTGGTGCAGGGGTTGATATTCCAGGTTTTGGGCAAAATAGAGACTGAGGAGGAGATGGAGATGGACTATCCACCATGGGACTGTGACAGGATCTGTCACTTCTCAGCTTCACCTGCCCAGATCCCTTTAGGTCTTTCTGCCCTCCCTGTCACTCTTCCCTACAGTGGTTTTTCTCATTTCTCTCCATACCTTGATATAACAGGATGAAATTAAACTGCATCAAATTTCGGCTGTCAGGAAGGAAATAATAATAATAATAATAATAATAATAATAATAATAATAATAATAATAATAATAATAATAATAATAATAATAATATGGCAAAATCTCTTAGACCATGGAATAATCCTCCAGGGGAAATGGTGAGAGCTTTATTACTTCAGTCATTTACACCTGGGCTGGACAGAAACCCTGGGACAAAAAATACTGGGAGAAATGCAGTAGATACAAGAGCACCTGGGGATAAAAGAAGGGTTTTGTGCTGGGAGGTGACCTTGACTTGCTCCTTGTACATCCTGAGATGTAAAGGCACGTTCAGAGGTGGGAAATCCACTTTTAACAAGGGGCTGCTCTGTAATGAGCAGGTGAGATTTCTCAGCCCCCCCTGGGTCCCAGGGTGTTTAAAGCAAGCCAGGCTGATGGGCTCTGTCAGGGAGTTAACCAGCCTGGTCGTATTCAGCCTTTATTGTTATTGAAAATCGACAGTTAGGAGTTGAAGCCTGATTTTAGCCGCTGACATTTATTGCTGATATAACATATAGGCTCTCTCTCCTCTTGGAGCTGTGCAAACACGGCTCCTGCACTGCTCCCTGAGGAGCCTGGCCTTTGGATGGGGGATTTAGCAGAGGCTGGAGGACCACTGGGACATCCCAGCCCTTCCTGAGTTTTCCTCTGGGTGTCCCTGCCCGTGGTGTGACCGCTGAGACCAACCCAAGGACGTGGGCTGAAGGCTGAGTGTTGTGTCAGCCTCCTCCTCTTCACAGTGGTGTGTGGATAAATAACCTCTTGCCCAGCTCCCAGTAGCACCCAAAATCCATATTAACCCCACTGGCTGTTAATGACACCCAAAACAGAAGCACCAACAGGTCTGTTTTTAACCAGCTGCCCAGAGAAGGTGATGCAACATCCAGAGGTGGATAAAGCCATCCTGGATGGGTAAAGGTAAGTGTGGTCTTCAGAGAGGTGGGAGTGGAGGTTGTGTTCCTAAAAGGGCTGGTCCAAGGACAATTTGGGCAGGGGAGGGAGCTCCCAGCTGAAAAAACGTGGGGAAGCAGAGGGCAACAAACCTTCCAGAGACACCCAGGCTTGGGTTTGGAAAAACCCATCAATGTTCTTAGGGAAGAGCTTGTGAGCTCTTGAGCTGTGAGGAATAACTACAATTTTTAGCAACTTAAAGGGGATGGGAATGATGAGAGTACATCCCCCACCAGAGGGGAGTGATGTGGCTTTGTCCAGGCAGAGCAAGGTGTGGAGCAGGTGGATGCTGAGGTGTTTGCTGGTGCCTGTCCTTCAAGAACAGCTCAGCTCTGAGGTGGTGTCCCCATGGCAGGCAGCCTCATCCCTGGATTTTAGGGTGCTCTGGAGACACATCATTGCACCCAAACTCCTTTCCTCAGCCTGAAGGACCTCACTCTGTAGAAGATGATGGAGATGAGGGCAGAACATGGAGACCAAAGCCAGGGGGCACAAGCCAGTGTTGGTTGGTGTGGTTTCAGGACAGCAAGGAAATTCTACAGCTCTGAGCCCTTGGGGACCCTCAGTTATCTCCATGGTTTTCCTGTGCTGACGTCATCAGGCTTTTAGGACACAGACCTGATTTAAGAGGCAGCTCATCTCTCAGCCTCCTCTTGGCAGGCTCGGAACAAATCGGGAGCTCAAATCAGGTTTCTCTGGCAGTGTGGGCACAGAAAATGTTCTCCATGACAGGAGACTTCATTTGATATTTTAGCCTTTCTCCTCATTTTCCAATTTCTTTCCCTTTCTTATTACTGATTATCTAACTTTACTTGGGGCTGATATTTCACATGTCACTTCCCCCCACCAAGGGAGAGTCAATTTGCCTTCCAACTCCATTAAAAAGCCTGTAATAAAACCTGAAAAGGATGGACAACGGGGCTAGTTAGGAACATTAGAATTAATTAGATATGCGAAGTTGAGTCTAGAGGGTTTCTTAAGGCAGCTTAGTTTTATGGATTGTCATGGCTGGGCTCTCCCCATTGATCAGATGTCCTTCAACGTGGGCTCAGTGGGACTGACACTGCACTGCAATGGGGATGCTCGTGATTTGAGGTGGTTTGAGTGGGCCCTGCCTCATAAAATACACAAAGAAGCAGAGTTGGTGGGTCTGTGAGTGATAAACAGTTGATTGCATCTTATCATAGAATCGTTTAGGTTGGAGAAGACCTCTAAGATCATCAGGTTCAACCTGGCACTGCCAAACCCGCCGCTAAGCGTGTCCCCAAGTGCCACATGGACACCTGCTGTTGGGTGTGAAGATGGTGAGGGATTGAAATGAAAATTGTGGTGCTGGAAACCAAAACCAGACACATTTGTACGTGTGACAACACCAGGCTTGGGAGAGAGCAAAAGAAAGGAAGTAACAAAGCCCAGCAGATATCTCTGAGGGACCCTAAACCCGTGAGTAAGGTGAGGATACATCCTGGAAGGCCACCTGGAATGAGGTAGGAAAGGCCAGCACAGAAGACATGGCTTCAAGAGAGCTTTGCCAGATGTTTCCTTGGCTGAGAGTGGGATCCTGCCAGCTCTGCAGCCCTTTACATGGGCCGTGGATGGACCTGACACCCTGGGAGCTGTGGCACGGGCTGGTGGCTCCAGTGGCTCTTTGACCAACAGCCTGACTGGGAAAAGGCCAAGCTGCTGCTTTGCACGTGATCAGAAATCTGGGGATGTGGATAATGATGGCAAAAGTACTTCTGGGCAGGTTCTGCTGCTCTGACTCCCCCAGCAGGTCCATGGGCTGCTGCTCGTTCATGCACTGAGGGAATGGGATCCCCTGCCAGGACCCTCCTGCCACCTTCCCTTGAGTTACAGAATCCCAGGATGTGCTGAGCTGGAAGGGACCCAAAAGGATCATCCAGTCCAACCCTCAGCCCTGCACACACATCCCAACAATCCCACCCTGGCCCTGAGAGTGTTATCCAAACCCTCCTGCAGCTCTGGCAGCCTTGGGGCTGTGCCCACTGCCCTGGGGA
>NW_016690367.1:1489395-1526260 GCF_001604755.1 Lepidothrix coronata
CAGCCTCTCGAACGGTCCCTCCAGCTCAGGGCAGAAAATTCTGAATTCAGAGCTCTCCTCATCCCTCTGCCTGCCTGGCTGCTCTGTTAGTGAGGTTTCAGGCTTTCCTGTTCAGCAGCTTTAACCAAATTTGCTCAGAAAATTAGAAAATTGCTCTGTATGTAACCGACCCACTTCCCCTGTCAATTCTTCCTTCGTGTCAGAGATCAGAGAGGGACTCAGGGAATTATCCTCTGACACATCTGGGTCCCAAGGGCAGCCTTTGAAGGGACTGGGGTTTGCTGTGGGGAAGGGGAGCTGGCAGAGAATGGATATTTGGGAAGGGAACAGCAGAGGGAGGAGCAGGGACACTTTGGTGTCACCTGCCCCTTTCCTCCAGGGAGGTTCTAACACCAGTGAGAGCTTGTTTTAAGTGTGAAGATTCTGAAAAAAACTCCCTCTTCTGATAGTCAACAGCTCCAGGACACAGCATTTGGGTATTTCCTGATGTCTTTTTGGGGTCTGCCACACACCTGAACCCCAAAACTGGCGACTGAAGTCTCCCTGTCGCATCCCCTCGTGCCATGGGAGCCCCACCTGCTCCTGCCCAAACTTCTCTGGGGTCATGGAATCCCAGAGTCACAGAACATCCTGAGTTGGAAGGGACCCACAAGGCTCCTCTCATCCAGCTCCTGGCCCTGGGTGACCTGGCAGGGAAGGGAGGAACAAAGGACTCTCATCAGCTGTGTTATTTTATAATTCTTTATAATTTTCTATTCTGCTCACAGGAATAAACACAGCCACAGGTGTGTTTGCCCAGGGAAAGAAAAGCTTGTTAAAACTCTTCTTTTTTTGCCTTTTTTGGGGGTGATTCTGTACAGGGAAGTCCCAAAAAACCCCGTTATCCCCCAGATACCCCGTGCAGGGACTGGGACTGACTCCTCTCTGCTCCTCCCAGAGCATTTGGAAAGGCAATTGCTGCTCTTCAGTGGAGGAAACCAGAGAAAATAATTTGAAATATCCTCGTGCCACAAATGCTTTATTTTGAGGAGCAGGCAATAAGCCGGCAGCCCCAAATGAAATATTGAATTTTAAGAGAGATGCAAACACATACAAATGAAAAATGTCTCTGATCATAAAGCAAGCATTTGGTAAAATTAAAATGGAATGCATTACTGTCCAAGCTGGAGACAGAAATGTCAGCAGAGCTGTGGAAGGGGAGGCTGACTACTTAAATGACCAAATGCAGCTATTGTTTTCTTTCCATTAATGCCAGTGGCAGTATTAGAAGGGAAAAAAAAAGTAATCAAATAGCCTGACAACAGTTTAGAAGTGAATTAAGTCCAGTCCTTGCAGAGGTCTCCTTAGTTTCCACCTGAGCAGGAGTGGAGACTTGAACTCACTCACATCCCGAGGGACAGGGCTGGGGAAGGAGGAATTAATTTTGCTGAGCAGAAATAATATAGATAATGTCATAATAATCATTAAAAGGACAAGTGAAATTGGTCTGGCCCTCGCAGCGATCAATAGGGCCCATTATCCAGTTGAATTGGCGTTTGATGGGAATGGCTTGTTATCGTATTGGATGGGTCTGTGTTTCACATCACCAGCTAATTCAGAGCCAGGGCTGGGTTGACATCAGGCCACGTGTGTTTGCAGGGGGTTTGTGGCAGGTTTGTGTTTTGGGAATTGTTTGTGTGGCCGCCCTGAGCTCGAAGGTCCTGTAGGATCCGTCCCAAAGCCTCTGCACGGGTGGGGAGTGACCAAACCAAGCCCATCCAGAGCTTTCTGAGTTACTGACAATTATCTCATGGCTCCAGTGGGCTCTGGGCCAGGGCTGATGTGGGGAAGAACACGTTGTTTGGTGGTTTCAGCACCACCTGAAGGTGTGCAAATGCTCCAAGGGCTGCTGCTGCCTGGGGCTGCTGCAAACAAAACCTTCAGCAGCCCCCACACGAAACCTTTCCTTGTTTTGTTGACTCAAGGCGGGCAGAGGAGGGATTCTGGAGGAGTCTTGTGCTGGACCCCGGTGGAAATGTTATTATATTGTAAAGAACTGTTTGCTCTGAAGTCTTTCTCAGTAGCCTTAAGGTAATGGCCAAGGAAGGACAAACATCTCCTTCAGCCTCTCGAATGGTCCCTCCAGCTCAGGGCAGAAAATTCTGAATTCAGAGCTCTCCTCATCCCTCTGCCTGCCTGGCTGCTGCTCTTGGGAAAGCTCAGGCTTGGCCAGAGCACAGAAAACTTGTCCTGAGGGAATTGCCAGCCTTGTTTTAAACACCCGTGGGGATCAGCTGGGGGGAGAGTGGGGAGAAAGCTCTGGAAATGTGGTGTTTCCTACGTGGATCATTAGGGCTCTGTGAGGTTGGGAAAAGTGACACCAAGGTGCAGTGGCTTTGGAAAAACTCCATGAATGATATCCAGGCTGCAGCACCCAGGAGAGGGGCTGTGGACCCTGACACACCCCCCTGGTTCACCTGAGTAAGGACTTGCATCCTTTGGCCTCTCTCTTCCCATGGGATGCCCCAGCCAGAGCTGCAGGAGGGCTCAGGGATGACAAAATAAATGCTGAAATAAAGAATCAGAGACTGGTTTGGGTTGGAAGGGGTGTTAAAGATCACCCAGTCCCACCCCTGCCACGGGCAGGGACACCTTCCACTAGCCCAGGTTGCTCCAAGCCCTGTCCAACCTTGCTGGGAACTGCTGATCCCTGCTGGAATTGGTGCAATCCCCCTTGAATTGCATTCCCAGATGCAGGAACTCTGCTGTCCTGCCTCCCCGTGGTGGAGAACTGTGATTTTCTGAGCGCTGAAGAGGCTCAGCCCCAGCAGGGTTGACAGTGGAGGTGGTTGTTCTGTCTCCACTCACCAACCCTCCCCTAAATTCCAGCTCCAGGTCCCACCTTTTGGAGACAGGCTGTGGATTGCACTTTGCCAGGATCAGATGTGCCCTTCCAGATGGGATTCCAGGAAACTGTCACCTCCCTCTGCCCTTCCTGGGCTCAGGGTTTGGATGCTGAGCTGTGGGTGGAGGAGCTCACTGGGTTGGGTGAAGCAGCAGAGCTCCCAAGCATCTCCTCTGCCAGAGAGGCAGGAATGAACAGCTCAGGAAGGACTTTCCAAACTTCCCAAGGATCTGGGTTTGGAATAGTGCCCTGACCAGGCACAAGACAGTTAATTTCCATTCTTCTCCAAGCAGGAAAAAGCACGGAGGCTAAAAAAAAAAAAATAAATAAAAATAAAAATAAAATCTCAGTGATTTCAGTCAATTAAACCAAAGCCTACTGGCTCTGTTGCTTTCGGATTTTTCCTTTATTTATTTATTTATTTGATTTTATTTTAGATTTCTGCAAATGAGCCTTCCAGGGTCTTCGAGTGCTTCCCATGGGGAGTGACAATCACAAACCGCTGCCTCGCCTCTCCCCACGCTGCCTCTCCACGGGAGCTCAAGGAATCTTAACATCCCATCAAAAGCTAATTACATTCTGACACACCAATTGGAGACACTGGGAGGTGAGGGGGGGGGAGAGCAGCTTATATAATGGGTTTTAAATTACATGGAATGGGCTGAATATTTGGTGCTCTGAAGTGCCAATAGTTCACAGCAGCAGAGGGGGGGAAGGGGAATGGGAAGAGTAAGAACGGGATTTGTGCTGGAAACCAACTCCAGGTTGTAGGTCCAGGACCTGATCCATCCAACACCCCACGTGGGTCACTGTGCTGCACAGGGCAGGTGCAAGAAGTAGGTGGACATGGACCAAAAAATGAGGGCTGGAGCCCCTCTGCCCTGGAGCCAGGCTGGGAGAGCTGGGGGGGTTCCCTTGGAGAAGAGGAGGCTCCAGGGAGAGCTGAGAGCCCCTGGCAGGGCCTAAAGGGGCTCCAGGAGAGCTGGAGAGGGACTGGGGACAAGGGATGGAGGGACAGGACACAGGGAATGGCTTCCCACTGCCAGAGGGCAGGGATAGATGGGATATTGGGAAGGAATTGTTGGCTGTGAGGGTGGGAGGCCCTGGCACAGGTTGCCCAGAGAAGCTGTGGCTGCCCCTGGATCCCTGGAAGTGTCCAAGGCCAGGTTGGAGCAACCTGGGCTGGTGGAAGGTGTCCCTGCCCATGGAGGGGGTGGAATGAGATGGTCTTTAAGGTCCCTTCCAAGCCAGATCATTCCAGGATTCTATGATTGTCCTCAAGCTAGTGGAAAATCCTCATTTTGGCTCTCAAGGCCTTGCCTGTCAGGCCATGGGACACTGGTGGTGTGGGGCCCAGCAGAGTGGACGTGGAGCTGCAGCAAACACCCCCCACCCCATCCTGGAGCAGCTGCTGTTTTCCCAATCCAGCTGCCCTCATTCCCACGTAATTCTTTCTCGATACAACTGGCTGGGCTCAGGAGCATGGCAGGAGGGTTGGGGCTGAGCAGGCAGCAAATTAACTGGAATTTCATTATCCAATAATTTATATGGTGCTTATGTATTTTAGCAAGACACTTTCTTTAATGGAAGTTGCCCTCTGTCCTTGACTATTTACACTGCTGGTTTCCCAGGGACCTCACGTGGTGCTTCCCTTCTTAGTGACCTTCAGAAAAGAGAGGAAAATGCTCTTCATCCCCCCTGATTTTTATCATGATTTTAATTCCCTTCTGCTTTGCAAGGATATATTCCATATATTCCTCTGGTTTAAAGCACCACAAGCTTGATTTTTCTTTGTGTGTATTGGTATAAATCAGGATTCACCCCCCAGCTGGGACTTGTGTTCTGGGCAGCCCCACGAAGGTGCCACTGTGGCTCTGCCTCTTGGGTTTGGTGGCCCCAAACTGCAGGACAGGTCAGCACATGTGTATTCCACGTGAATTCCAGCCGGGAATGGATGTCCCACAGCTCAGCTCCTTGTGCAGAGCCTCCAGAGGTGCTGTCCCACGCCCCAGCCGTGGTGGCACTGCCACTTTGGCACCTCTGCCTCATCCCAGCCTGTGGGATCAGGGCACAGCCGGGTGTCACCTGCGAGGGGGGTGGCCCGTGGCAGGTCCTAGTGAGGACAGAGGTGTTCTTGTGTCACTTGGGTGTTGTCCCTGCTGTCCCCCAGCTCTGTGAGGCTCTGCCCCTGCTGCCAGCCAGCCCGCTGGCCCCTTCTGCAGCCCTCTCTGTCCTGCTGTGGGGACAGAGGCAGTGGCAGAGTGACCTGCTGGCTCCTCGGGGTGCTGCTTTGAGGTTTCTCTGGGCTGAGGAAAAGAAAGGTTCGTTAAAGCCCTCCCGGAGCCGCGGTGGTGGTGACATCAGGGCTGTGACTCACACAACTCCAGCAGGGCAGGTTGGGGGCTTTGTGCTGCCAGGGAGGGAGGGGAGAGGAGGGAGGGGAGGGGAGAGGAGGGAGGGGTCACCTGCAGCCCCCTGTGGGTGCCAGGAGGGCAGACACACCCACCCCCCCTGCCCCTCGGTGCCCTTCTCCCACCCCAGCAGTGCTGGAGGTGCAGGAGCTGGTGGTGCCCACCTGGAACCCCCCACCACGGGGCTGGCAGCCTGCCATGGCACTGTGGTGTTGGCACTGAGAGCACAGCAAGCTTGGGTCCATCTCCAGGTGCCAAAACTTCCCAGAGCTGCTGCCTCCCCTCCTCCTGAGCACAGCAGGGGTGGCACTGCCAGCTCTGGGCGTTGGCAGTGGCTCCTTCCCTCAGCCGAGGAAATTCCTCTGGATTTAAAGCACTGCAAGCTTAATTTTCCCTGTTGTACTGGTGTAAATCAGGATTCACTTCCCAGGTGTGACTTGTGTTGCCAAAGCTGTTGGGCAGCCCCACGAAGGTGCCAGCGTGGCCCTGTCTCTTGGGTCTGGTGGCCCCAAACTGCAGGACAGGTATGTGGTGGCAGGGGGTAAGTGCCAGCACGTGCTTATTCCACGTGAATTCCAGCCGAGAATGGATGTCCCACAGCTCAGCTCCCTTGTGTAGAAGCCTTCAGAGGTGCTGTCCCATGCCACCACAGCATGGTGGCACTGCCACTTTGCCCAGGCTGAGGAGAGCTTCTGGCAACAAAAGTCTGTGGATTTACCACCCTCACAGGAGGATTTACAACCCTTTTTGGGCACAGCCCAAAGCTCAGGCACCCGTGGGCAGGGTGAGCCAAGCTCTCTGTGCCCCCCCCCCTGCTGCCTGCTGGGTGGTTGTTGCCCCCACAGCAGGTCATTTATAGGCAGGGGATAAACTTCTTGGTGGTTTCCCTGTTGTGCATCAGGCAGGGGCACCAGTTTTTCCCAAGCTTTGTTGGGAATTAATCAATCCCTAACACAGGGCAAAGCCTCCATGGAGTGACAGGCAGGGTCGAGCTGTTCCCCTTCCTGTCCTCCCTCTCTGATGGATTCGCAGAGCAGCATCAAGTGGAGCATCTCCCATTTCCTGGTGCTCAAGAGCTGCAGTGAAAGCTCTCCTGGAGAGATGAGGGTGCTCCAGAGCACCACAACATCAGCCAGTGCCAACTGGAGCAGGATGTGGGAATGAGGGCTGGAGAGCCAGGAGCTGCTGCAGCTGGAGCAGTGCTGGCTGCCCCTCACTGCTGAGGCTCTCCTTGTCCCAGAAGGACCCTCCTGGTCCCAGAAGGACCCTCCTGGTCCCAGGAGCACCCTCCTGGTCCCAGGAGCACCATGCCCTCGAGGGATGATTCATCTCAGCCCCGTTTCACAACAGGATTCATCTCCCTGCTTCCAGCACTTCCTTTGAATTAGAGCTGAGAGGGGGTTGTGAGGAGGTGGGGGAAGAGCAAAGTTTGACTCATGGTCTCTGTTCCAGAGGATGGTGTGGGAAGGTTTTTGTCCAGGTTTTGTCTGATCTGCTTTGCTGTTTTAGCCCCTTTGAAGGCCTCAGTGTCCTGCAGAGCTTCACTCAAAAGCTGCTGTGATGACGAATTGTGTTACCTGGGCACTGCCTGTGCCAGGATTGCTGCCTCAGCCCAGGGCCTGGGGGGATGCCCAGACTGAGCCCTGTGCCCCAGGAGTGCCCAGCACTGGTATTTGTGGGCAAATAAAATATAAATGATGCCTCAGACTGGCCTTTTGGAGTAGTAAGAACTGCACCTAGTAAAAGGAGGATAGGGACTGGGTCTTGGGTCATTAATAATTAGGATCTCTATTTATTAGTTTCACAAGCTTGGTGGGTCACTGGCTCTGTTCTGCTGCACTCTCTGCCCTCCTGCAGCACCAGTCACTTTTAATTAACACCAGCAAAAGGAGAGGATTAAACCAAAGCTGAAATCCAGCAATGCATCAACTTATGGTTTCCTTGGGCAGCAGGAGAACCCTCTGATGTCCCTGAAAGGGCCCTTATGGGTTTTTGGCTGCCCCAATTCCCAGCCTGGGTCCCACCAATAAATCCTTTCTGTCCCCACCACTCCCTGCCACACAGTAGGAGCTGGTGGGTGGGATGGTTTGGGTTGGAAGAGACCTTTAAAGGTCATTTAGTTCAACCCCCCTGGGATGAGAAGGGACACCTTCCACTAGACCAGACTGCTGCTGGTCAATGGGAACTTAAACTTGAGCTGGGATTTTCCAGGACACCAGGATGGGAGGGTGATGGGCAGGAAAAGCTGCCTTGGCACAGAAATGAGTCATTCTGGAGCACAGGGCTCTGCTAAAGAGAGCGAGATTGAAGCTCAAAACCCATGGATGTGCCCTGATCCTTCGCTAAAACACGGGATGAGCAGGTTTTTGTGTCGGCTGCGGGATCCGCCCACCCCCGCAGCATCCCAGCCGGGGCTCAGCATTCCTCGGGGGATGAATCCTGCTGGTGTGGAAGTGTGGGAGCCTCCGAGGAGCTCCTGCCTTGAAGGAGGCTCCTAATTGCCAGTAAGGTTCGCCCAGCCCTGCTGCAAGGCTGGAGTGGGTGGAAGCGACGCTCCAAAGGAGGGGTTTGAAGAGGAAAAGAGGAAATGGCTGAGGATTTCAGCTGCACAGGAAGCTCTTTGCTGCTCACTCACAATGATCTGAGGCACCACGGAAGCAGAGCTTGCTGCTCTGCAGTTGTGTTTCCTCAGTGTGAAATCCTCCCCTCTCTGGGAGGGGGTAGAAGTTTTGACAGGAGTTTTTTTGGTTTTTGCAGAAGTCAGGTTTCTGAAATGTTGTTGCTCGTTGGGAAATTCTTTTAAACAAGGTGGTGACAGGAAGTGACCTAAATCCAAAATGCAGGGAGGTGATGCAGGGAAAGAAGAGAAATGACCTAAGAAATCAATATCCTCACCAAGATAGGACTGAAAGCAGGGATATGACGTTTGCATTTTGCCTAAAACACTTAAAAGGAGAGAGTCAGACCCCCAGATCTGTAGGTTTTTTGTGGTCACAACAGTCTGGTTGGCCTGCTCAGCACGGGCTGATTTCCAAGGGAACTGAAAACAGGGAGATGACTTTTACATTTTGCCACTGACATAAAACACTTAAAAGGAGAGAGTCAGACCCCCAGATCTGTAGGGTTTTTTTATGGTCACAACAGTCTGGTTGGCTCGCTCAGCACGGGCTGATTTCCACGAGAAGACGAAGAGGAGAAGTGCAAGCCATTCCCTCCCTCCAGCTTACACGTTGCAAATTACCGACAATCAGCCCCGGAAAGTTTTGCGGCAGAACTGATGATGTTGGGAGGCTCGAGACTGGAACCCTCCCGGTGATTTGGAGAGAGCTGGAAATTGCTTATGATCTCATGGTGTCAGGTGTCTCATTTATAATAAATAAATACAGAAAATACACCCCAGACAATTGCTGTCAGATACCAGGAGTCATCAGCCGGAGAGCTCCCTCAGAATTTGGTATTTTAGGTCAGCTGGGTTTAACTTATTGGAAACCGCAGGCAGATAAATATCAAGGACTTTCTGAGTCAGAGCTGTGGTATTCTGAAGACATTCAGTTGTTCATGTGGGGTTTGGGTCAGTCTGTAAATGAATAAATGAAGTGCAGAACGGAGCAAAAAAAAAAAAAAACCACTTGCGAAATTTCCCATGAAATTAAAAAGCAAACCTTGGGTTGTTTTCTTTTCACATCCCATGAATATCAAAGGCAGGGCTGCACTGGTGAGCCTGGCAGTGGGTTCAGAGAGAGAGGAGCATTCCTGGGAAGGGCAGGGCTCATTTGCAGCGCTTGAAATGGAAATGCAGAAATCCCACTTTGTCCTGCAGGGGCCGGAGATGAAGCGCGGTGGCAAAAGTGCTGCTGGAGGTGCCAACGTGACGCCTCATCCCATCGCAGCGATTTCAGCCCCTGTTAATTTGTAAACGCGAGGGGGTCACGGTGGAAAACCTGATTTGCAGAACTCTGCAAAGGGAAAATGGGACTGTCCAGCCTGTCTGGGCTGCCTCTAATCGTCACGGCTCAAAATCCAGAGCCCAAATCCTGGTGATGAAAGGCTTGTGGATGGACCATCTCCTCTGAACCGACCCTCCCGCTGGCACTAATTCCACTGACGTCAGCACGGCAGAGAATCTGCTCCCCAGAATTATTCCAAGCAATTGTTTAGCGAATAATTCCGAATAATGAAAATGCAGGAGGGGAGGAATGGGGAAGTTGTTTGCTGTCGGTTCACAAAAGAGGGAGAAATGGAGGAATTTATCATGTCAATGACTCGCCTATGAATTATTCATTCACTCCACGCAACAAAAAATAAAAATTCCTTCCCCCTCCCTCGCCCCACGAGCCCCCACCCAGAGACAAGACGAGGTTCGCCGGCTTTGTAGTAACGTGTTTAATGTGGTTTTGATGCGCTGCTGCTGGTCGTGCCCCCCGCCAGCTCCCCGACTGTCGCATCGCACCCGCGACACGCGAGTCCCGCAGCGGTGAGGGGATGTAAAACAGCGGTGCCCAACCCAGGAATGGTGCCAGAGAAGCCATAAACAAGTGGAGAGGCCATTAACAGCCCATAACCTGATGCTGCTCCCCCGAGAACGGGAGGAGGCTGCAGCAGCGAGGGACATTAGAGCGATGTTTTACTGCCTCCGCGCTCCCGAGCATCCCTTTGGCAGCGGGGAGGGGAATGCCACTGGAAAAAAAAAGGGTTGGCCAAGGGAGGCAGGAGAAATACGCTCTGGTGGGTGAAGGAGGATGGGATGGGAAAGGGCAAATGGCCGGGTTTTTGGCTGCCGGCTCCGTGGCGTGAATGTTCAAAGAGCGAAACCTTCGGCAGGGGCTGGGGAGAGGTTGAACCTTCTCCGGGTTGAACCTTCTCCGGGTTGAACCTTCTCCGAGTTGAACCTCTGGTCTCCTGGAAAACCCCAGCCCCGATCCCCATCAGTGCTCAACCTGCAGTTGACCACATGCGTCTGATCTGGCTTGGAGATGGGTGAGTTGAGAGCCTGGAGCACCCCAAACTGGGCGGGGGAAGGAAATTAGGGAGTGGATATAAGGTCTGGAGGAGCATCTATCTATTTTTCTTGCACCGCTATTTAAACTTGCACCGATTTAGCTAAAAATGCCATTTAATACCCCACTTAAGTTACCACTGTAAGAAATGTCTGTACAAGGGCTTTCACTGAATTGGTTTGAAGCCTCAAGTAGAAAATGGTGCAATTTACTGGAAGAGGCAAGAACTTCCTCTCATTTTCATACAATAAGAGTGCTCAAATGGAGCCAATCTCTTAAGGAGCTAAGTTTACAATGCTAAGCTGAGTTTTCACTAACGACACACATTTTTAGACTGAGAAATGAGACTAGAAAAAAGCCCCCAAAAGAATCAGATTATCATCTATCACCTTCATTAAATCTCTACTCTCTTGCCTCTCTAAGACCTTCTCAGATTGCCTGGGATACCACAATAATTCCTGGTTTTTCTTTTGATGTTGCCCTGCACACCCGTGGTCCAGTGGAAGGATCCTGTGAGGGTGAGGAATAAATATTGGGAAATCAGGTTTCCTTAAGGTCCTTTTCCCTGGGGAGACAGTTGAGGAAGCTCAGTTTGGCAAAGTTCATCCTTTCTAGTTAAACCAAAGGTGAAAGGATTTATTCCAGGTGAGTGTGTGGAGCAGGGACTTGGGGCAAGGGATGGAGTGACAGGACACAGGGAATGGCTTCCCACTGCCAGAGGGCAGGGTTAGATGGGATATTGGGAAGGAATTGTTCCCTGTGAGGGTGGGGAGGCCCTGGCCCAGGTTGCCCAGAGAAGCTGTGGCTGCCCCTGGATCTCTGGAAGTGTCCAAGGCCAGGTTGGAGGGGGCTTGGAGCAACCTGGGCTGGTGGAAGGTGTCCCTGCCCATGGCAGGGAGTGGGACTGGGTGGTCTTTAAGGTCCTTTCCCACCCAAACCATTCCATGATTTGGAGTGAGTGTGTTCTGTGGATGTTTGGATGCCTCAGGGGCCTGTGCTGTGCCCCAGGGCTGCAGTCAGGGTTAAATGCTGAGATGAAGGTCTGAGGGATGAGCTGATTTCTCTGGGACCCCCCATCCTTTCCCACCCTTTCTCCTGCTCACTCTTTTTCTTGGCCCCATTAAAGCCACTTGTCTGTGCAGGGATTGATTTCGGAGGAGCACAGAGTTAATTCATCCCCAAAATGAAAGACTCTGGAAGCAGAAACCAGTCTCTGCCTCTCCACCCCTCTGGATGGCTGAGCCTGAGGATTTCAGCCCCATTTCTCCCAGCTCTGGGAGCCCTCCCCGAGATTCCAGCGAGGAGGGAGAGGCAATACTTCTCCTGCATGTAGATTCAAGGATAAAACGACAGATGTCTTTCATTAAACATCTCCAGAACGAGCTGTTCAGGAGGCAATATGTATTCAGCCACCATCAATATTTCATAAAGCCGTAATAGATGTTATCATAGATCCTCCATCCAATATTTATTGCGCCATAATCACCCCTCCATCGCACCAGGGCTCTCCATCTCCCCTCCCCTGCCCGGCCCCCATCAGACATGCACCAGGTACATGGGGCTCAAATGAAGTGCAGACTTAGTGGCACAATAAATTTGAAGGAATCTGAAGTTGTTTGTCTCTTCAGGCACTTCCAGGCCCGGCGAGAACGAAACAAATCTGTTCTGCAGGAGGCGTTTTTATGGAAGGGTTTGGAAGCGAGTTGGCTCCGTGGAAATCTCGGGGTTGAGGCCATCAGGAAGTGTTTCAGCTGCAGGGAGGCTGTGGCTCCGAGTCTGGGGGTGTTGGAAAGCAAAGGGCAGCGGGGAAAATACGAATCCTTTTGGGAATCTGCTGCTGGGTCAACGTGGGAAGGAGAGGCCTGAGCATGGCTAGAGCCAGAGCCTTCCCCACCAGCATCCTAATGAGCTTCCTGAGCAATTGTGCTGCTTCCAGGGGAGCTCTGTAGGGCAAAGGATTGGGGCTGGAAGATTTATAGCTGGGATTTTCCAAGGAGCCTAATGGGTGGAATTTTAGAGCCAGCGTGGCTCGGGAGTCAGACCGGGAGTCAGACCCCTGGTCGTGATAATCCTTTGTGCCCTCCAAGCCCATCAGTCTCAGGGAAGGCAGCTGTCACCCCCACACTGCTCCTTAACTTGGTCAAAGGTCTCCAAAGCATTTGGCTCCGTGTCCCAGGACAATCCCAATGGCCAGAATGGAGCCCTCCAAAATCATCACGGGGCACATCAAATAAGTGGGGGTTGGAATTGGTGTCCAAATGGAGTCTTAAAAGGAGGTTCTGATCAAAGAGCTGTCTTTTCTCATGGAGACCCTTAATGGCTGGTCCTGACCCTGTCCCATTTAATGTCCCCAGGAACGAGCCAGGGAACGAAAAGAGAAGAATCTGTTGAGTCTTCACTGAGAAATGTTGGAAGTGACACAAAGACTGGGGAAGAAAAGGGGCCCTTGCAGAGCCCCAGTGAATGATCCCCAGCCTGGGGTGGGCTTGGCAGCCCCAGGTTGAGTAAAATCATATTTTGATATGGCCAAATGTCAGACCTTTCATCCCCTTTAACTGGGACCTTCTAAATGTCAGGTCCTCTTCTGGTCCTAGGAAGGGTGGAGGCACTTCCAGGGCAGGAGTTGTTCATTGTACCTCAGGTAACACTTAAGAGTGGGATGAACTGCCTCTGGAAAATGCCTTTTTCTCTTTACTGACCTTGGACACAGCTTGGGTGAGGAGCTTACTTCAAACACATCACTCCCACGTGGCTAAAGGTGGGAAAGGATGCCTGGGGAATGCAGGGAGTAACTGCAGGACTGGGTGACTGATGACTCAGGAAAAGCCCTGGGAGGTCGTGGATGAGCAACTTGTGATGCACCAGTTTTGCACAGGAAGGTTTTATTCTTCCCCCCCGTGCTCGGCACAGCATCCAAAAGGGTGGGGAGATGTTGGAGGAGATTCAAAGAAGAGCAGAAGAACAATAATGAATAGGAAATGACGCCTTTCCAAGGGAAAATCAAGGAGTGGGATCTGCTTAATTCAGCAAGGAGGGGGCAAAGGCACCATTACACCTGCAGGGAGGAGAAAGGGTCGTTTCCCAGAGCTTCCCAACCTGGCAGGGAGAAGCTGCAGGAGCATCAGTGCCTGGAGGGCTTTGCCAGCACAGCCCAGCCCAGGAGCAGGGTGGTGTTTTTAACAGCAAAGGGAATGATTTGCTTGTGTTCCTGGATTTCTCCTCACGGGGTGTTTTGGAAGTGATTAACTCGAAAACATCCTTTTTCAGGGGTATGTGATGCATCGTCCTGTTTCTCACAGGGGTTTAAACGGGGTCATGGCCTGCAGAAAAGGCCTGAGAAACACCTACTTTACTGGAATTTTATCATCTCTTCAGGCCTGTGGGGTGCTGAGGGGAATCAAACCACGGGGAACGTGCACAAGGGTGTGCAGGGAGAGGGATGATTTTTTTAGGATGTGTGAAGAACATCAGCCTAAATGCTCACAGCAGTCTCGAAACGTGGGGGCTGAGAGAGGGAAAGAAGCGTTTTCCCCTCCAAATAAGGTGCCCATGGAGACCTTGGGTGGTCAGGGGAGGTGTGGGTGGGACAGCCCAGGCGAGGTGGGACCCAGGAACACTCCCCTCCGCCTCACTCCATCGCATCCCTTTAAAACAACCCCCCGGAGCCAAGCACCAGGTCTGTAAACAAGTGGGATTTCAGCTTTGATTCCCCATAAATCACCGGAGCCATTTTCCGTGTGGAGAGCAGAGTGTAATGAGCTGCTGCACGGGGCAGGCAGGGAACGTTTTTATTTGGCTCTTTGGGGCCCCGGGAGCCCCCAGGTTTGACTTTGAGTTTCTGTGAAACAGAAAACGTTTGCTGATGGGAAGGAGCCTGAAATAACTCGGAAAGCTCAGGGGCTGCTGACACGTGAATAAATCCAAATGTCCTGGTATTTGGTTAAACTTGAATCTGAATATTTGTGTACGTTTTTTACAACGTTTACTTGCCTCGGGGAGCAATTTGTGGAGCTGAAACAATCCAAGACCTTTTTTTTTTGTTTGTTTGGTTTTTTTTGTTTTTTTGTTTTTTGTTTTTTTCTCTCTCTCTCTCTCTCCCCCTGCCTGGTATTTTCCGCCCTCCAGGAAGTGAAAAAGCCTCGAGAAGATTGGCTCCTCGCATTTTATTTTTTCGCCCTTGCAAATAGTTCCCAGATGCACGGAGCTCAAGCTGTGAAAAATTCCCAGCTCTGGAAATGCCAACCGGGCAGCTGAGACTGGACCATTCATCTCAGGGATAAATCCTCAGTGGGGCCTCAGCTGGGACCACGTTGCCTCGAGGTATTTTGGCAGAAACCCCCATTTTTCCCAACCAAGTGGGAAGAAGCTCCTTGGAGTTGAATTTCAGATTTCTGAGGGAACTTGGCTCCCTGACAACTTGGCTCCAACTGCTTATTATATGTAACACATAACCTCTTTAATATTACACATGGTATGTTTAACTGCTTAATTTACCCGGGGAAGTATTGCCAAGCACAGCCATTCTGTTGACATATCATTTGCATGATAAACTTGTATATTTTAAGCCACAAATAGGATGCGGCTGTGAACTATCTGTCTGCACTTTTACAAGCTCCCAGCACTGTAGGAACTCCTTGAATTAAAGAATGGAGCTCCACATTGTGCCTGGGGAGGGAATGAATGATCCTTTCTTCCAGGGGGAAAGTAGAGACCCGTGGCTTGTCTACATCAGGCAGTGACGTCGTGTAGGTCTGATTAAATCCTTGGGTGGACATTTTCTTTGGACAAAAAAATGACTTTTTTTCCCTTCAGAACATCTCTTCTGGTTTGGGTAAGGTTGGGAATGATTTTTTTTTTCCCTAGACAAAGGTGTTTTCCCTGTCCAAGGGCGCGTTGCAAGGAAAGCAGAGACTCGTGGCTTGTCTACATCGTGTAGGTGTCCTGACTAAATCCTTAGATGGATGTTTGCTTTGGACAAAAAAATGACTTTTTTCCCTCCAGAACAACTATTCTGGTTTGGGTAGGATTGGAAATGATGGTTTTCTTCTCTAGACAAATGTGTTTTCCCTGCTGTGTGTCCGAGGAACATGCAGCAGGTTGTGAACTGGGCAGACCTTTGAGATCCAGCCTCTCCTGGATCCCAGCTCATGGAATCACAGAATGGCTGGGCTGAAAAGGACCTTAAAGCCCATCTTATTCCACCCCTCCATGGGGAGGGACACCTTCCACAGACTAAGTTGTTCCAAGTCTTGTTCAACCCGGCCTTGAACACTTCCAAGGATGGGGCAGCCGCAGCTTCTCTGGGCAACCTGTGCCACGTTCCAATTTATCCCTCAACCTCCCCATACCCCTTCTTCTCTCACCATGCATTTGTGAGTCTCTCTGCACCCTCTCCCACCTTTTGGAGGTGGCAGACTCTGCTCTGGTGTTTTCCAGCAGGGAATCACTCCCACTGTGCCACCTCCCAGCCCTTTGTCACATCAGTCTGGCAGTCCCACAGTTCCCCAGAAAGCTCCCTTTGAAAGCTCAGGGTTGACATCCTGAAGTTTAATTTGACACTTTTCCAACAAGGGGAAGCATTTATTGCATTAGACAAGTTGATGCAGCTCTCAGGTCGGGAATTGCACTTCTTTGCCATGATAATGGTGTAAAGTCCTCGTCCTTTTGTTGTGTTATCTCTCTTTAATCATGCAGAGACGCTCCCCAGTAATTTTAATCAAAGGCTCAAGAGTCACTCATCTGAAGACTAAATGACTCAATGAGAGGAGAAACTTTGAAGAGCTTCGGTTGAGTTGGGAGGAGCAATAAAAAAAAAAAAAAAGAAAAAAGAGGAGAGTTTATTTGAAACTTTTTTCTCCTTTTTTACGCGTGTGTCGTTGTTTCCCACAATTTTAGCTGGAGAACCTTTTGGTGTCTGGTGAGGGGTGACAAGCTCTGTCTTGTCTGTCTTGTTGCTTTTCCTGAACGTGGCTCAGACATTGAGCCATATTTTCCCAAGAAACATATTCCCACTGGGAAAAAGATGGTGTGGTCAAAATTGAGAAGAGTAGAGCAAAATGCCAGATTTCCTGAATATTTTTTTCCCTGTTCAATGAGAATATTTGAGACGGATTTGTCATGGAAAGAACCCTTTTACCTTGAAATGACATTTCTAACGAGAAAACAAAAAGGTCTATTTTTGGCTGGAACCAGAAAGTCTTGTGGAAGCCCCAAAAACTGGTAAAAATCCCTCAAAAAGAAGAGTGTATAAAAGGAATTCAGGGGAGGTTTGTAAATAGAAGCTTTCTGGTGTGGATTTCTGCTCTTTTCACAGCTCATTGTGTTGGAATTGGACTGTTCTGCCTTGGGATTTCTTCAGGGGCAAATCCCAGGGAGCTCCTGGCACAGAGACCTTCTCTTTCCACCTGGCACAAAGGCTCTGCAGGGGATTTGCTGTGGTGTAGCTCTCTGGAGGTCAGGATTATCCAAAGTGGGTGCCCAGCTTGCCATGAAGTGTGTCTCCAGCAATTCCAGGGGCTGGAAGTGTTCCAGCACTCCAGCCTTGGCTACGGCAAGTAAAAGAGAACCTTCCAAAATTGCCAGTGCTGTCTGAATGACTTACCTGGGTAGAGCAGAGAGTTTCCTCACGGCAGGTGAACAGCACCATCCCTGCCTTCCAGCCGGGGAAATCACTGCCTGGAATCGCTGGGTCGTTTGAGGACCAAAACGTTGGAAGGGAATTGGAGATTTCCAAGGCTTTGTGGAAGACATGAGTCTCCTGGGGGCTGGTTTTGCTGCCACACTGTCTGTCCTTGCAGGACCTCCTGCCTGAGGAGCGCAGATCTGCCCGTGAGTTTGTTTCTGGAAGTCATTTCACGCAGCTCTGCACAGCCATGGCAGGAACAGAAGCGCTGAACTCTCCTCCTGAGGCATTCAGGGCTTGATGAGAAGCAGGAGTGAACATTAATCTTTTGACATACTGTTCCTAAGAGCTTTATTTTTTAGACTTTCTCTGTTGGGAGACCTCCTGAGTAAGACCTGGATTGAAATCCTGCTCATGACACGGTGGTTGAGGCCAAATCTCCCTGGCCAGGATGGTTCCTGCTGCAGCTTCAGTGGCTTGTCCCAACAGATTCTTGCTGTGGGTTTCTTTTGATGGGAGAACATGGACTGACTGTCTTTCCTTTCACCTTCGAGCTCTTACTTTGGTCACAGGGGTGAAGGAAAAGGGAGACCCTGAACAAGAGCCTGGTTTTGGGTGGTTTTAGCCATTTCCACCAGGCACTTGTCACACTCATGTGACAGACCCACGGATAGACACACTTGGGGCTGGTTCACAGGATGGGTCAGGCTGGAAGGGCCACAGTGTCCCATCTGGTCCCACCTCCTGCTCCAGCAGGGCCATCCCAGAGCACCTGGCACAGGATTGTGTCCAGAGGGGTCTGGAATATCCCCAGGGAGGAGACTCCAGCCCTCTCTGGTCTCTGTTCAGGGCTGGGTCACTGCCCAGCAAAGAAGTTCTTCCTCCTGTCCAGGTGGAGCTTCCTGGGCATCAGTTCTGCCCGTTCCTGCTGTGCCATTGCTGGGCCCCCCCAGCAGAGCCTGGTCCCTCCTCTGCCCCCTCCCTGCAGAGGCAGACATGGGCAAGATCCTGTTCTTCTCTTTGCAGTGCCCCTGGGCAGGCCTTTGCATCTGCCAGGGCATTGCTGCACAGCAGCAGACCCAACCAGCCCCTCCTGGATCCCAAATCATGGAATCACAGCATGGTTTGGAAGGGACTCATCTCATTCCACCCCCTGCCACGGGCAGGGACACCTTCCACTAGCCCAGGTTGCTCCAAGCCCTGTCCAGCCTGGCCTTGGACACTTCCAGGGATGGAAGTGATGGGGATTCCTGCCCAGGTGGCACGTTGGCATTATGGGATGTTTTCCAGGCCCTGAATGCACCCAGTGTTTGCCCTGCAAGGGCCTCATCGACACAAACAGCCCCCGGCCCAGGAGAAAGAGGGTTCCTTTCAAAGCCAAACCCTTGCAAGGGTTGCTTTTAAAAGTGATTTAAACTAAAACTAGAACTGCTCTGAGTGACTGTGCCTTTGCAGGGACGGTCCCTCCTTATTTCACTGTGGCTTTGCAGATTCCCCTCAGAGCCTCTTTGCACTCTGCAGTAAGAATGTCTCGCTTTCCATCTTGGTGCTCCCAACTTTTGCCTGTGGGTTCCCATCTTCCTCTCCAGGAGCGTCTGCAGTTTAAGGAGGTGATTTATGGCTGCTGGCAAGTCAGAACCGGCGAGAGCTGCTGGGATGGAGACTGGCTGCCTGATTTGCCACGCTGATAAGCAGGAGCCAAAGGCACCCAGATGGTTGTGGCGTTATCAGTCACTGTGAAGCTCTGAGCAGATGGGTGCTGTATAAACAGTTCACAACTGTGCTCTTATTATTGATGCAACTGCTATTAATACTATTTATAAGTATTACAGGAACCCAAACACAGCCCTGTGGTGAGGAACACAAAGCACACTCAGCGTGATTGCTGGTCTGCTAATTAATGAGGGCTGTCAGTCACACTGTCTGACGTCACAGCTGATGATGCAATGGCAGCACATCTTGATTTTCCAAAGGTTTGGGGAAGGGTTGGTGTGGTGAGTCAGAGCCCAGGGAAAGCTGTGGGGGTTGGAGAGGGTGCCCAGCTTCAGATAAAACTGTCAGGGGAGACTGAAGATCAGGGTCATGAATGATTTGTGGATCTTGGGAGAAGCAGTTTGGGGCTGGGGCTGTTTTCAGGCATTTCACGGAGTCACAGAATATGCTGAGTTGGAAGGGATCCACAAGGATCATCGAGTCCAACCCTTAGCCCTGCACAGGACACCCCAAGAGTCCCACCATGTGTGCCTGAGAGCACATTTTGGCTCAGCACTGGCTGTCTGAGGCTTTGCAGCTTTCTGGGCTCTGAAATCAAGGTGGTTGGAGCATCTGGACCGGGGCATTTTGAAGGGTATGATTTGTGCCTTGGTGCCAAAGAAAAAGCATTAATTGAGGGATCTCAGACCTGCTACTTCCCTCTCATTTCAACTCTGCTCCTGACCTGCTGTGTGTCTTCCCATAAATCTGAGCCTCCATCTGTCTTGTCTATTTTTATTACAGGGTTTTTTTGGGCCAGGACTTGGCTCTGTGTCTGTCTGCAGCTCAGAGCACAACAGGGTGCTGGGTCTAATCAGGACCTCTAGATCCCGGAACAATGCTGGGAATGAGCTGACTGGAGGTGGTGGTTGGAGCTTGACAGTGGTCCAGGGGCAGGATTTGGCTGGCCTGACCTGAGACCTGACCCATGTGAAAGCCTGAGCTGTTTTCCACAGCCTGGTGTTTCCCCCAGAGCTGAGGGTTCTTTTTCTCCCTAAGGATTATAATGGAGAGAGCTGAAGGTGTATAAATGGAAGTGTTTGACTTCCCTGTGCCTGTGTCAGGGTGAATGACACTCTCCCAGAGGCTGAGAGAAGGGCCCCTTTTCCCCTCAAGGTGTAAAACTAATCCAGTGAGTTGGGAAGTGGCTCATTTCACTGCCATACAGAGAAAAGTGAGCAAAGTCTTTGAAGTCCCTCCTTGCCCAGCATGTGATGTCCTCTCTGTGTTGAACCCCAGGAGATGAGGAGCACTAAGCACAACCTCTTGGTGGGGCAGTGGCATCTTTGAATGCCACTGAATGTCACAGAATCATTTAGGTTGGTAAAGCCCTCCAAGACCATCGAGTCCAAACATTAAACCAGCACTGCCAAGGCCACCACTGTCCCATGTCCCCACGTGCCACATCCACTGGGCTTTTAACTCCCTCCAGGGGTGGGGATTCTACCACTGCCCTGGGCAGCTGTGCCAGAGCTGGACGACCCTTTCCATGGAGAAATTTCCCCCAGTATCCAGCGTGGCAGAACTTGAGGCCGTTTCCTCTCCTCTTCAGAGGAGGAAGACCAGTGACCTCCTTCAGCTCCAAATTCCCTGACATTTGTAAAAACCCTTTTTTACAAGCACCTCAATCTTAAGGCACTTATACATCTTAAAAAATAATAAATAAATCAGGCCTAGATGCTCCAAAAAACCTCTTTGAAAAACCTGGGCCAGTCTAGGAATGGCTTTAGACAACATTTCCCAGCTGTGTATGTCGGACACAATAAAGGAGTCGGAGGCTCCTGCCTGATACAACAGCACAGGAAAGATTCATGGCGTGTGTTTTACCCCCCAAAGAATTTCTTGGCTTCCCAGTGCTTTGTTAATGTTCATTGATTGTGTTTACTGCACCGTTAGAAAGTCATTCAGGGATTTATTGGGCTGGCTTTAAACACTGAAAGTGAGTCATTGCCCTGCCCCACTTGTGCCGAGCCTGAGCCTGACGCTGAAGTTCAGCAGGGTGAGATCACGGTCCAGGGATGAAAACCCTCCTGGGAAACTTGGTTTTGAAGGCAACAAATGGGTTAAAACCCGCTTGCTAAGACACATAATTACACAGGAATAGCTTAATTTCCTCTTCCTCCCCGTTTAATCAGAGCTAATAACAGGATAGCAAGAGGAATTCAGCCCCGGTGGGGCTGAGTGCCCTGGAACAAAACCGGCTGTGCAGGCAGAGCCCAGCTCTTCACTCCAGCAACAGGGAATGAGGGATTTCTCACTGAAGGATGTTCATTGAAGAGCAATGGGACTTGGCTCTCTGCCTCCCATCATAAATTTGAATGTCTCTCCTCAGATTCAGACGATTACGGGTGAGACATGTTGGCAGTTTCCCTTCAAACAGAAGGGGGATGATGGAGTTTTTCTTAGAATTTAGGATTTGGCTCAACCTGAATCATGGGATGGGCCATTAGCCAAGGAAAATGTAAACCCATTCTGGAAGGGCCATTCATATTTTTGTGGGGTTTTTTTTATTTATTTATTTTTTGTTTATTTATTTTTTTATTATCGCTTCGAGATTTTTTTCTTTTCTTTTTTTTCTTTTTTTTTTTTAATTGCATTGCTTCAAGGCCATACTGGGGGTTTCTAGATGCTGCTGCTGCTGCTAATAATAATAATAATAACAATAATAATAATGATGGTAACACACTGAGATGTGCACTGGCACTTTGGGTCCTCCCAGCCCAAGCTGTGAAGTTTGAGTCTCCACAGCTCCCCGTGATCCAGGGAGCCGAGCTCTGGGGGTGTGCTCTGAGCACAAGCCAAGCTTAACATTTCTACTTGCTTTTGCTTTCAGACTTGCTGGTTTTGGAGCATGTGGAGTCCCCATTTTTCACTGGTGGACCTCTCCACCAAGGTGTGGCATGAGGTCATGCAAACTGAGTCGAGGCCAACGCTCTTGGGGATCGTTTGCTGGCTCCTCATCCCCATGTTGTGGTGGCAGATCTGCTGTAACCAGGCCAGCTTAGGGTCTGCTCTGATTTACAGCACTTGGCTACAGCCCCCTGGATCCACACAGGGAGCTTGGAAGTGCTCCTGCTTTGCCAGTCCAAAAGGCACATTTGTGCCAAGTGAAAACATCTCCCCACATGTCCCACACCACCAGTGTGCTGCAGGGATCTCCTCTAGTGCAGATCCCAGCTCACAGCTGGGAGTCCCCCTTCCCTCCACCCCACAGAGACCTGGGCAGCCTCCAGGAACGAGATGAACCCAAACAGACTGTGCAGGGAAAGCACGAGGCAAGTCCAGCCGAGATCTTTTCGATCTAAAGGAGAAAAAATTTCGCGGCAGGAAAAGGGCAGAAATAATCTAAACCTCAGTCAGGAGTTTAAATAAGCCCAAGTCAAGCCAGCAATGTGAGAGGAAGCCCTGAACCCCCCCAAGTTTAAGAGCTCTGGGCCCCTCAGGTCAGATTACCTTGAGGTTCTGCAGGAGAGCAGCACATCCCACCCCAGCTCAGGGTGGATTTTGGGGACCGCTGGAGCAGGTCTGACCTGCTGAGGCTGGAGGGCGACAGCCAGCCTTGTCATCTGGGAAGAATTCAAGGAGAAAAAAGAGTTTATTGCTCTGGAGGGATGAATTCAGGTTGGCTCTGCTGGAAGGGAGGGGTTGGTGGCGATAAATCAGTCGGTGGTGCTGGGAGATGGCCCTTCCTGACGCCAAAGCCGTGGCTGTGCACAGATGCTTCCACCTCTCCTTCCATCCCATCTGAGCAAATAACCCCTCCTGGAGACAGGGAGGGACAGCTGGAGGGGACAGGACAAGATTTACCCGGGGCCAGAGCCCCACAGGAGCAGGGGGAGGGCCAGGGGCCGGGCGCTCTCAGCTGCTGGGAATTATCGCTGCTCCATCAGCGCCAGGAAGAACACGTCGGGTTTTGCCAACCCTCTGGATCGCAGCTCCTGAGGCCCTGCTCGGGTGCTGAGCGCTGCCTCTGGATTTCTGGAGGATTTGTGCACTCCCCCCGGTGCCTGGGTTTTTGGAAATGCCGGCCTGACGCTTTAAAGCAGATGCTGCAGCCTGGGGAGGGCAAGCTCGGGATGAGATCACGGGATACGTTGCATTTGTCCGAGATTTTTCCGTGTAAACATCCTTGTTCTGTTGGGTTTCTGTAAAACTCGAGATTTCTGCAAAATATCTCTCCCCCTGCAAGTGTCAGCTTTTGTTGGAAGTGTTCATTTCTTCAGGAAAATAAGAATGAAATATTTCCCTCTGGGCTGATGTTAAACTGTTCTGTCTGAGTTGCCACAAGTGGAGCTTTCTGGGTAAAAATTGTCACCTGGAATGTTTCTGACAGAAAAATCACGGTGGATTTAGTCAAAGTATTTTGCAAATTCCTCTTGAATTGTGACAATGAACAAAGAAAACCCTGCACAACACCTGGAGTTCTGCCTTTCAGCAGTCTTAAATTGAAATGAGCCTTAATTCAGAAGCACTTCTTTTTTTAGACACTTAATTCCTTTTCACTCACACACACACACACATATTAAAAAAAAGAAGAAAAAGAATATTTGCAGCCTAAAGAATAGATTTTATTCCTATCAAAACTTTTTTTTTCCTCGTTGTTAATATTGTTTGCAGCCAAATGACAACTCAGGTGTTTAAGTGTCCCAAGAAAGATGTCCAAGACCGTGATTTTCTCAGGGGAGGAGGGATTATTTTTCCTCTGTGGGTCCCCCCCTGCCTTGGGTTCTGTCCCCCAGCTCTCCAGGGCTGACTGACAGTGTGGGCAGAGGCAGGTTCACGTCTTGCTGTGCCAGAAGGAGCTGTTTTGACAGATCCAAATGGAAATTGCCTGGGATTCCAGTCCTGCCGTTATTCCTTCCTGCGTGTTTCGAATTTCCTGCTCTCGTCTGGGACAAGCAAATGTCAAAACAGCACTGTGGGGGTTTTATCTCCTCTTGTCTCCGAGCCACTCTTGGTTTGCTCCCTTGTATCTCCCACGCTCGACGGATCAGGAGCGCTTTGGGTTTCCGAGAGGCAGAGCAGCACTTCCCGCTGCTCCTGGAGGGCTTTTCCCACACCACAGCCTGGAATTCACCTGCTCTTCCCTCATCCATTGAAGGCAGGTTCTCCTGGTGGCACAGCCCCACCGGGACCTGCTCCAACCTCAGCTGCCACACCTGGAAGTGAGGGGGGAAAAGCCCTGCCCCAAGGAGCCCAAATCCATCGGGAGAATGGGAGGAAGAGCTGGGCAGGTCTTCCTCGTGTGGCTCTGGCTCGGGTTGGTTCGTCCCCACGGGCACAAAAACAGGCTGAGGAAGTTGGAGCTGTTCAGCCTGGAGACCTCACAGCACCTTCCAGGATCTGAAGGGCTCCAGGAGCTGGAGAGGGACTGTTCAACGGGAACAGGAGTGATGGGTTCGAACTGAAAGAGAGGAAATTTGGGTTAGATATTGGGAAGGAATTGTTCCCTGTGAGGGTGGGGGGGCCCTGGCACAGGTTGCCCAGAGGAGCTGTGGCTGCCCCATCCCTGGAAGTGTCCAAGGCCAGGTTGGATGGGGCTTGGAGCAACCTGGGGTAGTGGAAGGTGTCCCTGCCCATGGCAGGGGGTGGCACTGGATGAGCTTTAAGGCTCTTCCATCCCAAACCATTCCAGGATTCTGCGATCCCACAAAAGCCCTCAGCTCATCACCGGGGGCAGACAACCCATTCCTTCCAAAAAACTTTCTACCCATTTTCCCTCTATCCCCCACTTGAACACGGGGGTTTGAAAAGTCCATTCCACGGCATCAGATTCCCCAGATCCATGTCTTTTCCAGCTGGGAGCAGGTAGCTGTGGGCAGAGAGCTGCCTGACCTGGATTTCCACTCTCCCTTGACTAGGGGAGTCTTGCTCTGCTGATGCCTAATTACATCCAGGCAAATGTTATTCGTGGAGCTTGGGCTCCAATCTCAGCTTCTAAATGAAGCCGTTTGTGGGATGTGGGGGAAGGGGGATGAGCGGCCACAGCCCCATTAACGACGGGAGGGGGAGTTAATGAGTCCTGAAGAAATCCTGCATCTCACTGGCTGCCTGGCAGAGTGGACCTGCTTGTAACGGTGGTTGATTGAACTGCATTTTTCCCCTCTTCTTTTTAAAGTTCCTAAATATTTTATGAACACCTGTAGGGCAAGGCATCAGCTTCTCTCTCCTCGCCAGGCCTTGATAACTTACTCGGCGCTTTTTATTGCGTGTTAAATTCTTTATGGGTGTAATTGTGAAACCTTCAGAGGTGCTTCCAGGGCGGTCTTTGTCGTGGTCCCCTCGACGTGGTGACAGCCAGCAGTGGGGTGTGCTCTCAGTGTTGTGCCTCTCCCTTTATGTTGCAGGTGGCACCTAAAAGTCTCCAGTGGGCACCACGTTCGGCTCTCCCGGTGAAAACGCAGCCAAATCCCTGCTCGGGGGTATTTCCCGGGGCTGGATCCTGCCCAGCCTGCGTGGAGGTTGGGAAGGATGTGGTGGCTGCTGGCTGTGAGCTCGTGTTTGCTCAGGAAAGGTTTGCCATCGGAGGGGCAGCATTAACGGGAGTGATGGATGTGCACAGCGACGATTCCTGGCACATCTGAAACTGGGAGAGCCAGGGGAGAGCTGTGCTGGGCTTCCTGGCCTGCCTCTGCTTCCTCTGAAATGAATCCTAAGTTGGCAGTGATGTAAAGGGGAGGGAGACAGGGATTTCTGGTTGTGACCCCGTGTCTGTGGGGTTATTTTGACACCTCCTCCCCGCAGGGAGCCCCGGTTTTGCTGCTTCATCTTTGAGGTGTTTGTGAGCCACTGGGCTCTGCTCCGGAATTACAGGTGAGGGAATAGGGTTGTGATGGAGAAATGGACCAGGACAAATGCAAATGCCAACATCTGCCTTTGATTCTGGCAGGTAACTTGTTCGGTTGCTCATGTCTCTCTGATTTCACTTTCCAGCTTCAGGGATACACGGCAGGAGGGGGCAGACAGGGAAAGAGAAGCTCCAAGGGAATGCTGAGAGAACATGGAAGAGAGGAGAATAATTTTAAAAATATATAAACAGAGGTATTCGCACTGGAAATGTCATCCTAAGAGTTCCTGCCTTTCTGTTCAGAACTGAGAGTGACAGGCACGAAAAAAAACCTCACGTCCCGTTGCTTCCACAGCAGGTCCTGGCTGGGAAAGGGGAGGCACAAAAGCACCTGAGCCTGCAAGGAAGGCTCCCAGTCCCCAGATTATGGGCTTCACTTTCTTGTGGAAGCTGTCCCCCAAAGGTGGCCCCGGGAATTCAGCCCTGACGGGTGTGTGAGCAGAGCTGGGAAAGCCAATTTGCTGAGAGGGACCCCGGCTGCTTCTCGTCTCTGGCAAAACCTCGCGCAGCACCTCGGGGGAGACACAGCCTTGAAATCTTAATTAAAAAGCAGAAAGCAGGGCTTCATGCTAGGCTGATATTGTGACTCTCTTCCCTTTATGGACAATTCTTATGCAAGCTCCCACTGTGTCTGTGGAATTGCTAATTTAAGGGAAGCTGCAGATTTGTGCAGTGCAGGGCCTGTGTCAGCAGTGTTTAACATCAGGAGATCGAGGTGTGTGCTGAACCCTGGCGTCGTTAGAAACTTTCTTTTTGTGCCTTGCAATCCTTCCTTTCTTGTCATCTACTTCAGAAGGCACCAGAAGGAGCATTGTCACCACCTGGGGTGTGTGGAGAGAGCACCAATAAACCAAAGTGTCACCATCCAGCATTAAAACCCCGCTCACGGCCCAGTAGTAGCAAGGTCTGTGTCAGCAGAAGACACCACATGTGGGCTCCCCACTCCTCAAGTTCCATCTGGAATCTTCAGGGGGAACAGCACAGAGTTCTTGGACAAATGCACAAACATCTCTGACCAGGAAGGCCGAGGAGAGAATTTGAGAGCCCTGTGATTTATTTTTTGCATGGATCCAAGCCTAGTGGAAACTTTGGAAAGCCAGGCTGGCATTGCTAAATCTGGGCCAGGCTACAACCAGTGGATGTGACAGAGCTGTCCCATCTCCAGCTGAACATGAATCCCTCTAGAGAGGGTTGGCTTTCTTTTCATGCCTGATTAGGGCAGTACAAGCTCCTCTTTTGATGCATGACTTTGAAAAATTTAACTTAATCCCTTTAGTTTCTACATCTTTTTGAGCAAATAAAATCTTCTGTCCCATTATATCGGGAACCTGGCAGTGATGGGAAGGCTTAGGAGGTCTGAAAATACAGATTTTTGGGATGGTCCTAACAGAAGCACTCCCAGAATTAGGGAGATTTTAGGAACAGGCTACACCTTATGGAGATGGGTGACCCCAGGGGGATCCATAGCTCCTTTGTGGGTCCTTTGGGCACCTGGACCTCGCCAGACACCAGATTTTGGCCAGGCATGACTTGCACTTCCCTGCAGAGATTTAAGAAAGATTTCAGTTCAGATTAGTGCCAGCAACAGATGAAATCCAAGATAACTTTCTTTCTCCCCTTATGGAGGAAGGACATTTCCAGACAGTGCCTAATCCAATTGTGAAACTCTCTGCCAGGGCCGGGGGAGACCAAACCCAGAAATGGGTTTGCAAAGTCATTAGACAAATATGGCCAGAAAAGGGCCATCAAGGGCTTTTAAATACGAGTTCCTTACGGATATGTCTGGCTCAGGAAGGCCCCGAGCTGCAGATGGCCAGAGTCAGGAAGGGTTTATGGCCTCCTGCCTGTCCTGCTCCTGCCCCAGCCCTACAGGAGACTGGCCTCGATGGACTTTTGATCTGATCCAGGAAGCTCTTCTTCCACCCTTATCACAAATGGCCTCTGAGAAACGATAAGAGATTGAGCAAAATGGGAGGTGGAAGAAAACTCAGATGGGATCTCTGTTGTCAGCTCCTCGCAGGAAGGCAAGATTGGGACGCAATCTGGGTCTTTCCCCTTGTCCCAGGGGTGTCCAAACTCTATCCCTGTGGTCCAGCTGTGAGGGTACAGCCCAGATGTTTGCAGAAGCTGGGAAGAGAAACATCCTCCCTTCAGCTTGTGGGTACAGGGCTGGGGGGGGGATGATTTCTCTGGGGACTGTTGATCACAGGGGTCCAGGAGAGCTTGAGCATCTCCAGGCTGCCAAGAGAGTGAGAGGACTGGCACAGCAAAGCCATTTGCAGACAGAACAGGCCAGGCAGAGGCAGCTGATGGATTAGTCTCTCATCTTAGGGAAGCGAGGTCTGCGTCTGCCTACGGGCACGGCTGTAAATGAGCCCCTAATGGATTCTGCTCCTAAAACTTCCCTGTAATACAGAAATAGCTGCATCCCTCACAAGCAGGAAAGGGGGGGGAGGCTGAGAAAGGCTTTGAGTTACACAGGAGGGAAGGGATGCTGAAGCCCCTGGAGTGGTTCAGAGGGCAAAGAAACCTCTCCTGGAGCAGGCTGGGTGGTGTGAGACTGGGAAGAGACTGGCAAACGGGAGATGTGGCCACCTCCCTCCCTCCCGAATTCTATGTGCTGGCGTGGCCGATGCTATAACAACAAACATCCCAAAGATATTAGTCCCTGTTAAACCTCGCCCCAAACAAACACCACACTCGGGATCAGCAGCGCACCTTTCATCTCCCCCCCCTTCATCCCCGCACATCGGCCCCCCCAGTTTGGCTCAGAGACGGGACGGGAGCCTTGGAACGTGGGGGATCACTCCCCCCCTCCGCATCCCCTCCCTGCCGAGGCAGCTCCCGCTCTCCCGCTGGGTTTAACGGAGGGAGACGCGGCTTCCCAGCGCTCGGCAGGGCCGGGGACTCGGGATGCTGAACAGCTCCGCCCCGGCGTCTGCAAACAAACCAGCAAACAAACCCATAAACAAGCAAACGGCGTCTGCTCCGCGGGCACTTCGCTGTCTCTGAGCGGTTTTGGAGCTCCTGGATGCGCAGAGTTGACCCTGGACACCCCCCCAGCCTCGGCGGGGGACGACGGCTCAGGGGACTGCAGGAGCAGGGATGAGGTGCTGGGGGACACCCGGTCTAGTGGAAGGTGTCCCTGCTCATAGGGAGGGACAATCCCTGCTCAAGATGGGATTTAAGGTCTCTCCCGGCCCAAATTGTTCCACGGGTCTGATGCTGGGAAATGAGATGGGGTCAGAGGGGAAACGTGGGCTCTGCCCCAGCAGCTCCAGAGCTCGGGTTGAGCTGAGCAAAGCCAGAGGTGGGGAGAGGTGGAGGGGGTCCTTGACGAACCGATGGAGGCAGGGTCAGTTGTGGGCCTGAAAAGCCCCAAAATACACGTGAAGTGGGGTGAAAGGCTTCGCAGGCAACACCTCTTGCCTTGCTGAGGGGTTAAACAGCAGCGGGGAGATGCAGGGCCCCGTGCAGAGCCATCGCAGCAATGCCCTCTCCTGGAGACTTCTTCCTCTGAATCCTGGAAGAATCTGGAGATTTAGGATGCTCCAACTGGGGAAAACTCCAGTTGGGCAGGGCTGTTTTCTTTCAGTTTTATTTTCTCCCCCCCCCATCAATCAGGGCTGTGATTTTTCTTTCTCCCCAAAGTTCTTTTAGTTTACCAGGGCCAGCAATCTTTTCCAGGGCCAGAATAAAATCCCCAGATATATGGGATTCTCCAGCCCTGCTGGGACTTGAATACAGGTCACCCAAGTCCCCAGTGCCCATCCCACGTGCAGCTCTGTGCTCTCCCCACGCAGAAGGACAGCAGCCAGAGCCCCCCCCTGAGCAGTGACAGCAGAGATGAGCAGAGCCAGTTCTCAACTCTTCATCTTTCAGGTGAAGCCCCATAAATATATAAATATAAGAAAATCAGTCTGTGGCTTGGGGCAAGGGGTAACTCACAGGATATTTGCCTGGAGCTGATCAGTACAGAAAACAAGGGTGGCTGCAGGAGCAGGAGTGGAGCTTCCACTCGCTGGAGGATGGAGCCCCTCTGCTCTGGAGCCAGGCTGGGAGAGCTGGGGGGGTTCACCTGGAGAAGAGAAGGCTCCAAAGAGACCTGAGAGCCCCTTCCAGGGCCTAAAGGGGCTCCAGGAGAGCTGGAGAGGGACTGGGGACAAGGGATGGAGGGACAGGACACAGGGAATGGTTTCCCACTGCCAGAGGGCAGGGATAGATGGGATATTGGGGAGAAATTCTTCCCTGTGAGGGTGGGGAGGCCCTGGCACAGGTTTCCCAGAGCAGCTGTGGCTGCCCCTGGATCCCTGGAAGTGTCCAAGGCCAGGTTGGACGGGGCTTGGAGCAACCTGGGCTAGTGGGAGGTGTCCCTGCCCATGGCAGGGGGTGGAACAAGATGGGCTTTAAGGTCTCTTCCAACCCAAACCATTCCATGATTCTGCCTTATCCCAGTAATGCTGTAGGGAAAAGAAACCCAATCCAGTTCAAGTCAAGCTGGAGAGAAGTCCTGGAGTTGCCAACCTGGTCTGGTCAAGAGGATTGGGCCCTGCAGTGCAGCAGCCCTGGAGCTGCTTCCCAGACCCGCTCCCCTGTTTTGCAGCCCTGCACATTTGCTGCTCCTGAACTTTGGCTTTCAAATGGGGCGACCCCTGCGAGGTGCAGAAAGTGCCCTTTGGCTTCTCTGCTGTGCCAGGCTCAGCCCTGGCACTCGCTGTGCCCACACCACCCTCCCCTGAGCCGAACCCAGAGTTCAACGGGAGGAAAATCCTTCTGTTTGGAGGTCACGGGGACGATGCTGGGGGTTGGACGAAGCCTGGCAGACGTCACCTGGCGAGGAATCTTTTTAATCTGCCGGCTGATTTCCTTCCCCTTCCCTTCCATCATTTTTATGGGCCCGCGGGTCTCGCTGTGTCTCGGTGGGAGGTGGGATCCAGCCCGAGCTCCTGATTCATCTCCGCTAATTCCTTTTGCCATTTGCCATAATAACAATAATCAAAATGAATTAATTCGGTATTAGTGGAGAAGGAACGTTGGAACGGCACGGGAATGGTGCTGCAATCAAATAAGATACGTGTCAATTCAAAGGAAGATCTCTTTATCTCTTTAATAGCTTTTTACCTGCCTGGGACTGCATTTTACTCTCAAGGACGGACTGTGGTATTAATACAACTTATAGTTGTTCTGCGATGTTTTCTATCTTTCACAGCTTGTTCTAAATATTTTAGTAAACATAAAGCAGTTGTCTTCCGTTCATCCTCCCTTAAAACGAGGCAGAAGATGATAAAAACTCTAGTTTTCCCCTCAACGAACGTACCTTTTTATGGCTTATTGGGAATCAGGCAAAATGGATCAATTAGGGGCTTGTGTGGAGCAGCTTCTTGTTTATGGGGTGATAACTCCAGGCAGAGAGAAACAAACTCTCCGGGTATATGGCTACAGCATTTATTAAAAAGATGTATTTATACAAGGGAAACAGGAAACAGCATCAATTTATTATGAACACTGGGCAAAGGTCAGACTAATAAAGAACTTACTGAAAATGGGACTTGGGTGCCAGATTTAGGGTCTTGGCTAAAACAGACGCTCAACTACACCCCCCACACACAACCCCTCCCTTTCAAGGGTTCCTGACTCGTCAAGGTTCATCACCCCTGGTGAGAGGAGGGAAGATGCTCAGGGACTGTCACCTCCCCTGAGATGGGACCTGAGTGATGATGGGGGGACAGAGATGAGGTGCTGGATGCACCTGCCTTGGGCCACTTCAAGCTCTGGTGGCTTTGTCACGATGCTCCAGAGTGTTTGTGGCTAAGCCAGCTGCTGGCACTGCCCAGCCCTTCTCTCTCTGTGGGACATCTTTGGCCCTGTCTCCGGGTCCTGGGGAACACCCAGCAGAGATTTCCCTTCGCTCAGAGGAGGTGTGAGGCTGTTCCTGGGGGGAAAGGCTTTACTTCCATCCTCGTGCTTTGCAGGGAGGAGACACTGGGTGGGAAGAAAGTGCTCTGATTACATGGAGATCTCAGAGAGTGCAGCACAGCCAAGGGCCACCTGAGTCACAGAATCCCAGGATGTGCTGAGCTGGAAGGGACCCCCAGGGATCATGGAGTCCAACCCTCAGCCCTGCACAGGCCCAGCCCCAAGAGTCCCCCCCTGTGCCCCAGAGGATCAGCCAAACCCTCCTGCAGCTCTGGCAGCCTTGGGGCTGTGCCCACTGCCCTGGGGAGCCTGGGCAGTGCCCAACCAGCCTCTGGGGGAAGAACCTTTGCCTGAGATCCACCCTGAGCCTGCCCTGACACAGCTCCAGCCGTTCCCTGGGTGCTGTCCCTGCTCCCCCAGAGCAGAGCTCAGTCCCTGCCCCTCCTCTGCCCCTGCCCAGGCAGTTGGAACTGCACTGAGGTCTCCCCTCAGTCTCCTCTGCTCCAGCTGAACACACCAAGTGCCCTCAGCTGCTCCTCTCAAAGCCCTTCCCCATCAGTTTATTTTAACACTGGATGAAGGTCAGACTAATAAGGGACTTACTGAAAATGGGACTTGGGTGCCAGATTTAGGGTCTTGTCTTAAACAGATGCTCCGCACTCGAGGCTTCCTCAGCAGCAGAGGGACTTGTTGAGGCTCACCATCCTTGGGCTGAGGGAAACCCTCCTTTGGACACCCTCATACCTTCCTTGTATTGTGGTGCCCAAAGCTGCCCACAGTATTCAAGGCCAGCAGTCCTTCTCTGGGGGTAAAGAACAGATGGACCCACCCGAGCTTCTGATTTGCACCAGGGCTGTGCAGGAGCCCCGCTGGGAGCTCGTCATGAGGTCCCCACGAACTTCTCCGAGGGCTCCTCAGCCCCAGCAGCAGGAAGTCATCCCGCGGTGGCAGGTTCGGCCCCGGGGCCATTCCGTGCTCTCGTCTCTATTTTCTGAGGAGAACATGGCGGGGTGCAGTACGAAAGGAACAAATTAGAATTACCTCGCCGGTGTGACAGCCGGGAGAGCCGCGGCGTGGAGGAGCCGAATGGAATGATAAATCCCATCGCTTAAACCGTGTAATGAATTTTCCCGGAGATTTGTCTCAGAGTAAAGAGAGGGAGAGGAGGGGGGGGGGGAAAAGTATGAAATTCTCCTCGGATTTTGCGGGAGGGTTGCAGGCAGCTCTGACTGAAAAGTGTAAATCTGAAGAGTTCGTGCCTGCAGCGCATCCAAATAAGTTCCCCTTCCTTAATAGTCCTGGGTGCAATTTCCAGGGAAACGTCAAATCTTCTTTCCCTCCGCTGGCATTTGGTCTAATAACATTATTTTGTCCAAGGAGCCTGCAGAACTAACGTGTTCCAGCAGTAATCCTGCAGGTAAATATAGAAAAGAGGATTTTTTTTTTTTTTTTGCATTACATGAAAACATTTTTCGTGCTGTGAGGGACTTCCGTGGGGGTTGGAAAATCCTGGGCCGTTGATTTGTTGGGTGACCTTGGATAAATCACTGTCCTCTCAGTATTTATTTCTCCTGCCCTCGCTGAACTTCTCATGGATTTAGGTTTCGAGGCCTTTGGGGCAGTTTTTGCTGGATTTTTAGGATTTCTGAAAGAGAAAGGAGCGAGAGGCCCATGTTGGGCACGTTGTTCCCTCCCAGCTCCAGCCTGGGAGGGAAGGACACCATGACAGAGCCTTTCTTTGAAGGGAAACAAGCAAGAAACATAAAAGAGCCAGATTTTTCCTCAAAAGCAGATTTCAGGAACCCACAGACTGTGCCTGATGCAACCTCCTTCCCAGCGAGCTCCAAAGGAATGTGGATTTAATGAATGACAATCCAAAATATTGATACTGTTCCTCTAAAATGTACATTCCAGGGCATAAGTGAACCAATCTATCAGTCTGTAGATGTGTTTTGACGACTGCAAACAGGAAACCCCAGTTCTTTTCCACGCAGGCTGTACATGGAGAAGGAGGCTGGGAAGTGAACCGAGACCTCATCAAGCCTGGGGAGCTCCTGGCAGGATGAAGACCTCAGTTCACAACTTTCCAGCTCGGAAAAATCAGGATCTCTGTGTAATCCAGGCTGTCCCACCACTGCCAGCAGCTCCCACCCTCCTTTCCACACCTCAACATTGAGCTACACCCTATTTTCTTTTTAAAAAATTCCTGTTTTTTTAAGAGACGCCCAAAGGAAAAGCCCTTCGAGTTGCCCCCTGTGGGAAACTCAGGGGGTGTGAGCAAACCTACAAATATGTGCTAATAAAAATCTCTAAAAAATGATATTCCCTCAGGGAAAAGAGGAATGTTCTTCTGTGTTCAGATCATGTCACCTCACCTCACTGTTTTTATTCGGAACCAGGGTGTTGGTTGTCCTGGCCAGTGGGTTTGTGCAGAGATGCAGCAGACTTTAAAGGAATTCTGAGGGTTCTCTGCAAAATACACAATTTAATATTATAGAAAAAAATTAAAAAGTGAGATGTTTCATGCAAATGAATCCCTGATACAGCATCACCTGGCTTTGGCTTATGAAAAAAAGGAAAGGTTTTCATGGGATCTTCTGAGCTTCGGGGGCTCCAGCTGCCTCCTTTTTGATTCTTACACTGCACCAGGGGGGTTCAGGTTGGACACCAGGAAGAATTTCTTCATGGAAAGGGTTGTTAAACATTGGAAGGGTCTGCCCGGGGAGGTGGTGGAGGTGTCCAGGGAAGGACTGGCCGAGGCACTCAGTGCTCTGGGCTGGGGGACAAGGTGGGCATCGGGCACAGGGTCCCACGATCTCAGGGATGTTTTCCAACCCAAATGACTCTGGGATGCTGTGATGGCATCTCCCTCCCTGTCCCTGTTCTCACTCAGTGCTCCAAGCCCATCCATCTCGTCCAACAAGGGGCAATTATGGCTTTGTGGCCCGAGGTCCATCGGTCACATCGACGGCTCCGGTTCCACGCGGGACATTAATGGGAGCACCAGCCATGACAACTCGTACACACAAAGGCACCAGGCCACTTACAGCTGCTCAGTGAACCTTGGCACTCACAGAAAGCTTGAGGTAATGAAGAGGAAGAGGAGGTTTAAGCAATTAATTTTCCTGCCTCGTTCCCCCCTTCCCACGTCTCTTTTTCCCTTTGCTTTCACCCCTTTCCTTTGGGAGGTGAAGGGTCGTGTCTTGTTCAGGGGGGGTCCTAAGGGGGCAAAGTCCTCGTGGCCACCACTGTCACCACAGCCAGGGCTGGGGGGGGGATCAGTGGCAGGGGAAGAACTGAGCAGCCACCCCAGTTCTCCCAAAAATGCTTCACCCCAAAAGTGCTTCACCCCAAAAGTGCTTCACCCCAAAAATGCTTCAGAATATTGCAAAGAGAAGAAAAGGGTAGGGAGTGCTCATTTTTGTGTGTGTGTGTATATATATTATATATATATATATGTATTATTGTTAATACGAAAATTATATTATAATATTGTATTATACCATTATATTAAAATAATTGAAATAATTAAAATGAAAATTAGATACCACATTATTACATTATTATATTATATCAAAATTATATTATATAGGTAATATGTAAAACGTTCTGGAATTCATAAATTTGAGACTTATAACCCTAAACCCAAATTTTTTCTCCCTCTTCCGCCCCTGTTTTGGGAATTTCTTTGCAATATCTCATCTAATCCTGTCCTCTGTCAGTATAAGATATTCCTCCTTGTCCTGTCCCTCCAGGACCTTGTCCAAAGTCCTTCTCCAGCTCTCTTGGAGCCCCTGCAGGCACTGGAAGGGGTTACAAGTTCTCCTTGGAGTCTTCTCCTGCTCAAACCCACCAGCTCCCAACCCCCTGCCATGTGATCCTGAGCAAAGGGTGTCTTCCCAAATCCTCCTGGAAAACGGAACCCGCCGTTTTTGCCTGGATTGAGCTGTGGAACACGAGGCTGTTTGTTTGCACACAGCTGAAATTTGCTCTCCTACCCACAAGTGCTGCAGTGCAAATTACACTTTTCCTGTATTTGGGCTTTAGATTATGGAGCTAAAATTAAATTTAAACTCTTTGGCAGAAAGGTAATTTTTCCTAATCACTCACGCTGCCACACAGATCTCTGCGACTTGATTACGTTCTAATTAGATTAATTGGATGGAGAAGAATTTCGTTCTCGGAGAAGATCAACTACAAAAGACAAGTGACTCCGTAGACTCTGCAGGGGGTGGGGGGGAAAACACACAACAAAAAAAAACCCCAGCCCTTGTTCAGAGCTTTAAAACCAAAGCACAAAACGCCCAGTAATTAAATTGTGAAAGAATTTATGAGCATATTTGGATGACCTAGGGGGTTGTTTTTCCTTCCTTTCCCCCTCCCTTTCATAATTTTCCCTTGTGCTCTGCCTCCTTTTCTCCGGGCCTGTCAAATGAGATGTGGAATTCCAATTCCTCCCATTGATTTTTGAGATAAAAATTTAAGAAACTCAAAGTAACAAAAGGTTGCACTCCTGTGTTCTGCATGTGAAATGGATTGTCTTTGTTCCAGGGGCAGAAAATATTGAGCTGTGTAATGCCTGGAGGTCTTTGGCCTGAATACTAATAGTCATTATTTACCAGAAATGAACACGAGCCAAGGAGGTTCAGCACCTCCTGATTGGCTTTGGCATCCCAACAAAGGCACGGAATGAGGGACAAGGGACATGACAAGTGGATCCAGCTCAATTCTTTTGCCTCACCCAACTTTATGAGCTGAGCTGCCTGTGAATTAATGCCCTGCAGTCCTTTTGCTGGAAGCATCTGGTGGCTGGTTGTTCCCAACCTGCCTGGAATGTGCTGGGAGGAGGAGGAGGAGGCTGCATTCCCCACGTCCTTGCCGGGCTCTTTTTTTGCCCTTCCCTTAGGCAAGTGCTCACCTCTGCTGGGCACGAGTTCAGAGCTGAGGTGGGAGAATTCGTGGCTATAAATTCCCTGCTCGCCTGGGAGACACGGTTGTCGAGCAGGATGGCCCTTCCCTGCCGTGATTTTTGTGGGGACAGGAAAGATGCTGAGCTGCAAGTGCAGCCTGGGGGTGGCTGGGGACCCACGGGGGCCACGGGGAGGTGCCAGCTGGAAACTCATCCTTGAAGCTCCTGCTGGCTCTCAGCACCAGGATGAGACACGTCAGGGCCCGTTAACTTCTGGGAAGGACACGGAGGCTCCTCAGTTGCTCCCTGCTGTGTCTTAAAAATCCATGGGTGATTAGATCAGAAGGGCAACTTTGCCACTTGACCTTCAGTGTGCCCAGGGAGGTCAGTTAGAAGGGCACAAACGTGACCAGGTCTGCTCTGGTGACTCAGGTCAGTGCTGCTCTTTTCTGAACTGTCACAGAATCACAGACTTACTGAGGCTGGAAAAGCCCTCCAAGGTCAGCGAGTCCCCTCTGTGCCCGATG
>NW_016690367.1:1526609-1539616 GCF_001604755.1 Lepidothrix coronata
TTCTCCTGCTGCTCCAGCCCCTTCCCCAGCTCCGTTCCCTTCCCTGGACACACTCCAGCCCCTCGATGTCCTTCTTGTTGTGAGGGGCCCAGAACTATCCTACAAAGATGCTGCCAAAATGCACCTTCCCAATACTCGAGGAATGAGCAAATTGTACCTGGAGCTGTGTTGGAGCCGAATAACACAGGACAGAGCCCTTTTCCCTTTCTCCTGCATCCATTTGTTTCCCTGTGAGCAGGGATTGATGCCTCCCTAGTTCAGCATCTCCAGGAGGTGTTGGGCTGGTTTGTGCTGAATGCAAAGTGCCCCTCCAGGGTTTGAAATATGAAAAGGATTTGGAGAGAGCAGATAGGCCACCTTGAAGATCTAATCCCCAGGAATAATGACAGGGCCTGGCAAAGCCGGAGCAAGTTGCTGAAATTAATAGTGAGAGATCTATTAAAGGGATTAGACGCACATTTTAACACTTACAGCTTTATCTCTGCCTGGTTGTGGCAGGGACTGTATATTTCCCCAAAAACAAATGCCTGGGGGGTGATTTATGGGCTGGAGAGGGTGGAGGGAAACTCGGATTTCCAGAACTCTGGGCTTTGGCTGGGAGTGAGGGCTGGGGACGTGGCCCTCGGGGGGCATCGCCTTTAGTGGCTTCTTTGGGGTCAGGATGTGCCTGTGAAGGGATCATGTTTTGTTCACCCTCTGGAGCCATCCTGGAGAGCTTGAACTGGCCCCTGGATGGGAAGGTGCTCTGGGAGCATCCCAGACATTTCCAGAGCGTGGGATAGGGCTGGGACCACTCCAAAACATCCCCCCCAACTCATATCCCATCATCATTAATGTAGAAACAACCGAGCACCCAAAGCCCACCTTTACTTTTGAAGGGGAGCTGTGGCTTTGTTACCAAACCCTCCAAAATTATCAGGATGAATAAACTCCTCTACCACTGTCTTTTTTAGTGTTGGTGAGTCAGGCATTGCTTTATTCTGGCCGGGAGGTGGGGGAGTGACTGACAAAATCCCAATCTCCACACAGACCCCGATACAAAACCTTTTCACCTCTTTATGCATCGTTAGCAAACAAAGAAGTCAGTGTTCATTGGTTCTAAACGACGTAATTCTCATTAATTATCATTCTGTCCACTATTGGTTATGGATTTCTTGCTGTTTATGTTAATTAGCCCATATTTTCAGTATCTTTTTCCTCCAGCAGGGACTTCCCAACATTCTGACTCTTTGTTAGTCTCTTCTTTATCTTCTGGTTAATTAGTTTATCAAAACTTAAAGTTTCACTGATTTTCCCAAGCTGTGTTCCCACAAAAGTAGCATTAGCACAACTTTACTAAATGCTGGCTAAGGGTAACTTAAGAATAACACACTATTAATAATTAATTTATATTGGTTATGATTAATTATAACAATTTATTAAAAGTTGATGAAAGCCATTAATTAAAATGATTAAAGAGTTCTGTCATTTCCAAGAGTTTGAGGGTCCTCCATTTCTAGGGGGGAAGCTTTTGGGGGAAGGCAGTGGGGTTTCCTGCTTTCTGCATTTGCAGTACACCCATGTTTTGTCTCCAATTATCCACCTGGACAGCTGGAAAACCACGAGTCTCTTCTGCAAAGGTGAGGCCCTGACATTTTGTCAGCATTAAGTGGACAGCTGAAGTGTATTTATGCACATATATCTCTATATCTCCAAATATTAGAATGGCAGCTTTGAGCTGTCAGAGGTCTGAGTGCTGGGCTTTACAGCCTCAGCCTTTTTTTTGGATGGGATTCTGCCTGTGCCATTCGGAAGATTAAATGGAAAATAAAGCAGGAGATGGAAAACCTCATCTCCAGGACCACCAGAGCACATTTCTGCAGCTCCAGGTCTGGGATATTTAACTTGATTCCTCCCCAGACCTGCCTCAGGGATGATGGCAGAGCTCTCCTGGGCTGCTGTAGGCAGGAAAACCATCTTCTAACCCTAAATATGTCATTGGCACACAGTAAATTCTGGGATGTTCCCAGGCTCTGGTTCATGGCACAGCCTGAGCAGGTCCTTTTATGTTCCCTGACACTCGTTAGGTGGTTTTAAGAGATTGGAGAGAATGGAAAAATCAGATTTAGTAATTTCTTTTACAACGTGCCCCTAAAAGGAGCCTCATAAAATATGAATTCCACTGAATGTGCTTGTTTCTAAATTCAGAACATGTGTCCAAGTGAATTTGTAGCTCAGGAAATGAAGGACAAACTGCCTGGGATGGGAGATGTGCAGACAGGCAGCTGCCCTCTCCCTGGCCTGCTGCTCCCTCCTGCCTGCCAGGGCATTTCCCAAAATATATTCCACCCAAGGCACCTCACCCTTGCTGTGTGACCCTCCTGCCTCATCCTGGTCCAGCTCCTGATCCTTAATTTGCAATATTAACACTGGATTTGGATGTGGATGTGGGAAGATGTTGATGTCTTTTAACCACTTTCCTGGGCTGCCCTGTGGCTCCTCCACCTCCAAGGAACAAACCTGACACTTAAACAGGATGAGGAAAAGTTTCCCTGCCCTGCCAGATGTTTTAGGATCAGCAAACCTCCTCTGCCAACCACGCTGGGATGGGAAGAGCAGCTCTCAAATACCATTTGCAATATAAAAGCTTGGCAGAGTAAATTGCTTTTGATCTGTGCAAATAATTCCCTCGGCGCTTTTGGGGAGGTTTTTTTGTATCCGTTTCTGCCGCGTTAACTTTGTGTTTTGTAAGAATTAATTTCACGATCATCAGCCCCACATTGTGAAAAGCAAAACCATTTCGAACCAGAAATGCCTTTTATTTTGCAAATATCAAGGCTGAAACGCGAACAAAGACAAAAATGTCCCAGAGGCAGCCAGAAAGGAGGGGGCTGGATGAAGCAAAAGTTATTTTCCCAAACAGACATTTCCTAATGTCCCAGCTTCCCCCTGGGGCTGAGGACTTAACTGGCCTCCAAGTCAATATTTTTTTCCCTCCTCCTTTCATTTTCTTGGGGTTTAAGGTGTGATATGGTCTTGCTGCAACCTTTTCAGGGCAGCAGTGATTGTCACTGGCTGAGCTCGTTTCTCTCCAGCGTGGGAACAGCGTTCCAGGGAGGGAAGAGCAGCAGGGAACACTGACAGCAGCGTGTTGTGAGCCATCATAAATTACCCACCAGGGCGTGAGGGAGAGGGCATGGAAGCTGGGTGTTTAATCAGACCCACTTCAAGGTGTTGCAGAACAAGATCTTCATGGGAAAATCGCCCAGGGGAGGTTTTAACAATGGATGAGCTGGGGCCATCCAAAGGGATGTGATCCACTGGTGCTACGGGAGCGGTGGGGATTTTTACATGATTTTTGGGCTGGCTCCCTCATGCTGAACCTTTCCTGGCTGCTGGAATGCTGCTCCTGGTGATGATTAACCTGCTGTTTAATTGGGGAGAGCACTGGGGTGTTTGCTTGTTTTCAGGCTCTGCTCCTCTCCATTAAAACCACAACAAAACCAAGGAGCAACGCAGGTAATTCCACGGGGGCTGAGAAGGGTCAAACACATTTGCTCTCTGACGAGAGGAGCTGGAGTAAATCCTTAACTGGGAGCTGGATGGATCAGCTTTCTGAGCATAGACAGGCAGAGGAAAAATTGGGAGGCAAGCTGGTCATCAGGAGGATGGATGGAGAGATTAAATAAAGATCTACTCAGCCATCCATCCATCTGTCCTCGGTCTTCATCTGGGAGGAGAGCTCGCTCCTGATGATGGGAAATGTCTCCGGACTTAAGAAGCAGGATGGATAGGTGGGGGAGCAGATGGATGCTTGGACAGCTTTCTCCCAATCCATCTCCATCTGTCCTTACACCTAAATCTTTATCTAATCTAGTTGATGCACACAGATAAATAGCTGGAAACCTGAGTGGGGAGTGAGACAGAGGAAGAATTTAGGAGGCTGGGGAGAGAGAGGGGTTCTATTCACCCTCAGAAAGGAGAGGACACCATGTTTTTGGAACAGTCCTTGTTCCCTGTGGGGCCACAGCTCTACCCTGGCCATGCCCAGGGCTGCTGATAACCTTGCTGTGCTCAGGCTTTGCCTTTAGAGCAGAGAAGGGGAAACAAAAAAAACCCACCCAAAAATTAAAAATATCTTCTTTTTTTTTCCCTTTCCATCTGCTTATGTCCCCTTTCCTGGGGCCTGAATGCAGGATCATTCAACAGAAAGTTATTGGGCAAGTCACTGCATTGGCTTTTTCTCTACAAATAATTCAGAGCCTCAGAAATTGCAACATGAATCAACTGGACAGCTGGGTCTGGGCATCCTGTCCTCCCACGAGCAGGGACATGAGGCCCTGCTCTGCCTCCAAGATGTCTGTGGCCACCCAAATGTGACAGCTCCAGGAGCTGACCCCAAGGCTGTGTGTTCCTCCAGGAGAAGCACAGCTCGCTGGGCAGCTTTTGGGAAGCAGGGAGCCACGCTCTGTCCTGGGAGTGGGGATCCAGGAGCCTTTAAACACTGGTTTTCCCAGTGGTTTAGGGAGAAGGATAGAAGGACGAAATCAGAGAATTGTTTAAATTGGAAAAGCCCTCCAAGGTCATGGAGTCCAACCATCCCCCAGCGCTGCCAAGGCCACCACTGACCACGTCCCCAAGTGCCACATCCACTGGGCTTTTAAATCCCTCCAGGGATGGGGACTCCACCCCTGCCCTGGGCAGCTGTGCCAGGGCTGGGCAGCCCTTTTGGTGAAGAAATTTTCTTTAATAACCAATGTGACCCTCCCCTGGAGCACCTTGAGGCCGTTCCCTCTCCTCCTGTCCCTTGTTCCCTGGGAGCAGAGCCCGACCCCCCCCGGCTCCCCCCTCCTGTCAGGGGGTTGCAGAGCCAGAAGGTCCCCCCTGAGCCTCCTTTTCTCCAGGCTGAGCCCCCCCAGCTCCCTCAGCTGCTCCTGCTGCTCCAGCCCTTCCCCAGCTCCATTCCCTGGACATGGTCCAGCCCCTCCATGTCCTTCCTGAGTTGAGGGGCCCAGAAGTGACACAGAACTCACTCCTCACTTCCCTCCCTCCACTGGGATGCAGAGCTGGAGTGGTGTGTGAGCTCACAGACCCTGCTCAAGCAAAGAGCACGGGAATATTTTTACCAACAAAAGCTATTCCAGCCCCTTCCCCAGCTCCGTTCCTTTCCCTGGAAACACTTCAACCCCTCAATGTCTTTCCTGTGAGGGGCCCAGAACTCCTGATGCAGAGGGAGAGATGTTTAGGATGTTTAGGAGCCGAGTGCTGTGCCAGGCATCCCCAGCAGGAATCCACTCGGCACATCCCTCCAATTTTTATCCTTTCTCCTTCCAGGCCTCTTCCCAAAACCACCCAATGGACCCTGGACCAAAACTCTGGCAATTCTCCAGCCTCTGATTCCAGGAAGTGTCGTTTCTCCCCGTCCATCCAGGCCGAGCCCTGCAGAGGAGCTGCTCCTTTGGCACAGATTTGAATGCCCTTCGTGTGCCAGGATCAATAAAGGAATCATGAGGGAGATTTCAATAGTAATGATCTGGATAATAAATAGGGCCACGGGCTGGAGGCTGAGCTCACGTGCCCCTGTGTTAAAAGATCCTGACCCCAAATGCTTGGATACCAGGAAATCTGCTCCTTGATTTCATGCCCCCTGGCTGGAGTTCTGAGCAGACAAAAGAGACGGGGAGGAAGAGGCAGGTGGAGCGGAGGCAGAGGATCAAAGGGACGCGTGTTTGTCCCAGTTTAGCTTTTCCCACCTTTTTAGCTTCTCTCCTTTTCATGTCCAGCTGCCAAACTTGTTACTCCCTGGGAATTAGTCTGCCTTTGTGGCCTCTTCCTCATCTCCCACTGGTGATTTTGGCCCACAGTGTCCAGGGGACCCACCCTGACAGTCACCAGTTTGGGCAGGGGGGAAGGTGGGTGCTGCAATGGGGTCCTTGGGTGTGAGGTGGGTGTGTGGGTGCTGCAACAGCATTGTTGGGTGTAAGGTGGGTGTGTGGGTGCTGCAGTGGGGTCCTTGGGTGTAGAGTGGGTGCTGCAATAGCATTTTTGGGTGTGAGGTGGGTGGATGCTGCAATAGGGTCCTTGGGTGTCAGGGGGGTGGGTGGGTGCTGCAATAGCATTGTTGGGTGTCAGAGGGGTGGGTGGGTGCTGGAATAGGGTCTGTGGGTGCCATTCCTGCAGCTTGCAGATGATTTTCCCAGCTTCAGGGAAATCTGTGGCTGTTTCCCCTCGCCCCAAGGGCATTATCCTCTGATGTCCAGTGGCTGGGATGGCTGGAGCTGGTTTGCTGTCTGTCCCCCCTCCAGCACAGCCCCACCTTCCCCAGAACCCCTCTCCTGGATGAGACACAGCCCCGTGATGAGCTGTTTTTTTAGCACAGGGAAAGCCAACAGGGAGCCGGAGGGGGGGGAGGGTTTTAGTCCCCATCCCTCTGTAACTGCTGCAGAAAGGGAAAGTTCACTGGCTGTCGATATTGCCCTGCTGTGATAAAAGCTTAAGAAGCTGCTTTGCAGCTGCCCACTGTGAGGAACATGCTATAAATGTTTCCAGAGTGAAGTGATACATCACAGCTCATGGTTGCTCCCACTGAGAAAGATCCCAGCTCTGGCACCTTCCAGGGACACCCTCGTGGAGCACAATCCAGTGGCACTGGCACAATCAAACAGGTATTGTTGTTCCCAGGGACGGAATTCACCGCCCGGGAATTAATGCTCAGCGCTTCATGTGTCAGTCTGAAAATGAGTTAAAATAAGCTGGTTTTGGCAGCAGCAGCAGGAAACTGAGGCAGGGACGGTCCCACTCACCCTCAGTTTACCTCTGACACATCACACCTTACAAATAGGAAACATCCTTCAGCTCTTTAGTCCATTTTCCTGAGGAAATGAAGCTCTAAAGCAAGTCCACGCTGTGAGCACGTGGGTGTGGAGCTGGCCTTTCTCCCACCCCTGGGATTTTTGAATGTGTTTGTTATTTTCAGGCAAATTTGACGGAGGAACTGAGGTTCCTGATGATGTTTCTGCCACCTCCTGTCGACAGCAGCTGAGCAGAGAAAGTCCCCAGGAGTGACCTGAGTGACACTCAGAGCTGTGGCTCGGGGGGAGGAAAACAGAGGAGACTTAGTGGCAGGAAAGGTCTCAACCAGAACTCACAGACACAAATCTGCAGGAAAGCAGCTGATTTGGAGGCTGAGACTCACGTAACTATTCATTTTTTCCCTCCTGATTTTTTTTTTTCAATTTTGAATTTTTGGAATTTCCGTTGTTAGGTGTGTAGGGACGGGAAGGTGAGACAGCAAAACCCACACAGGGAGGCTGAAGGGAGGGTGGAAAAGGGAGTCAAGGCACCAAAACATCAGCTAAAATGCCCAAATTTACCTCAGAGCAGCTGAGGTGAGACAGGGACCCCTTTCCTCCCCGTTGCCAGCTTGCAACTGTGCCCCTGCATCTGTCCTGCCATTATCTCACGTGGAATTGCATCAGTTTTCTCTATAAAAACATGGATTTCATGTAACCATTCGAGTATATCTCAGCTTAGATGTTCTGCATATAAAAGCTCCAGGAAGTTATTTATTTGAGCCCATTTAGAGTGATTTTGCTGATGTATTCTGCAGAGTGGGTTTAGCGTGTGAGCCCTTTAGTAAAATCATCTCTGTATTAATGAGACCTAACCCAAAGCCACTAAACGTGACTTTAAAGGAATATCTCCGAGAGTCTCTCACACCGAGATGGATGGGAGCAGACAGAGCGTGTTTGTAAACTTCCACGTCGTCCAAACCAGACTGGAACTCATTAAATACAGCAAAAGAACCCACTGAATAATTCACTCAGGTTGAATATGAAAGATTTGGTGAACCTTGGGTTGTTTGATTGAAAAACAGCTTATTTTTTATGCTCCCGTGACAAGGGAAAAATACGAGTTGTCTGTCTCGGTGTCAAGGGCCTTCCTTGGAGGAAGGTGCATTAAAGCTGAAATCTGGCAAATTCTGACTGGAAGGGAAGTGGGTAATTTGCTGGGGAGGGTCCCCCTGACCTGGGGACACGGGGGAGTTCTTGAATATTCATCTTTTTCCGTGCTCTGGTGGGACGTGTCTTCCACAGGGGTTCCTGGGGAGCTCCAAGCTCAGTGTTGGCTGCGGGTTTTGGGCTCTCCCCGTGTCCCTGGGAGGGTGTTCTGGGTCAGGCTTTGGGGCTTTGGGGGGAGTAGGAACCACTCAGTTCATGGCTTTCCTTGTCCTCTAACACTTCTCTGTCCCCATAGCTGTGACAAGGAGCTGCCCCAGCCCCAGGCAAAGTTCGGGGCTGCGTTGCCTCTTTTTCTGCTTTCAAAGCCAGAGGGCAGCTCCGAGTGCAGCTGAGGGTTTTGAGGGAACACAGGCTCGTGGAGACGGTGCCTGGCTCCAGCAATCCGTGCCTACACAGTTCACCTTCCCCAAGCAGGGAGAACAGCCCCAAAATCCTGGAATATGCCAAGTTGGAAGGGACGCCCGAGGATCATCGAGTCCAACTGCTGGCCCTGCACAGGTCCATCCCCAGGAGTCTGCTTTTAAAGCAAGGAAAAAGCCCATATCCCGCTTTTTGCAGGCCAAATCTCAGCTCTGGGCCTGACTTTTAAGACATCCCTGCACCTTAGGAAAGGATCATCCTCCTTCCAGGCTGGCAGAACCTCAGGAATGAACCTTCCCTCGGCGCTTTAACCCCCCTCACGCCAGCGAGGTGACTCCCCAGGCAGCTCAGGAATCTCCCAGCAGAAGAGAAAGCTTTAAACAAAATACAATTTTACAGTTCATTTCAGGTAATCACAGAGTCTATGTTCCGAAATGATCCTCTCAGCATTGCCCACGGAGAGCAGCAATGGCTGATTGGCATTCCATTACTAAACAGCTAAGCCATCCATAATGCAAAAAAACAGGCTTGATGGAAAGATTTGATTCAGTTTTCAAGCTAGACTAATTCAAAACCCAGTGCTCTATAAATCAGAGCAAATGTTCTTTATAAAAAAAATATAGCCAGAGCCCATGTGCAGTATCAGATCTATGATTTATGCCTGTATCCCATTAAACTGAAGGACAAGTGAGGGGAGCAGGGGGCTGTGACTGAATATTGGATTCCCATCTGCCCGGTAAGAGACATGTTCAGTGAGTGTGGAAACAGCCCCCGTGTCCCAGGGACATCTGGGGACATTTTGTTTTGTCCTGGGGAGGGGGCACAGCTAAACTCTGCCAGCAGGGACAGAGGGGCAGGGGATGGGGAGGGCAGAGCTCGTGCCCTGTAGCACCACGGTCATGGGAAGGAGCTCCCACCACAGCTCCTTCCGAGGCAGACACTGCCCATGTTCATCCAGATGCACACCCAGACACTGCCCCGTGGCTTTTGGGGGTTGTTCTTCATGGAATCATGGAATGTTTGGGGCTGAAAGGGATGTTAAAGCTCATCTCACCCCCTGCCATGGGCAGGGACACCTGCCACTAGCCCAGGTTGCTCCGAGCCCCGTCCAGCCTGGCCTTGGACACTTCCAGGGATGGGGCAGCCACAGCTCCTCTGGGCACAAGTTTTCTTCCTCAGTACAAGTAAAACTCACTCCAGCTCTGCTGAAACCTGTAGTTTTTCCTTCTTTGCTGCACCACCTCATGTCCTGAAGAGTGTCCTGCTTGCAGAAAGAGGAAAACAGAGGAAAACAACGTTTCTCCCCCCTGACCCCGTGGTCAGCAGGTCAGAGAAGGGCTGCTGGGTGGGTGATCTCCTCTGAGCACCTCTCAGCTCATGACATGTCCTGACAGACACACGGACACCGGTGTGCTTCCCAAGGACAGCCTGTGGGGAGGCACTGGGACCCTGCACCAGCCTCCAAATCCAGCTGCACTGGTGAAACCATGAGCTGCCCTGACCACGGGGACCTGCCTTCCCCCTGCTCTCCTCTGTCCCCTTCCCCGTTGAACACTGCTGGAGAGTGTGCTGATGCTTTCACCCCGGAAAAGAGACAGTTAAGGTTTGTTGGGAAATCTGCATCCTGAGGAGGTGATTAGGGGATGATGTAGCAGTAATTTTGGTAGGGAAGTACAAGAGAACAAGCCCAAAATTTACAGGCTGGAGCCTCCCTTCCTGCAGCTCGTGCAAACTGTCTGGTCCCCACAGAGGTGCCCAGTGCCTCACACAGGTGAGGTCTGTTGGACCCAGGCCAGAAAACTCCCTAAATTTACCTCCTTCCCCCTAAACTTCCCTGTCTGGTGGCAGCTCCATCACTCCTTGGAAGCCCAGCACCTCTTCCAGCCTTGGTACAGCGAGGGCTGGTGCGGGTTTGCACGGAATCCCCGAGTTTGGTTTTTATCTCAGCTCCCCAGGAGTGAATCCATAACCAGAGCTCTCTGCCTGTATCCAGAGCTCTCTGCCTGTATCCAGAGCTCTCTGCCTGTATCCTGACATTGTTTACTTCCCCTACAGTTCCTAAAGCAGAGGGTGCAGCCAGGGGCTGGTAACATCTGCTGGCAATCCTGAGCTCACGGGGAAAAGGGATGCCATCTTTCAGGAACCAGCACTGACATTTTAAAAGCCACGTCTGAAATCCCCAAACAATTAAGAAGCATCTTTTTTACATTCCCTGCCTATCTGAGGCATTACACAGTCAAGGCACCAGCTGAGAAGTACATGTTGATCTTGACAGGAAAAGCTACGATTAATGAATAATGGAGCACCAGCAATATATAACTTTCAGGAGGAGCCATCATAATTCAATCCAAACAGTAATATCAGGGTCTTTTCTTGGAGGAGTCTAAGCAGCAGTTAAATATTAAATAAAAAAGGTGACATTTTATTTTATTTTCCTTTGACAATTCTGCATCTCCTGATTCAAAGAAGCATCAGGTAGGAAGTGCCACCATGGAAGGGGAAGGGAAGTTTAAATGCAAATTCACCTGCCCCCAGCCTGGGCTATAAAAGTGCTTAATGAGGGAAGAGGAGAACAGGGTTGTGGCACTGGGCTGCACTCTCTGGACTGATTTACCACCTGGACCTGGATTTGTGCCCTTTGTCTTTTCATCATCATTCAAATCGCTGGAGTTGTTGGAGGAAAAAGCTTCAAACTTTTCTCACTTTATTTTGTGAGTGTGTGAAGATGTGTCCTTTAAAAAACCCAGTGATTCCCAACCTGCACTGGAGCCTTGATGACTGAAGCAGATTTGATAACATTAATGGGTTCTGCTTGCTCTGAATACGCCTTTTCCCCCTTTTTTTCCCCTTCTCTGAAGTTGTGCTCCTGTGCAGTGCCCCAGAGGCACCTCCCTGCTGCCCCACAGCATTTCAGTCACAGCATCATTGAGGTTGGAAAACACCTCCAAGAGCATCCAGTCCCCCCTGTGCCCAGTGCCCACCTTGGCCCCCAGCCCAGAGCACTGAGGGCCACGTCCAGTCCTTCCTTGGACACCTCCAGGGGTGGGGACTCCAGCACTTCCCACTAATCCCACAAACCCATCAACAAGCCTGACTCCAGCCCTCAGAGAAATTCCCACCTCCCTGACACACTCATTTGGAAGTCAGAGGACACAAAGCCTCCTTCTCTGTGCCAGACCCAGCAAAATTCAGCTCTGTTTCAAATGCCCTCTCACACCCTCTGGGTCCTGCCCCCTTCTCCCACCCCACGTTCTTGCCATTAGAGCAGAAACCTCCGTTGTGGCCTCTCTGCACGTCTCCACCTCATTGACTCCTTGTTTCTTTCCAAACCTCCCATCATCCCTTCCCAGCACAGTCTCTTTTCCCTCTTCCTGCTGTTAGGGCTGAACGGTTTCATTAATTCCCCCAAGCACTGCCCACTTCACTGCTCCCACTAACGACTTCATCAAGCATCCACTGACATCTGGTATTTAAGTCTCCTGACTGTTTTCACACACGTTTTGCACATCAGCGTTCCTGACCCGGCCAGGCAGAGCTGCCCTGAGCATCTCTCAAGGTGAAATCTCCCTGTCAGCCACCCCCCTCTCCCCAGTGGTGTTTATTAAATAAATTGTGGGGACTCCTCTGTCAGCCATCACAACTCTCCTCTGTGCTACTTGTTCGACAAAAACGATGCTCCCTGCAAGGAATTGTGAGGAAAGAGAAGAGCAAATGGGGAGGAGGAGGTGGATTTGGGGGGAGGCAATGGGTTCCTGCTGGGCTGTGGGTTCAGGGTGCTCACATTCAGCCCCTCCCCATAGGTGTAATCCTATAAATGTTTGGCAAATGAGTGGGATTAACTCTCGGTTGCTTTTTCCGCCTGGAAGAACAAAAGCTCTCCTTGTCCTGATGGTGCCAGGCTCTGCTGCCAGTCAGAGTGGTTGTTCTGAGAGAATTGGAGGTGTGGGGGTGCTCAGGAGAGCTGCTGAGAGCACTGTGGTGTGAGAAACAAAGCCTCAATTCATGCTAAATCCCTTGGGCTGCGAGCTGAGTCGAGCTCCCAAGGCTTAAAGGATGCAGTGACCCATGAGCTCCTCATAAGACTTGTACTCCAGACCCTTCAGCAGGTTCACTGCCCTCCCCTGAGCTGGGAGAACATCACAGCCTGGCAGGAAAGGAGGCCTCTGGGGGCTGCACAGGGGGGCTCTGACACCCTCGTTCCCCCCAGGTGTCCCCAGCACAGTCTGCAGGGTGCCAGGGCAGGAAAGGGCTTCGAGGCTGCCCTGGGCACCTTGCTGGCACTGCCCGTGTCCCCAGGCACATCCACAACTTCAGAGAACGGGTTGGGTTGGAAGACACCTTAAAGAGCACCTCGATCCACCCCCTGCCATGGGCAGGGACGCCTCCCACTAGCCCAGGTTGCTCCAACCTGGCCTTGGGCACTTCCAGGGATTCCAGGGGCAGCCACAGCTTCTCTGGGCAACCTGTGCCAGGGCCTCACAAGAATTTCCTCCCAGTATTTAATTTAGATCTCTCCTCGTTTAGTTTAAAACCTTTCCCCCTTGTCCTGTCACCGTTTGCCCACGTAAAAATTCACTCTCCCTCATTTTTCTAAGCCCCCTTTATGTACTGGAAGGGGCTCTCAGGTCTCCCTGGAGCCTTCTATAA
>NW_016690367.1:1543152-1549433 GCF_001604755.1 Lepidothrix coronata
TCCATATCCCCTCTCCATATCCCCCTCTCCATATCCCCCCTCCATATCCCCTCTCCATATCCCCTCTCCACATCCCATCTCCATATCCCCTCTCCCTATCCCTTTTCCATATCCCCTCTCCATATCCCCCTCTCCATATCCCCCCTCCATATCCCCTCTCCATATCCCCTCTCCACATCCCATCTCCATATCCCCTCTCCCTATCCCTTTTCCATATCCCCTCTCCATATCCCCCCTCCATATCCCCAGAGAAGTGGTGGACACTGGAGAGACACTTCCTAGTGGGAGGTGTCCCTGCCCATGGCAGGGGGTGGCATGAGATGATCTTTAAGGTCCCTTCCAACCCAAACCATCCTGGGATTCCATGACAAGAACTGGAAACTGCTCCTTGCAGCCCCATCTCCCTGCTTGTTGATGATCCCACGGTGCTGATCCCAGTATCTGGGATGTGAACCCTTGGCCATTCCAGCTTTTTTGCCCCATGGTTTCACAATCCCAGGCTTTTCCAGCTGTGCTGTCAGGGCTGTGTTCACACAGTCGGGTTCCTGCTGCCACAGGAACGTGGGACACCACACTTTGTGGACTTGGGGCTTTGCACTTTCCTGATGGCGATGGAAAACCATCAATCTGGCTGCTGTAAATGTTCCAGAGACACAGGCATTCAATCAAAATTGTCCTTTTGTTCCTTCCTGCTCCATGCTCTGTCCGTGGACACTGGGCTGAGCTCACCAGCAGCCACTGCCATGTCCCTCTGTAAGGCAGGAGCAGACAGTCTGGAAAGGGGCTGGTTTGAAAAAAATCCTCCTTGCCATATGCAGAATATGCTCCCCCTCTCTGGGGAGGTGCCTCAAGGCACCCTTCCCTCTCCCCACGGGGCTGTGGAGAGAAAGGAATTATTAAAGTCTTATCACAGGGCTCAGAAAAGCGGAGCAGGACTTGGGGAAGCATCTGTGCTCCAGCACTGCTGGTCCTCAGAAGCCCTTTGGGGCTGGACTAACATCCAGTCAGGGCTGGAATAACACCCAGTCAGGGCTGGAATAACAGTCAGTCAGGAGGACACAGCTTTGGTGGGAAGCTCTGGCTGAAATTCAGCCGAGTGCAGCTTTTGGGCTCCAGCCAGACTAGGCCAGGCTTTGTCAGAGCTCAGTCCCCTGTCGCTCCCACAAAGCCCTGACTGGGAGATCCCACAGCAAACCCCAAGGGAACATCCTCTGCCACCCCCGTGTGCTGTCCAAGAACAGGGAGACTGCAGCCTTTCCCTCTCCAGAGAAAACAGGGAGAGGGGGAAGTGCTGCTCCCATCCCTGCTTTGGAGAGCTCCTGGGGAAGGAAGATATGCAGGACCTGGGGGACCTGAGCCAAACCAAATGGGTGTCTCACCAAAACAACATCAGTCATCCAGGAAACATTCCCAGGGAACCAGGTGTTAATGGGGTGTCACATTTGTCTTGCTGACAGCTGGCATCACTGATAAGAATTAATCAGCTATGAATAAATAAATAAATAAATAAATAAATATCAGTGATAACCCCCCTCCAATATCTACTAACAAGGCTGTTTGTGAATTTATTTTTATTTATTTATTTATTTTGAGCGCTCCTCTTATCTTACACAGAGGAAAGGTGGTGGTGGGGGGGAAGCCAGCAGGGAAAATAAAAATGTTGGGTAAATCCAGCACGGCTGGATTATGCTGTTGGACCTGAGTGTTAGGGAGCAGACATCTGCTCCGTGCTCCTGCCTGATAGCAAGAACAGGCAGCTTTATCACCACTTGGCTTTCCAGGCAAATATTTTTCTGGGGTCTTTCAAAGCCTTGCACAGGCACCTGCACACACAACGTGCAAAAACAGCCTGTTTTTTGCAAGGTTTGTGTTGGATTCGGGCTGGACTGAAGGGAGGGGGTCTCCTAAGGATGGTTGTTAGCAAGCTCTGCAAGTTAATCAATAATCTTGATGGAGATGCAATTGGTTTCTCTAGTGGGGAGTTTGTGATTCTGCCATAAATAGAAATAATTGATTGTCCATTAGGGTGGTTGTGAAGGGTATTGAAGATGCTCTGTGGGCATTTGTTCTTCTAGGGAATGACTTTATTTATAAACCCAGTCTAGAGCACATCAGGGACCCATCACACCTGCTGTGGTCAAAATTCAGGTGGGAATTGGGCTGGGATGGCCAAGTCACAGCTGAGACCTCGGGAACTTTGCACGTGTGACCTCTGTGGGGACTCAGTGCTCTCTGCCCTGGGGCACATTCAAGGGGGCAAAGGCTCTCTCTGACCCATCTCAACTCCTTGGACCACTCTCTCCCTGCTTGGATGACCCTCTGCTCCCATCCTGGGCCCCCCTGGGATGATGCAGCTCTGGGTGGACCCTTTGGCTTCAGCAGTTTTCTGAAGCAAAGCCACGTTTCCGAACACTCAGTGAACTTTCCTGTGTCATCACATAAATATCAGCTGGGATCTTGTCTGTTAAAATCCCATCTGTTGGAGCATATAATTTTGCCAGAGTCAGAATCTATTAGCGAAATCTCAGCCCCTGTGACAGGATAACAGAATCCCCAAATTAAACAGGGTTCCCACAATTACAGCTTCTCCCTTTCTTTCCTGGCATTAACACCACTGTCAGACGAGATAAGATCTGAATTCTGTCCTGACAAGGCAAATGTTATCAGAGATCAGTTAATTACACACTGGATTTCAGCAGAGGCAAACAAACCCCCTGTGGGTTAGCGGGAAAACTGCTGCCTTCCCACCGAGATTCCTTCATCCATCCCTCTCTCTCCAGGAAATGGGAGTTTTCTGCCTGTTTTCAGGCCTTGCCTCGGGCTGAGAGGGGTGTCCCATGGCAGGCTGTGACAAGGAAGAGGTGGGGGATGTTCAAAGGGTTGCCTGCAAGAAGGGACTTGCAAGGAGGAGAGAAAAACCTCTTGGTTGGGTGGAAAGGAGGGTCCTGGCTCTGCAAAGAGCTCTGGGGAGGAGCAGGAGCTCAGGTGGTGGAAAGGAGTTCTTGGAACTGGGGGATGATGCTCAGGTGAGGTGTCATCCCGTGATGGAAGCTCCTCAGCTGACTTGGAATGTCAAGTGTGATTGATTCGTGGTGTGATTGATTGGTTTGTGGTGTGATTGATTGGTTTGTGGTGTGATTGATTGGTTTGTGGTGTGATTGATTGGTTTATGGTGTGATTGATTCATGTGGGATGGTTGGGGTGTCCTCTGCAGGGCCAGGAGTTGGACTCCATGATCCTTGTGGGTCCCTTCCAACTCAAGGTGTTCCATGACTCTATGGATAAGTCAGGACATGTCTCAGTCTGCCTTCAGGAAGGAAGACCAATTAATACTTCTTTATTTTATTACTTCTTTATTATTACCTTAGAGCCCCTACCAGTGCCTAAAGGGGCTCCAGGAGAGCTGGAGAGGGACTTGGGACAAGGGATGGAGGGACAGGACACAGGGAATGGCTTCCCACTGCCAGAGGGCAGGGATAGATGGGATATTGGGAAGGAATTCCTCCCTGTGAGGGTGGGGAGGCCCTGGCACAGGTTGGTCAGAGAAGCTGTGGCTGCCCCTGGAATCCCTGGAAGTGTCCAAGGCCAGGTTGGAGCAACCTGGGCTAGTGGAAGGTGTCCCTGCCCATGGCAGGGGGTGGAATGAGATGATCTTCAAGGTCCCTTCCAACCCACTGCCTCCTGTGGTTCTGTGAGAACTAATAACATATGATAATTCTCAGGTCCTCTGCACTCCCCCTGACAGCAGATGACCCCTCTGGCCATTTGCAACCCTCCTTTCCTCCAGCTGTATAAGGATCATCTCCAAAATGGTCTCTTCACCTGCTCAGTGCCAGCATCCAGACCCACCACAGCCCCACAACCTCAGCAAAACTAGGACAGGCCTCTATTTTTTTGCAAGACTCTTTGGGATTCACAGTCTCCACCAAAGCCTCTCCTGTGGTCTCCTTTTTGTCCCCCAGCTGATATTTTCCAGCCAGCTGGGGCTCAGAGCAGGGTGACACACCATTAACAGCCTCGTGCTAACTTGCTAAATGCCAGGAAATTCAGCAGCAAAAGCAGGCAATCACTCTGGGCAGCTTAATCTTTGACTGCTTAAATGAAGATCTTTTACAAGGGCTTTATTTTCAAGGAAAGAGCGATCAGCTTGTCCTGAAAATGAGATTCTTTTAAAGTGTTTCATCTGCATTACCCGCTTTTGACAAGTTTGATGTGATGGAAGTCCTGTTTGAGTAGGTGCTTAGAGGGCTTGGAGTAAATTCTGGGCAGGCTCCTCAGGGAATGGAGCTGCAAATTCCTCCAAGAGATTCCTGCCAATGACCCACCTCTCCTGCTCTCCACGGGCAAAGAAACCTCGAATTTGTTTTTACATTCCCAGCCCCGTGTTTTTCTTTTCAAAGAGGTGCTGCTTTATTTCCTGGCCTGTGGTCAAAACCCCATCATTCCAAAGCAGAAGTGAGGGTTTCATTCCCATCCCTGGGAGTCACCAGCTGGCCAAGGAGGTGCCACACCAGCCAGGCCAATATGGCATTGCCTGGGACTTGTTAACCAGGATTGCAGTTGTCTCCCATTTCATCAGGGTGAGGGGCAAAGCTGATATCTTTGAGTTCAATAAGGAAGTAACAAAAAAATAACAGTAGTTCACCATTATCTTGGTGAACAACAACGGAGGACACCCCCAGACAGCCCAGTGGGAAACACCAGCCAGGTGGAAAATGCAAAGTAACAAGCATTTTGCAGGTCCCAATTTGTTCTTCCTTTTTCTTCTGGTTAAGAAGGGGGAGAAAATGCTCTGTGTGTGGAACAGAAAAGTGAAATCAGGTGGCAACTGGCCTTTCCCAGGCCCGGGATGGATGGAGCTCCTCCCGTGTCCCAGCAGGCACAGCAGGAGCTGCCACCAAAGTAAAACAAAGGAATTAATAGTGGGGTTATCACCATCTTTCACTCTCAGGCACTTGGCTCCCATTTAATAATGAGAATCTTAATTTCCTGCTCGATTTGGGCTTCATTATATTTAGTTCTAGCACAGAGCTGGAGGACCAGGGCTCTGAGCAACCTGGTCTAGTGGAAGATTCCCCGCCCATGACAGAAAAGGGTTTTTAAGGTCCCTTCCAAACCAAACCATTCTTGGATTCTGTGATTCTCTGACCTTCTTGGGCAAAGCTTGGCCACGGAGACACTGATTCCTCCAGAGGTGAGCTGGGACTGCTCCTAAGGGATCACTGCTGCCACAGCCAGGACCCTCCCTGCATCCAGAAATTACCTGTGTCCTTTTTCTTTCTGCTTTTTTCTGGCCTTTTTTTTTTTTTTTCCTCCAGAATTAAACAAAAGCTGCAACAACTTGGTAATATTTATTCTACCCAGGTGGGGGGTAGAGCTCCTTTATTGCAGGATAAAGAACACAGAGCATTTGAAACAAATCCCTGGCATTCCAAAAGCTGCCCCAGGACCACTGTCCCTCAGAAAGGCTGATCCAGGGGAGGAATGGAAACGGGTGGGGGAGGTGGAGGGAGAAGAGGGAGCAAGGAACAAGTTGGGAAGCCCTGAGCTCAACACAGGGAGATTGATGGGCCATGAAGAACCTCCCCCTGGGCAGAAGTGGGAGAGCTGGAACAGGTCAGCCCAGAGTGAAGAGACCTGCCCAGCTCTGGCTGCTCCAGTGCCAGATCCCTCTTCCCACTGGTTGTGTTGGGAATCAGGAGTCTGTCACTTCAGCCTAATGAGGCATCATCAACTCAGCTGGATGAGGCACTTCATGGAGAGAACATTTATCCCCCCGGGATTTCCAGCCGCCTGTTTTGGCAGCACAAGAGGTGTCATTGTGCTTTCCCTTCTTTGTGAGGCCACTTTGGGGTTATCAGCAAACCCTGCTGCCCACAGGAACACCTGGAATATGTTTGCAGGACAGAAAGGGAACAGGGAGAACACAGAGCTGGTAGAGACAGGCCTGACTTGGCAATAAGGGGAGTCATTAAAATGAGACAAGATGTTCTGGGCTGTGTCCTTTAACGTGGTGGGCTGCATTCATACCACCACTGTCTGTGGTTAAGCAAAAAATAAGTAATTTAGTAGTTATCATGCAAGGCTGAACATGATTTTTAATGCAGTGAACAGAGATATCTACAGCATCTTATCTTCCACATAATTTTCTGAATTTGGCCCTTGTTTCTTGCTATGGGTGGTACGACAGGCACTGATTGTGGGGACCAGGGACAGCACCCAGGGAACGGCTGGAGCTGTGTCAGGGCAGGCTCAGGGTGGATCTCAGGCAAAGGTTCTTC
>NW_016690367.1:1551435-1566537 GCF_001604755.1 Lepidothrix coronata
ATTCCTTGTACCCGGAGTGCCCCGTTTGTGCTGCTCTTTACAGCCCTTAAACCCGGCTTTGAAACCTCGAGAAAACCCCAATTCCTCGAACCCAGAGTGCCCCGTTTGTGCTGCTCTTTACAGCCCTTAAACCTGGCTTTGAAATCACCAGAAAACCCCAATTCCTTGTACCCAGAGTGTCCTGTTTGTGCTGCTCTTTACAGCCCTTAAACCCGGCTTTGAAATCACCAGAAAACCCCAATTCCTCGTACCCAGAGTGTCCTGTTTGTGCTGCTCTTTACAGCCCTTAAACCCGGCTTTGAAACCACCAGAAAACCCCAATTCCTCGTACCCGGAGTGCCCCATTTGTGCTGCTCTTTACAGCCCTTAAACCCGGCTTTGAAACCACCAGAAAACCCCAATTCCTCAACCCGGCAGAAACGGCACAGAAAGGAAGTTAAACAACATTCCTTGGGTTGCATCACGAGCTGGAGAGAGATCAAAGGATGGGGGGGGGTGAAGAAAAACTGTTTAAACCCCTCCTTTTAGGGTATCAGAGGTGCTCTCTGCCTGTTCTCCACTGCTCCAGCTGCTGTGCCACGCGAGGAGGTGGCATCATCCCACGCCTGGCAGATGGCAAAGCCCCTGGACAGCTGTGCACAGCTGGCAGCCAGCGGTGCCTGCCTGTGCCAGCGAGCTGGCCAAGTGGAAAATGGGGATTTGTAGGTACAAGCCCTTTGATTTTCCACCGGGAGAAGAACACAGGCAGGCAGGGATGGGAACTTAAATCAGAGCTCACTGATATGGATCCAAGAAAGCTCCCAGATCAATATTTAAAAGAGTGAGCTGGCGAAGGCAAACCACCCTCCCTCTCTATCCATCAGCTCTGCTGCTTATCTCATCCATCTCATCTACCTCCTGTCTCCTCCCAGGCTTCCCTCTTCCCAAATCTGCAGCACCATCTAGCCCTCTAATAATTCCTCTGTGTTCCATCTCACTTCTGCAAGGGAAGGATCAGGGCACTTGGCACCCAATACTGGGATCTCCTTTCACTCTTTGCTCATGTACAGGAAGCTTGGGAATAAAATTAGGACAAGGGATGCTGGCACTGCTTCATCCTGCACAGGCAGGTCACTGCTGGGGGAGGTTGTTGTGATCCACTGAGGAAGACTCTGCACCCTGGTAGCTCCAGGTAAGGAAATGCTGTTGCTTTCCTGTTTGCTCTGGTGTTGCTGAAACCATGAAAACATTTGGATGCTGTTGAGAAGGTCAGTATGTTGCAAATGCCAACTTTGGCTTTTTCAGCCTTTTGGGAAACCATCCCTTGTGTCCCAGCTGTCCCTTCCCCACCGTGGGGTGTTGCTGCCTGCAGTGACAGTACAGCAGGAAAACAAATCCCTGAAAAGCAACTCAAAAGCGGAGGCAGCTCTCGTTTTCCTCACTCTGCCTCTGCCCACTGGGTCAGGGATTTGTAGCTGCAATGCCATCTGTGCTCTGCATCCCCTTATCTCTCTGCTGTGCTGAGATAGCACCTGATTCCCACAGCCCTGGCTGCTCTCCGAGCTGTGTTGGTCCTCCCAGGGCACGGGGAAGTTCCACTATCTCCCTGGAACAGCTGGGAACGCTTCACCACGGCCCAAATCCCCACTGCCAGGGGCAGTGATGCAGAGGGCAAGACTGATTTAGTAAAACTGCAGTGGTTTGGGCTGGGATCTATATCTTCCTCATGAGGGCAAGAGGAGGGGCAGGGACTGAGCTCTGCTCTGGGGGAGCAGGGACAGCACCCAGGGAACGGCTGGAGCTGTGTCAGGGCAGGCTCAGGTTGGATCTCAGGCAAAGGTTCTTCCCCCAGAGGCTGGTTGGGCACTGCCCAGGCTCCCCAGGGCAGTGGGCACAGCCCCAAGGCTGCCAGAGCTGCAGGAGGGTTTGGCTGATCCTCTGGGGCACAGGGGGGGACTCTTGGGGCTGGGCCTGTGCAGGGCTGAGGGTTGGACTGGATGATCCTTGGGGGTCCCTCCCAGCTCAGCATATTCTGTGTAATATTCTGTGTAATATTCTGTGTAATATTCTGTGTAATATTCTGGGTAATATTCTGGGTAACAACTGTGGTTGACAGCTCTCCACAGCAGGTTTCTCATGTCCCCACCAGGCTCTTGGGCTGCACCAGTAGAAAGTGTCCCATCCACCTGCAGTGCTGCAGTGGATGATGTAAATACAGCTCCTGCAGAGGACGAGTCTGGTTCTCTCCAGCTGTGAGTTTTTTCTTCTTCTTCTTCTTTGGGCCTGTGCAGGGCTGAGGGTTGGACTGGATGATCCCTGTGGGTCCCTTCCAGCTCAGCACATCCTGGGATTCTGTGAAGTTCCTCTCACTTTGTCAGAAGTCCACTGTATCTCTGCTTCCATGGGAGCTCAGGGTCCTCTGCTTGGAGAGGAAGCAGCATTCCAAGGTGGGAACCACCTCAGCCAGTTGTGGTGGCCTAAACCAGCCCCCAGGAATCATGTCCTGGGAATACACATGTGCTCAGTGACTATGGAGGTGGGACTGTCATCTACCTTAAAAATATCTAAAGCTGGGTAAGATGAATGCCTTTGACATTCGCTGGAATATTCCCTGAATATTTTAGGTCAGACTTAGGGGTATTCCCTGAATATTTTAGGTCTGACTTGCTTAAAGTGACCTTTGGGTGGTTTGGGACAGAGCAGGTTGTTAAACAGCTCACAGATCCCTCACCACTGGCCCTTCATGATCTCAGCACCTGCTCAGAGGGGATGAATTGCCCTTTGGAAATACCTTTTCATGCCACTGGCTTAGCTTTAAAGCCCAACTTCGAGGTGGAAGATCTTCTTTAATGAGACATGAAGTCCAACTGACACACTCATTTCTATTTCTAGAGGTCCCTCCTCATGTTCTGGTGCTCCCAGTATCACCTTCTCACCAGTATTTTGGGAACTATCTCAAAACAAGAATAGTGGGTAGGTCCAGGAGTGTGGGTGGAGGTTCATCCATGTGGAGGTTTGTGCTGGGTATTGCCACAGGAATTTGGTGTCAATCAGACAAGATTGGCCAGGCAGCAAACTTCACATTTATGTGCAAATGAGGAGAGAGTCCCACTGAAGTGGAGGGAGAGGATGCTGATGAATGTTCTGCTAGGCTTTAAGGGAAAGATATTGCCCAATGCTGTGGAAAATTAAAATTTGTTTCTAATATGTATGGTAAATTTAATGCTAAAGACCAAAGATAAATGGGAAGAGAGTTTCATCCGAGCTGACCCCGTTTTTGCTGGAATGTCATTTGCTATGGTTTCTGCTCCCTCTCAGAAAGCAAGAGCCACACTAATTAGTTCTTGCATTCTGCACATAAATTACTGCTCCCAAACATTTCAAGGAGAAAAGTGAGGGATGCTGGGAAAGGCACGGAAGGAGCTTTCCTGTGTCCACAGTGGGTTTCCACATGCTTGTGAATTGAAGGACTGATGCTGCAGAGTCGGGAGGAGGATCCTTGGCCTCTTAGTGCCTCTCCATCTGTTGAGGTCAACTCCTGCAAGATGTGGTGGCCATGGGAAGACTGGGATGAAATTCACTTTGGGATGAAAGGATCTGCTGGAGCAAAGAGGATCTGGACTGTGCAGGGCTTGGCTGGTCTGAAGTTCCCTGAGACGGACCCAAATTCTGCTTTTTCAGAACTGAACACACTGTCCCCACCACACACACACACACACACACACAAGGATTCTCTTTTGCATTAAACTCTCAAGTTCCCATAAACTGATCCAGCTATTGAAAAGCTGATTTGCAAAAAATCCCTTGCCAAGCAAAAGATGAAACCAGAGAAGCCCTTCTAGCCTTCATTCTTAGAGGGAAAAAACTCAGAAATAACATGATTTATGGAAATTCCCTCGGACTTGATTCGAGTTTCAGCTTTATCTCCCTTAAATAGTTCCTCAGGAGGCTTAGGGAAGCTTTTCTGACATGCTGGGTTGTCAGAGCTGTGGGACAGGTTCCCCCTCAAGGCACTGAATTTGCACAGCTCAGTGAAACGCAAAAGGTGGTTAAAACTGAGCTCAAATGTCCCCCCTGACACATCCCAAACAGCCCTGACCTGCCACATCTGTCACAGCGACCTTCTCCCACCCCTTCCCTCGCTGGCAGCTCCGTTCTGCCGGCCTGGAGGATGGAAATGAGCCTGTCTGCAGCTGATGGCAGCTCAGCAAAACTCAGCAGCAGATGATCAAGGTTTACAGTTCAGATGAAAGGCCTCCAAACTCCCCTCGGGGTGGCTCAGGTCCCTTCGTGCCCCGTCGATGGGATTTCATTCGTTTGTAACCGTGACAGGTTATAATCAACCCGTCCAGTTTTAATTTCATCCATAATCATGGATGCAGAGTTTTTATTTATTCGCTTTATTCGAACTGGGAAAGTGCCCTGCTAAAAGAAACTGCTCCCAAACCTGTTTTCTTCAGGCAACTGGAAAAGTCCCTCATACAGCCAGGCAGCAACTGAGGTGTTTAAAGGTCAGTGCCCAAGAGACAAGATGTTAAGGGCACGTGGTTCACCCTAAAGGGTTAATTGCTCTTTGTTGGAAAGCCTGGGAGGAAATGGCATTAAACAGCCAGGACAATCACTTAGGTTGTAGTGCTCCAAACTGGAACTTTGATTTGTTCCCTGATGGACAACTTACCACTCCAGGCCCTAGAAAAGGGTCAGTTGGGCTTGATCAGGAGGATTTTGCCCTAAGAGATCCTTCAGCTGGAGCACAAAGCCCTCCAGTGAAAGAACTGACTCCGTTCGACCAGGAGAGATGGGCTTCAAACCCTCCACTGGGGTCCCTGAGCAAAGCCAAACCTTCTGCCTGGAGCTGAGCTGGGCGGCACGAAGGTGTCACTCTTCCTGGGAGCTGCTCTTCTCTCCCCTGACTGCCTGGCAAAAGGCACAGGGAGGCCTGAACACTCCGAAATCATATCAAATTTTGGCTAAAAATAATTGTAGGAATAATTGTAATTTCTTCCTCCTGCGTGGATTTTTGGGAAAGGGGACACTTCGACCGTGCTTGTGGCCAGCACGTGTATTTTTAAGTAGTCACGGCAGTCCAGGTGTAACTATCACAGGATTTTTCTCTCCCTGGAAAGAAAGGCCAGTTGAATTTTGTGGTTTTATGTTAATTGTCATGCTCTGCTGAGGTGTGAGGGCAGCGGGAGAGCTGGGGGATGACAATTTGATTACTGGGTTTTTCCTCCAGCTCACTACAACACCGTGATTCTCATGTCTTGCATGAGATGATTTCTCCAGCTTCTGTTGACCTTTTCTGAACAGTCTTGCAGTGGTTCCATTACATTCTCCTGGCCATTTTATAAACACTGTCAGGAAAGAAATGCTGATTCTAACTGAACATCATTTTAGCTGTTAAAAATTGCAATAGTGGTTTTGGTTTCTCTGCTTCAATAAGGTGCTGAGCTTTTTTGGAGGCTTTTTAGGTAAGAAGCTCTCTTCTGTTCCAGTCCCCAGCTGCTGTTTTTCAGGGTAGTTTTACACTAAATCCTTCTTCCCTGGGCTGTTTGATGATGACAGTGGAACATGAGAGTTTAACTGCACCGGGGCAGCCTCACCTTGAATATTGGGGCAGTTTTGGGCACCACAATGTAAGAAAGATATTGAGCCATTAGAGAGTGTCCAAAGGAGGGTGATGGAGATGGGGAAGAGTCTTGAGAGGAGCAGCTGAGGGCACTTGGTGTGTTCAGCTGGAGCAGAGGAGACTGAGGGGAGACCTCAGTGCAGTTCCAATTCCTGGGCAGGGGCAGAGGAGGGGCAGGGACTGAGCTCTGCTCTGGGGGAGCAGGGACAGCACCCAGGGAACGGCTGGAGCTGTGTCAGGGCAGGCTCAGGTTGGATCTCAGGCAAAGGTTCTTCCCCCAGAGGCTGGTTGGGCACTGCCCAGGCTCCCCAGGGCAGTGGGCACAGCCCCAAGGCTGCCAGAGCTGCAGGAGGGTTTGGACAACGCTCTGAGGGACAGGGTGGGATTGCTGGGGTGTCTGTGCAGGGCCGGGGGTTGGATGGATGATCCCTGGGGGTCCCTTCCAGCTCAGGATACTTTGTGGCTCTGTGATTCTGTGAGTCAGTGCTTTGCTCTGTTGCAATCCCTCAGAAAAGCTCTCGGTGGCCTGGTGAGAAGAACCAGCTCTCTGGGCTGAGGCTTTGCAGGGGATGCTCTGGAGCTGCCTGTCATCATTACACCACTTGGCCTTCAAAAACCAGCCTGACAGAAGCATTTTGTCCTGGGGGGTGAGGAGATGATCCAAAAGGACACATTCCCTGGCCAACTCGGGGTTGGCACATCCCTGCCCATCCCTGGATTGTTCTCTGTGCAAATGGGGATTAATAATTCAGCATTTCCCTCGTTCTGGGTGGAAGATGCCTCGGCTGTGGGAGCTGTGTGGGGTGGTGGGGTGGGCAGAGATGTGTCTTGTGATGTGTCAGGACACCACCTCAAACCTTCAAAGCAGAGGGAACCAGCACGACCCTACAAGGGTTTTATACCAGTATAATTACCTTTTCTGGCCATGTGGGATATTTTTAGCCTGCTTGCCTGAGGAAATTAAGCTTATATGATCATGTAATGAATATGTGAGCGTTCCTGCGTGTTTATTCTGACCTTAATAATTTTGGAACCCATTGGCAGCTTCCAGCAGATTTGCTGGGGGAGGAAAGCAGTCTCGCAGTACAATTAAGTTTTTACACACGCTGTGAAAACACTGGTCAGGTAGAGGAGAGAAAGCCTCCAAATGCTCCCAATCAGCATTTCTTGTCTGAACAACAGGCCAGAGCGTGGGCTTCTACCTTTACCAGACATCAAAGACTCCACACCGGGGGAGGGAATTTAGAAAAACCCATTGGAACAGCGGGGAAGGGATTTGATCGGAGCCGCAATCAAGCATGAAATGCAGATCTTAGGGAAACGGGGCTTTGTTATTCCATGTGCTGATGGGACTGCATATTAACTGCTGATTAGTTGTATCAGCACAAAGGCAAGAGTGGATTTAGTTGGGAGGAATAAAGCCATTCCTGGTAGCACAGCTTGTTCCTCTTCCCCACATAAGTGCATTTGTGTCAGCGAGGCTGTTTTCTGCACTCAGGGAGTTAATGCTCCTCTCTCACTTTGGGGCATAAACGGGGCTTAAAAGCCCGGAGTATTTCGCAGGGAGATTTCTGTGCTGGGGTAAACCCAAACAGCTGTCAGATTTGGGGCTCTGCTGTACTTAAAGTGACACGGATTAGGGCTAGGGAAGGAGTTCTTATGGCAAATCCTCTGAGTTCTCTTCCTTGGAGACTGAGATAGAGCTCTGCTGCTTCCTGGGGAGAGCACTGAGGGTGCTCAGCTTTGGGATGAGTCAGACACAGACCTCATTAATCCACCCCACTGTCCAGAGCTACCCTGTTTTCTTCCTCTCTTACAGCTTTTTAAGGTGGGAAACCCACTTCCTTCTTTCCCAGAGGACTCCCACATTTTGTAAGGAGCAGCAGGCCCTGCATCCCTCCCAGCTTCCCAGCTTTCCCCCCAGGTTTTTCTACAGAGATATTCATGATGGTTGTATGTTCTTCTTAAAATTAACGCAGTCTTCATTTCATTTAGCATAATTCACATTGGGGTTTAATACAGTTTAGCAAATCCATTGGAAATTCAGGCTTTTGCTGAATTCGGATTAATTTTCCAAGCCTACTGAGAAGCCTGACAGCAGCCAAACTTTGACACATGAGGGGACAAAACGGTTTGAATTAGCCATTGTTTATTCTCTTTCCTGCCATGGTAGATGCTCCCAGATAAATGATGGGCAAGAGTGACCATCCAGCTGCACGGAATCCCTTCCAGCCTCCCCGTTTCACATCCAACCCCAGTTAAAGCTCTGGGCATCACTTGGGACAACTGGGTGACCCCAAGGCCTCGGAGCAGCTGGGGACTGGGAAATGATGCTGCACTCTCAGCAAGGCAGGCTGATCATCTGGCAAAGCCAGCAGAGCTCTGAGGTGAAAAAGCTGCCATAAAATCCAGTGCCAGAAGGGGTTTTGCTCCAGATCCCAGCCTGGAAGCAACACCCCATCCAAAGAAACAAGCCTCGCTGCAGGGCAGGGTTATTTCTCCCAAGGTTTTCCTCTTCCTGCCTGCAAGATGATGGGTGATACCTTTAGACAGTGGGTTTAATTAAACCCTGTGAGTCTGTTTTGCACACCCCAGCAAAATAGCCAGAGACCCCATTAACACATCCCTTCTCCTGCTCTTGCCAGCTTAGAGCAGCTGGAACCAAACCGATGCCAACACAGCGACTGGGAGTTCATTAAAGCTTTCCTGGACAAAAGGATTGTATCCCAAGAGTCTATTTGCCACAAACCAGCTGGGTGAAAACAACAGGAAACACTGAGGAATAATCTCCTGGTGAAGAAAAGCCTGTGCTGCTCAAATGGGCCAGAGGGAACTGGGGCAGGTGGGGGGGTTCATCCTCCATGGGGATGATCACAGCCTGGGCCTGGGCCTTGGGATGGGGATGTGCAGGGATGGGCTGAACACCTGCCAGTGGATTGGGGGAAAAAATGCTTCTCCAGGTGCATGAGACTCTGGAAACTCAGAGCATCCTGGATTAGCTGGTGCTCATAGTTCTCCTCGAATCCCAGAGTGATTTGGGTTGGAAGGGACCTTAAAGCCCATCTTGTTCCCACCCCCTGCCATTGCAGGGACACCTTCCACTAGCCCAGGTTGCTCCAACCTGGCCTTGGACACTCCCAGGGATCCAGGGGCAGCCACAGCTTCTCTGGGCAACCTGTGCCAGGGCCTCCCCACCCTCACAGCCAACAATTCCTTCCCAATATCCCATCTATCCCTGCCCTCTGGCAGTGGGAAGCCATTCCCTGTGTCCTGTCCCTCCATGCCTTGTCCCCAGTCCCTCTCCAGCTCTCCTGGAGCCCCTTTAGGCCCTGCAAGGGCTCCAAGGCTTCCCTGGAGCCTTCTCTTCTCCAGATGAACCCCCCCAGCTCTCCCAGCCTGGCTCCAGAGCAGAGGGGCTCCAGCCCTTGGAGCATCTCCGTGGTGGAATGAGCTGAGCTTTAAGGTCCCTCCCAGCCCAAACCATTCAATTATTCTGTGCTGATTTAGGATGGGAACAACCCTCTCTCTGAAGGTGCTGCTCTCTGCCGAATCAGAGCATGCCAGGGCTGTCTATATTGCAAACTATCCCAACTCTTGGATGCCCTGAAGCACCTGGACGTGCAGCAGCTCCACCCTGGAGCTCCAGCTGCCATTTCCTACGCCCAAGGCACCTCCAACTGCAGCAGGTCAAGGTGTCTCTTGCCAGCTCAGCTAATCCAGTGGTGCCCCGTGCAGGGAGGACCTGTCTGCTTCCTTCCACAGCTCCAAAGAGTGAATTAAATGACAGGATGTAACATATTCCACGTGCAGCTGCTCCAAGAGAGCAGAGCAGCATCGGGCAGCCCTGGTGCTCGTTAAACTCCTCTGACTGGGAGGATGTAATGAACCGGTTTTATTACAACAGTAATTTCTCCCTCTCACATTTGGTGGTTGTATATTCATGGGGGATGAGGGGAAGGGAGGAAGAGCAGGGCAGGCTGAGATATATTGAGTGTGGAAAAGTTGACACCAGCGTGGCTGAGAGACAGGAGAGAGCTGAGGTGGGAGTGGAGTATCCCCAAGCCCATTATAACACCATCAAACTGACCTTTTAAATTATATATATGTACATGAACAATAAAAAGGTTCCTGCTCCTTCAGCAGCTCTGAAGTTCGTTTAATGACCAGTGATCAGCAGCAGCAGAGCTGTCCCACACCTCGGCTGTCCCAGGAATGTTTCCTTCCACCCTCTGGGATGTCCCTGTGTGACAGGAAGCTCCAGGCAGCTGATGGGACCCTGTGGGGAGAGCTCCAGTGGTGGTCCATGAAAGAGGGGAGGAGGAGGGAAAGCTCAGAAGATCCAGCCCAAAAAGCAGCCTGGCTCTCTCCTCAAAATTTTAACACTGGCCTTCTCCTCCTCCTCCTCCTCCTCTTCCATCTTTCAGTCTGGTTGTCACCCAGCTAGTTTTTGTACAGAGAGATAATCCGTGATTAATAGTCATTTTAATAAATGGCTAATCAATTTATATGGGTTGCTATAGAGTTTAATAAATCAGAAACAGGTTGATTATAACCATGGCTTATGGCCATCCTATAATACCTCCCTCCAATGTGCTTATAATAATCTGTAACATCCTCCAGTGCTGTCGGGAACTCATTTAAAACACCAGTTAGGGGTTTTTTTAACATGTTAAAAGCACAGGCTGAGTAAATATTCCTCTATACTTGTAAGTCACGTGACCTTTCCCAGTTGTAAAATTCGGGGCCAGATCAATGTCCATTGGCAAGGAAAGATTCCCAGGGCTCGAAAAAGAAGCTGGAAGAGTGAGATGATGGTAAGAAAGGGGATATTGAGCTGGGTTTGAGTCCTGTGCTGTGTGAGAGGGCCAAAAAAAAATCCACCTGGGAGGAAGGGAATAGCAAAGGGAAGAGCCAGGCCCCTCTTCCCCGGGCTGCCTGTGCCCCTTGCAGCCACCACTGAGGGGCTGCAGGGAGGTTGTTCTGGGCTCTCATGGATTGAACCTGGGGCACTTTTGTCCCTCCTTCCCCAGAGTCACGGGGTGGTTGAGGCTCCAGGGACCTGCTGAGGTCACCTCTCCCCCCGGCTCAGGGTCACCCTTTAATCTGCTTTTGCTCTGGCCCTGCAGCAGCACATTCCTCTGGGTAATCACAGAGCCAGTGCAAACCACTCTGAAGGGGACATTTATATGATTAGACACACACAGAGAGAGGGGAAAGGGCTTTCTGGCAAGTCTGAACTTTGCCTGCAAACACCCAGGAGGGCTCTGGGGCCGTTTCACAGCCTGGATGTCCCAGCTGGCCCCCGGAAGGTCACCCTGGCTGTTCCTGGGCTGTGTCCTGCAGCTTTCCAGAGGAGAAACAGGAGTTCAGCACTTGAACTGATCCCTCAGAGAACCAGAATCTCTGCTGTTCTCCAACCCCTGTGTTTCAGAGCCATCCCAACAAAAGAGAATAATGATAAATTAAAAAAAAGTGAAGCAAACTGTGAGCCTGAATGTTTGAAATCCCCCAGCCAGTGGGTTTTGCCTATTTTATATTCCAATTTTTTTTTTTTTTCTTTCTGACTTGATTCACACAACTCTTTGCAAGCAGCCTGGCTAAATATAGACTGAAACCTGTAGCTGCCTGGAAAGAGAAGTGTGATGATTTCTGAAAAACTCAAGCCTATAAAAGCTGACACACAGCCCCTCACACTCTCTAAAAACCATCTCCTGGTGGATTTATTAGTCTTAGGCAACAGCAGTTGGTCTGAAAAGAAAATGTATTTAACCTTTCTTTTTAATTGTCCCACTGTTAACCTGTCAGTTCTACATGGGGCTGTTAATAATTCCACTTTAAATGTCTCAAAAGGAACTTTCATGTTTAAGTATTAAACATTAAAACTTGGGTACACTCGGAAAAGAATCGAAGCAGCACTTTGAGCACTGATGTGGCTCAAGGCAAAGTCCATTGGGGTGCCTGGGAATTGTCACACTGAATTCCAGCAGCCCAGACACAGCGTGGGCTGCAAATCCCCATCCCAGGATCAATCCCTGGGAGCTTTAAGCAGGGTGAATTGTAGGAGTTCAGCCTCGGAAAGGACCCAGTTAGACCTTTAGAGCGGGGCTTTACCTTCACCATAAGGTCAGATGGTCATTGAAGGGGATAATTGATTAATTAGGCTCAGGGAACTGTATTTTAACTGGCTACTGCAGGTTTGGGAAGAGGTTTGAGCTTGGAATCAGCTCCAGGCTTGTTTAAACAGATGAGTCCTGCATTAAAAGCCATATTGGTTTTGCTTTCACTGTGACTTTAAGATTAATCACAGAATCCCAGGGTTGGAAAAGCCCTCCCTGTGCCCAGTGCCCACCTTGTCCCCCAGCCCAGAGCACTGAGTGCCATGTCCAGTCCTTCTTTGGGCACCTCCAGGGGTGGGGACTCCACCACCTCCCTGGGCAGCCCCTGCCAAAGCCTGGCCACCCTTTTAGTAAAGAAATGCATCTTTTTTTTTTTTTTTTTTTGCAAATACACCTTAACTCATCCCAGTTTGTTTCCATGCCAGTCATCCCACACAGCAGGTAACTCCTGCAGGCACAGGAGGGGACAAAGGTGTCCTAGACTGGCTCACACACCTGTTTGTGGAGCCCATGGAGCTGTGTGATGGTACCTCCTTGGTGACACCTCCACAATTCCCTTGGCTGGAGCCCTGCAACCACCCAACAGCCCCAAACCCAGGGGCAAAGTCCCAGGCACTTCATGAGCCTGGCCAGGACATCCTGGACTATTCATATGGGGCAGAAAAGCAGGAGAAGGCTGAGAACCACATCCACATCACATCTTGGCCCTTTCTGTCCCGATGTTCACAGCACCTGTGATGCCACGGGGCAAGTTCAGTGGTGCTGTCAAAGGTGCCACCATTTAGAGCCTCTCAGGTCTGCTAAGGCTCCCTGAGCACTTCTGACCCCCTGCCTGCTGATGCACAAAGCAATCTAAATAAGTGCCATTTATGCCCCCAAGGAAAGGGGCAGGTGAAAAACTCCCAGCCTAAACCAGCCTCTACTTGGGGAAAGAGAGAGAGAGAAGGGGAGGTTGAAATTTGTGCCACGTAGAGCATCGGCTTGAAATTTGGCCCTGGGCCTCAAAGCTTTTAAAAATAAGGGGTAAGATTAGTTTGGAGGAGGTCAAACCCGGCTCTGTGCCCCTCTGCAGGGCTTTGTTAGCGAGGCCTGGCCGAGTGGGGCAGGTCCAAGCCAGGCGAGGAGCGGAGCTGCTGGGGAGGCAGTGAAGGTGCTGGTGCTGAGCAGCCGGATTTGCCACTGCTGGTTCCTCCCCTGCCTGTCACACCTCTGCCAGGCACAGAGAACACAAGGCCAATCCTCACGGTGACTGCACGTGCCAGGGATGGAGCCACAGCCCCCTCCCACCTCTGCTGTTAAGCATGTCCTGGCCGAGAGTGTCTTTTCCTCACTTTGATGCACGGGACAAGTTGATTTTTCAACCAGGTGGCTCCTGCTGCCTCAGGAACGCGTGGATTTATTGCCACCAATGCTTTGCAGCGACCTGAATATTCCCCAGCCTCGTGTCATCCTGCCTGATGCACATTTAGTGCTTAATTGTCACTGGTGTGACCCGGCTGCCACCCCCAGCAGTGGGTGACAGTGACAGGGCTGGGTGGTGCCACTGCTGATGCTGAGCTGTGCCTGTGACGTGTGAATCAACCTTGGGGGGAAAGTGAGCTGATTTGGGATGGAATGAATAAATATCCTCGGGTTTCAAGAGGGGAGGCTGTCAAAGGCTTTCTAAAAATAGTTGGTAATTGGCTTTGTGCGAGGTTTCTTATTGCCCGGGAAGTTTTGGGATTGCAGCTTCCTCCTGGGTGCATCCCTGGATGCTCCAGGCACAGGCACTGCCTCTCCCAGCCCAGGGTTGCCTTTGGCACGGGGCAGTGCCCTGCTCCACGTGGCATGGCAACAAAACTCCTCCAGTGCTTTCCTGGAAGCTCCTTCCCCTGTTTATTTGTGCCACTTGTTTGGCTGGGGACAGCTTTGGAAGGTCCAGAGCAGAAACAAATCCCTGGAGGATTTACTGACCCTGATCCAGCTCGCCAGGAGTTGGCACATCCCTGGCAGTGCCCAAGGAAGGACTGGATGTGGCACTCGGTGCTCTGGGCTGGGGGACAAGGGGGGGATCAGGCACAGGGGGGACTTGATCATCTCAGAGGTGTTTTCCAACCTCAGTGATTCTGTGATGGCACCTGTTTGATTTTAGAGCACAGGATACAAAGGCTGGACAGGTGCACGATAAATAAAAATATGGGTTTTTTTTTTATAAATAGGCACATTGTGAAGCTGTAAGAGATCCAAGTTCCAAGAGCTGAACTTGGGTATCAGGGGCTCTTTTGGCAGGATAAGGGAAATGAGAAAAATTCTTAAAAATTAAATACTTTGGGGCCATTTTGTCCACGAGGTTCCTTTTCTCCTCGGGCTAAGAACAAAGGAAGTTCCATCACCTTTGACAGGGAATGGCTTGCAACCAATTGGGATAAAGGGAAAGCCCCCTTTTTCAGAGGAAAGAAACCTTTTTAGGTAAAAAGCAACACATTAAAACTCATCTGAGAAGGGTGGGATTTTGGAAAACTATAAAATGTGTAAGTTGTGTGCCCATGGAGTCTTTTCTCCCCAAAAAACTCAGCGAGAGAAGGACCCGGCACGATGAATAAATGCTTTGGTTTCTTTGTTCCCTGAATTTTGCCTTCTTTCTGAATTTAAAAGAGGGATTTTTCCCACAGGTGGGTACAGACCGAGCAGCCTCTGCTCACCCCAGCACCTCTGGCTGGTTTGCAGCACCACAGAATTTCGGAGGAGAAGGCCCCACCTGTAAATTCCTTGGACCTTCTGCGTGTCCCAGTCTGAGCACATCTTTCCAGCTTGGCCCAAACTGGGAGGGGAATGAGGACCCCTCCTTTCCCCCCCGAAGCCACTCTGCTCTTTCCTGCCCTGTGATCAAACTCCTCCTGCCTCTGATGGGATTTAGACGAGATGTTTCTTCCTCAGGCTCCTCCATTAAAGTTCCCAGGTGTCTTTAAGCACATGTGGAGGAAAGCCTCGAGCACTGCCAGCCACCCAAATCATCCCCACTCCTTTTATTTTCACATTCAGTGTTTTCCTTTATGAAAGGGATGAAGGAACCATAACAACCACAACGAGATGAGGAAGTGAGTGCCTGCAGGTAACCAGGACATAAAATCAGAGTCATCACATCATAACATTTTACACTGGCTCCTTGTTTTATGGGCATTAAAACCCACTTGAGACACTGGGACAATGAAAAGCTGCAGAAGAGGGGTGGGTGCCCCCAGTTCAAACCCAGAAAAGGGCACCACTGCCCACCCCGGGGCTGCCCCACGTGAGAGGTGACTCCACCCAGTGCTCCCAGTTCCCTCCCAGTATCGCTTCCTGGCTCCCTCCTAGTGCTTCTCGTTCTCTGCCACTGCTCCCAGTATCACTCCTTGACTC
>NW_016690367.1:1566547-1582560 GCF_001604755.1 Lepidothrix coronata
TTCCCTCCTAGTCCTCCAAGTATCACTCCTTGACTCCCTCCAGTGCTCCCAGTTCTCTTCTAGTCCTCCCAGTATCACTCCTTGACTCTCCCCAGTGCTCCCAGGTCCCTCCCAGAGCTCCCAGTTCCCTCCTAGTCCTCCAAGTATCACTCCTTGACTCCCTCCAGTGCTCCCAGTTCTCTTCTAGTCCTCCCAGTATCACTCCTTGACTCTCCCCAGTGCTCCCAGGTCCCTCCCAGAGCTCCCAGTTCCCTCCTAGTCCTCCAAGTATCACTCCTTGACTCCCTCCAGTGCTCCCAGTTCTCTTCTAGTCCTCCCAGTATCACTCCTTGACTCCCCTCAGTGCTCCCACTTTCCTCCCACTGCTCCCACTTCCCCCTGATCACTCCCAGTATCACTTCTTGACTCCCTCCAGCGTTCCCAGTTCTCTCCCACTGCTCCCAGTATCACTTCTTCACTCTCCCCAGTGCTCCCAGTTCCCTCCCAGTTCCCTTCTAGTCCTCCAAGTATCACTCCTTGACTCCCTCCAGAGCTCCCAGTTCCCTCCCAGGGCTCCCAGTTCCTTCCTAGTCCTCCCAGTATCACTTCTTGACTCCCCTCAGTGCTCCCACTTCCCTCTAATCACTCCCAGTATCACTTCTTCACTCCCTCCAGTGCTCCCAGTTCCCTCCTAGTCCTCCCAGTATTGCTCCTTGACTCCTTCCCAGAGCTCCCAGTTCCCTCCCCTGGTGCATCCCAGTAACAGCAGAAAAAAGGGTGGGGTTGGGAGGAAAAGAGCTTTCAATTGTAGGAAAGACCCACCTTTGCTGTCACTGTCTGTGTTTAAATTGAGGGGGAATCCCCTTCACCTGTGCTTTTAAGGGGATCAACTGAAGGAAAACACTCCTTTTCTATGACATTTGTGGTTTCAGTTGATGGGGAACCCCCATTTTCTGTTGGTTTGGGGTTTAAACAGAAGGGGAAAATACTTGTGGTGCCATTTGCTGGGTTTGGATCGAGAGCAACCCCCCATCTAAGGTTTAAATTAAAGGGGATCCCCTGTTGCCCTGCGATTTTAAAGGGCTTAAATTGAGAGGAACCACTTTCTGGGCCATCTGGGGCTAAAAGGAGATGTGGGTGATGGGGGGATCAGGAGGAGATGAGGATTCCCCCAGGACAGGAATCCTGTGGGTGGCAGGGAGGGGACTGTGGGTGGCAGGGAGGGGACTGTGCTGCCCCACTGCACCCCCCCTCACCTCCCTGTTTGCTGCCCAGCACGTGCTGATTTTAATCTCCCCCTTGGGATCCCATTTCCTAAGGGCAGGGGAATGGATGTGGCGTTTAAACATCATCTGGAGTGACTTTTCAGCGTGACACGGCCAAGATTTACCCGTGCAGCTCCTCCACCTCTGGGAGAAGCCATAAAAAGCCTGCACAGCACAGTCCCTCACCAGGAAAGGAAGGGAGGAAACCTTTAATAGGGGAGATGTTTCTCTTCGTTATCACCAGAGACTGAAGCCTTAGTTTTGGAAGCTGCTGTTTAACCAGAAATATAAATTTAAGGTTTATATCCGGCGTGCTGGGGAAGAGATGAATCCTGGTGGGAATTGCTGCTCAAGGCAGGGCATTGCACCACTGAACAATCCAGCTCACTGGGATGTTTATTCAAGGCTCATTTTGTTTAGATCCAGGTGCTGGAGTAATATTACCTTGGAATCACCAATATCAGAGCTGGTAGAAGGGGCACAGCCCTTCCCTTTGCAATGATCCCGAAGGCTCAGGTGGGAATAGGGTGGATTTGGGCCTGGTGCTAATGAAGCACAGGGGTAGACAGTTCCTATCCCACAACACTTCCACCCTAAACCAGCCTGTTTGCTTCCCTGGACGTGGACAAGGTGAGGTCCTTGTTTTTTTGGTGGGTCCAGGCTCAGTGGGGAGTCCTGGCACTGCCCTGCTGAGGGCATGGATATGAAAATGGCCCAAACGACTGGAAATGGGATCCAGGGAAGCTTCATACATAATCCTGAGGTCTTTGCTCCGTTCTCAGTCACTGCCTGGTGGGCACCAAAGGGTAAAAAAATCCCATTCCAGGTCTGCTTGCTCCGAGTCTATGGTGTGAAGTATCTGGGAAAGAGGTTGGAGCTGGGGTTTCCCGACTTTTTTTTTGGATCAGGTGCCCCAAAAAGCTTTTGGTGCTTAACTTGCTGTGCACTGAGGTCTTCCCATCACAAGCAGAACGTGTTTCTGAGCCTTTATGTGCCAAAGCAGAACCCCCCTGGCAGGCATGGGCAGGACGGGTGCCTGTGCCCGTGTCCTTCTCCATCACGAGGTGAAGCACAAACCTCTGCCCAAGGCCGGTCCACGTGGCCAGGGGTGCTCATGGGGTGGGTCACCCACATCAGCCACCCCATAAATCACCTGCCTGAGCCTCATGGCCACGATGTGCCACCCCAGGAACACCCTGCTGGGCACAGAGGCAGCAAAAGGACCCTGTGACAACCCCAGCCGGGGCCCTCCCTCGTCACTTGACTCCACCGAGGTGGATCCACACTCAGGATTCAGGTCTCAGCCACAGGAGCAACACTCAGGCAGCGTTGGCAGGATCTCCTCGTGATCTTCCTGCAGAGCTGTGGAATTTTCCAGTTATCCAGCTGATGCACAAACTGCTGCTGCTCCAGCGGCTCCGCGCTCGCCCTCGGCTTGGGCGGCTGCAAGGACATCAGGCTTGGGCTCAGATTTCCCCACTGAGTTTTGGGCAGCTGCCTGTGCCAGTTTAAGGTCATGGTCCTCATTTGCAATGCAGTTCATGGCTCCAGCTCCAGCTGACATCAAAGAGAGGGTTTTGTTCCACGAGCAGCAGTGACAAGGCAGCTCACGGAGCCAAGAGGGGAAGGTGACACAGCTGGGGACAGAGAGCTCTCTGCTGAGGGGGCCTGGAACTCTTCCCAAAGCTCTGAGGAAGGTGATCCAAATGGCCAACTGCAAGCAGGGAAACTGCAAAGCCTTTCTCTTGGAAAATGGGGGTGATACTCAGTGCTCCTCACTTCGGCTGACACATCCCAAGTAATCAAAACCCCCCCAATATTCAGAGCCACGGACCTGAAGGATGGGGAAAAACCCACCAGTGGCTCCAGGGTTCCCTGCTATGGACAAGGGGGTGTTTGCACCACCTCTGGTTGGATGTGGAGCTTTGCCAGCTGGATCAGCTCTGCAGAGAGAAGCCCAAAAATGAGACACCTCCAACCTTCCCTCCCAGCTGGGTCAGTGCAGAGCACCCACGAGAGGTGACTCTTCTGATGGCAGCCAGCCTGCCTTCTCTCCCTTTGCTACCTAAACATCTAAATGGAAAGTAATGTTCACCCTCAGAGAGATCATTTTCTCTTCAAAAAGGTCTAAAAGGGTTGTTTCAAATGTTTCCCATTTCCCTGGTTTTGAAGGGGGAGATGTGCAGAGATCGACTCTGCTGTGGACGTGTCTGATGTTGCAAACTTGTGCAGGGAGGGGAGGGAAGGGTCAGCTCCAAACTCCCTGAGCACCTCTGCTTGGCTTTTCCCAAACCTGCTGTGCCCCCTCTCCCAGCTCCTTTGGTCCCTGGGTGAAGAAAAGTCCAAATCCAGGAGCAGAGAGAAGGAAAAGGCTGTTCTACAGCACCAAAGGGCTGTTCTACAACACCAAAAGTCTGTTTTATAACACCAAAAGTCTGTTCTACAACACCAAAAGGCTGTTGCACATCACCAAAGGGATGTTTTACAACACCAAAAGACTGTTTTATGTCACCAAAAGGCTGTTCTACAGCACCAAAAGGCTGTTTTATAACACCAAAAGGCTGTTGCACATCACTAAAGGGTTGGATTACTACACCAAAAGGCTGGTTTACATCACCAAAGGGCTCTTTTAGAGCACCAAAAGGCTGTTTCATAGCACCAAAATGCTGTTTTATAACACCAAAAGTCTGTTTTACATCACCAAGGGGCTCTTTTAGAGCACAAAAGGCTGTTGCACATCACCAGAAGGCTGTTCTGCATCACCAAAATGCTGTTTTATAACACCAAAAGGCTGTTCTGCATCACCAAAAGTCTGTTTTACATCACCAAAGGGCTGTTTTATAACACCAAAAGGCTCTTTTATACCACAGAAAGGCTGTTCTACCTCACCAAAGGGCTCTTTTACAGCACCAAAAGGCTGTTGTACAGCTCCAAAAGGCTGTTTTACAGCTCCAAAAGGCTGTTTTACATCACCAAAGGGCTGTTTTACAGCACCAAAGGGCTGTTGCACAACACCAGAGCATAAAAAGGACGAACAATCTGATGCCCATTTCCATGGAAATGATGGAGTGGCTGAAGAGGGGGCCGGACCTGGCACACCTGGGGCACTTCACAGCAATGAACCCAGGCAACAGAATTAAACCTAAATTACCCAGAGGTTTATTTATTATTTGTGGCCTGCAAGAGACACAGACAATAAAAAAATGCAGCCTTTCAGCCAAAGTGCTTTCTGACCAGAATAATGTTTTTTTTTTTTTTTCCCCCCCCTTTTTTTTTTTCCCTTGGACTATTCACAAGCAAGGAGTAAAATCTGGGAAGCCCAGCTTGCAGTGTGCCATGGAGAGAGCCACAGGAATGTCCTGCTGCACTGAATTTCACAGATTTAGCAAAAAAAAAAAAAAAATCCATATTGTTTCCCCACTCCTTTCTTGTCCCTCCCTCCCCAAACACAAACTAGTTACAAGCATCTATTTTTGGGTCTTCTGGTGTGGATCCACCCTCTTAATCACTTGGTGGCCCTGTAAACTTGCAGGGTTTGCCTCTAAAACGTGGGTCAGGGACATTTAAATTTACTACCTGCTCTGCTCCTCAAATATGGGCCCAGCAAGGGATGTGAAAACAAATATTAATACTCAATACCAAGCGGGATGTGTAATAATTGAGAAAAGAACAGCTTTACAAAGAGAAGGAAGGGAAAATCCCACCAAAGAAAAACAAGTCAGAGCTACTGAAAACTCTTGAAAATTGTCCAAAGCATGACAAAAAAGAGAGAGCAAAGTAGATGCAGGAGGGGAAGAACAGGACACAGCATCCTGAATGGATAATGGCCTGTTAACCCTTCTCCATAATTGATGGCTGAGAACATGGATTTTCTATTACCCTGATGAGACCAGCTCTGCTGCAGGTATTTTGCTTGGCACCAAAAAATTATTGGAGCATTAAAAGTTACTAAAGCAGCGTTTTGATTCCTTTTTGAGACAGACCCTCTGTGTTTTTCCTCTCCCCTCTTGCTGTTGAAGCATCTCAGAGCAGCTCAATTTTCAGGGAATTGTGCACAAAACACAGCTTGGAGAAAGCCCTGAGTGCTCCCGGTGTGGTGAGGGCTCCTCTCTCTTTTCCTGTCACTCCAGGCCCTTGTAAAGAAAGTTTTTCCATCTTTTGTTGGCTCCTTCAGGCACTGGAACCTTCTCCAGGCTGAAGTTGTCTCCAAATCCACAAAACCCACCTGCCAGGCAAGAGAAGAGGCAGGCACTGGGTTAGGACAAGAGCTTGGCAAGTAATTTTTGTTTAGTTATTAGTCTTATCTAGTTTGATTAGTTTTGTTCAGTCATTTATTCAGTTTTATTGAATGAATAAGTTTTATTCAGTTTACACACTGGAACCATTTCTGGGTGTGATCTGTGGAGGTGGGACTGGAACCATTTCTGGGGCTGATCTGTGGAGGTGACACTGGAATCATTTCACCTCTGGGTGTGATCTGTGGAGGTGGGAATGACCCATCTCACCTCTGGATCTCAGGGTGTCCCATCCACCCGTCCCTCCAGAGGGAATGGAGCACCAGGATCTCGCAAGGCTGCTCTTTGAAATCCCAGCCCTGCACTCTCTGCATGAAAATAAATCCTCACTGAGGCCTCATTGCCAGCTTTGAAAGTCTCATTTTGGTTTGGTTTCCTGTCAAGAGCGTAACCACTCGAATTTATGCAGATTATTCACTCCTGCCAGGTGTTTATTTCATATGGTTTTCTTCCCCCTGCTCCACTGTGAAAGAAAAATTGGGTAATATTTGCTAATGAGGCAAGAGGGATATTTCCAGGCCCCTTTAACTTACCAGGAATAAAATATATTTGTAAGAAATTGCTGACCCTTTAAAACTCAACATCTGGCTTAACTCAGGGACATGTTTCTTAGTCAGCAAAAGGCCTCTCCTGAAGTAGCTGTTTGTAATTCATTAGTACTGGAGTAATAGCCACGCTCCTGAATAATTCCTGTGCTTAAAAACCAGGGGGCAGGGCTCCTGCAAGGGAATGACTGCCCTTCCACCCAGGAAAAAAAGCTGGTTTTATGGATATTTGGGTTGGAACAAGCACCACCTCCTTCAGTGCCAGGCAATAAAACCTGCCTGGGAATTCTCAGTGTAAGACAGGGTAAGGAAAAGGCCTGATTTTGAAGCCACTTTAACTTGAGTTTGAGCTTTTTGCTGAATTAGGCAGCAGAGGTGGATTTACATATGTTAAAGGAGGTTTGCTGGGGTTAGATTCCACTTTTTAAATTTTTTTTTTTAATTAAAAAAAGGAAGTAGTGAGAGGCAAGAGAGAGATTTGCAGGACACAGGCAATGAGAAAACTCACCGTTCACGCTCATCAGTCCGAATTAAAAGCATTTCCCACTCACCAGTCCCGCCTACAGTATCTCAAAACTGCTTTGGAGCCTCTTGGCTTTTATAAAGGACAGATCCAGGAAGACAAAAAGATGGACCAGGACCAAGGGTCTGGCAGCAGCTTCTTCCACTGCCCGGGGAGCTGCCAGAGCAGCACACTGGGAACAGCTGCCTCCAACCTCCCCACGGCTCCAGCCTCGGGCTTGTTGTTCACCAGCTGGTTTGGGCATGGTAAAAAACAGCCCTTATGTTTCTGGGGTTTCTCCATTTCCACTGGAGCTCCAGGGAAAGCAATCTCCAGTCCTTTCAGACAGGGATAATGTTTCAACAGAGCGGAGCAACATTTCATCGGGGCTTTTGTCTGTGACACAAACCCCGGTGAGAGCAAGAGCTCAGTGCCCTGGAAACTCGGCAAAGACAAGAGATTACGGCCTCAGAGTTTGGTAGAATCAGCTCCTTTTCACTTTCCTGGGGATTTTTTTACAGGTATCTGATACCCCAAACCCTAATTTGTTTAACGTGCCTCCAGTCCTCCCTCAGGCCCAGAGCAGCACAAAAGCTTGAGGCAGTTTGTGTGCTGCCCCTGCGACCCTCCCCAGAACACTGACCCCCCCAGCACACTCATCTCCCCAGGTAAAACAAAGGCTTCACAAGAAATCATTTCAAATCTGATTTCTAGAGTGGCTCCAGCCCTGGAAAACCTGTTGTGTAGCTCAGCTGAGAGCCCTGCAAAGGCAGCTCCGTGTTCTCAGCAGAGGCTTTTGGAGCTGTGCATTCTCCTTCCCCGTGGTGCAGAGATGGCAGCTCCTGGGATTTTAGTTCCTGCTGGGTCTCAGGTCCTCAGCATTCCCTGGAGGGCCGGGCTGCTTCATCCGGGAGGAATCATCACCCCCATCTCTCCCTGTACGGCTTCAGCAGCTCTGAAAGTCTCACCACATCGTGGCTTTTATACTTATTCCTGTTAAAGCATTTTCTCTGTTAGTCTTGTGACCACTTGGAATTTTTAAGACTCAAAAGGTGGACAGGATGAGCTTAAGCCCCTGCAGACTGGTCTGTAAAACCGAGTGCTGAGCTGGTCTCGTCTGTGGCTTGTAAAACCCTTGGCCATCTCCTGCTGCCCAAAGCCAGCCTTGAGCAGCCCCATTCCCAAATCATGCCTCTGCCAGGCCCCAGGCAAGGGCATCTCCCCTGGATGGGTCAGGAGAAGACACCTGGAGGTGGGGCAGGACCCTGAGAGGTAATTTTGTGAAAGAACCCCCCGATGCAGAGGGAAGAAGGAAGGAGCAAACAGACGAGACTGCATTTCTGCAGCGCCAAGCTCAAGTGAACTCTGAGCCAAATTAATGGTTGTTAAATGGCAATAACAAACAATTAAGAGTGGGAACGGGACAGAGAGAAGGTGAGCAGAAAGCACAACAGCAGAGTGGAGCAGCAGGAGACAAACAAAGCCCCTTTCAGAGGCAATAAAGCCTCGCACCCCCGGTGATTTATCAGAGCTTGCTCTTTCTCCTCTGCCTTTCTCTGCGGCTTTCAAGACGCTGGTATTTGCAGAAGGTGCAGTGGAGCCTCAGGATAAGGGAGAAGAATGAATCCATCACTGCTTCCCCCCTCGGTGCCTGACAGCTCCAAGTCATAAAACTCTGGGAAGGCAGCGCTTTCCCTTGGAGGCAGCAGCCCGGGAACAGGTCAATATAGCTCTGGATCCCATTGCCATTAAGACAAGCTTATCAGCAGGGTGCCAGGAGTGCAGAGCACGCCGGCTGACAGGAAAATCAAAGTTTCATTCTCTTTGCAATTCATAGCTGGGTTACTCCCACCCCCAGGCTGGGCCAGGCTCCCGTTCCTGCAGGTGTCTGCCCAGTGGTTTGGTTGTGTCTCTTCTCTCGGCCCCATCTCCCCACAAAGTCACTTGGCACAAAGGGAAAAAGCTCAGTTTGCCCCCGAGGCTGTGAAGCCAAAGGTGCTGAAGAAGCTCTCTGAGGGAGGGACTCCAGAGGGTCATTCCATCTTTGCCATCCAAGATGAGAGGCTGACCAAGGGACAGCAGCTGAAAAACCAAGTTACACCAAATGGTTCATGACTTGTGCAGACCCACACGGCTGCCTGGCTGCCAGGCCACGGGGACGAACCTCCTGGGAGAGGGGAAAAGGTGGGATCTGGGCTCCATCCCCCAGCCAAGAGCTCTTGGAGGGGTTGTGGGAGGGGGTTTCTCACCTTTCTGCTCGTGGTGTGGAGCTGTGTCAGGGCAGGGTCAGGGTGGATCTCAGGCAAAGGTTCTTCCCCCAGAGGCTGGTTGGGCACTGCCCAGGCTCCCCAGGGCAGTGGGCACAGCCCCAAGGCTGCCAGAGCTCCAGGAGGGTTTGGACAACGCTCTGAGGGCCAGGGTGGGATTGTTGGGGTGTCTGTGCAGGGCTGAGGGTTGGACTGGATGATCCTTGTGGTTCCCTTCCAGCTTAGGATATTCTGTGATGGCAAAACCTCTGGAAGGACCAGAATTGCTCTGCTTTGCCTCTGTCCCCCAAGCAGGGGATTGGGAGGTACCAAATAAGCATCAGGTGAAACACTTGGGGTTGAGTTACAAGACAACATTTTGGGAGAGAAACTTCCTAAGACCTTGGTTGAGCTCAGAATCCCTAGGGAGAGACATCCCCTGATCCCACAGCTCCCAGAGAACCACAGGGCCAGAGCAAAGGGCACAGTGAAGTTCAGCTGAACCAGCAGAAGTCAGAGTGGAAAGCACCAGCAGGACTGAAGGACCCATCAGAACTTAGAGCATGAACAAAACCATAGATTTAAGCTGCTGAAAAATAGCACCGAGGTCTCTGGCAGCATTAAACCATCAAACAACAGAAAGGGGACAGTCACACAAAGCTCTGGTTGTCCCCACTTTATTTCTCAGAAGAATTTCCTCTAATACCTTTCAGATTGCTCACAATGCACCTCCCCGTGCACAGACCCAGTCACCAACATGAAATCCCACCCAAAGGCCTGGTACCAGTTTCCTTCCAGTAATTAAGAGACCTTTACAGGAGCAAAATCACTCAGGTTTTATGTCCTGCCTCGCTTTATTTGTGGCCTTTTATAGGATTCTGTGGTTGATTTGAGCATTTTTCTCTGTTCCTCTACAAGAAGCTGTGTTGGGTTGGGGTCCCTTGCTCTCCCCCAGACCTGTGTGATTCAAGTGTGTCTTCAGTGGAGTTGCAAAGGAACAGAAGAAACCTTCAGGTTCGCGGGTTTATTTCTCCAGCTCTCCCATTTCTTGCTTTTCTCTATTTCATGCAAACATTTTGGAAACGACAGACAGTTAAAAAAGGAAACTGCAAATTGAAGTGTGAAATTTTGCACTTCTGGGCCGTAATGAATCTCACTTGGCTTCCTCCTCTTTGCAATAACGTTGCTGGAAAGTGCAAAGACCTTAATTTTTCCCTGTGCACGGCTTAAAATGTCTCAGCTCCTGAAATGTCAGGGCTCCATCACGGCCAGAGTCCAGCATAAAACCTGAGGGCAACCACAGGCATCTTGTTTGCTGTGGACAAGGACAGGGTGGGATTATTGGGGTGTCCTGTGGAGGGATAAGGGTTGCATTTGATGATCCTTGTGGGTCCTTTCCAGCCCAGGATATTCTGTGATTCTGAGGGGACACAAGCTCTGCACGTCTTTTGGAGGAACATCAAACACTCCGCTCAGAAAAGGGGAAAAAAACACAATAAAGCAGCGTTTTTCTAACTGAGATTTGCACAGTGCTGTGTTGGTCACTGTGGAATAATGAGCCACATTCCTGGGTGGGCTCAGGAACTCTGAGCACAGGGGATTTGCAGCTGCACAGCCCCACATCTCCAACCCCACTCAGGCTGGGTCAGGGGGTGCAAACTGCACAGGGTGGGGTGTCCCCAAGCTGTTGCCAACTGATTTTTAGGTTTATCCAAGCTGCTCCTTGCAGGGCTGGGAACACCCTGGTGCACGAGCAGGGTCTCTCCCTGCTGGCACAGCTTAAATCCATGGGCAGGGTCTGGCCCACCATGTGCCACCACTCAAAAGGTGGCATTTTCCAGTTTGAGTCCCTTTTCCATCTCTCAGCCTTCCCAGGTGCTGTTTTCTCCCTCCAGGCTCCAAATGCTTCGTTAGCAGAGGAATTTGGTGCTCCTGAAGCACAGCAGGGAGGCCCCCAGGACACACCTCCCACCTTGCTGAGCTGCAGGGACCTCCAGGGATGAGGTGAGAGCAACAAGGGCTCCATCAGCCCATTGCACCCACAGCTGGGGGGGACAGGACCCCCATTCTGAGATGGTCCCTCAGGAGGGGGCAGCTCCCAGCTCCTTGTCCAGCACTGGGTTGGACACAGGCACTGCTGGGGCTGGAGGACTCCTGCCTTGGATGATCCCACCCCAAACAATCCCGTTCCCTGACTCCGGGACTTGCTCCGTGCCGGCGCTGCGCCCCCCAAAACCCCACACCACAAAACCCCAAACCCAAACAATCACCTGACCCCCAAACAGGCAAAAAGGAGCCTTGACCAAGATGTCCAAAAGGCCTGAAAAATCCAGGATCAAGCCTCAGGTGTCCAGCAGTCACAGCCTCTGCTCTGCCCAGCCAGGCTGAGCTTAGGACAGGCCTAAGCAAACCTAGGCTGAAATTTGAGTGTCAACACTCTGGACTAGTTTTTCTCTGTAAAAAGTCGTGAGGCACGATCTTCCCTAAGATGGAAAAATAAATCAAAAAAATAAATCAAAGCAGGACTGAGATCTTTTGTTTCCCAGCCTTTGCGTTGCACACCCACATTTTATCCCGACGCAGTTTTGCACATCAGAGGGTCACCCCCAGTCTTTTATGAAATTGCCTTTCTGTTCAGCAAAGTGCTGCATCAGTGGGGCCACTTCCCTCTCATATTTCTGTAATTAGCCTGTTCTAAATCCTCCAGCAGCTTTTTGGAAAGATGTCGATTATTTACAGGACGTGCAATTCAGATGTCACCGGATTATTAACCTTGGCTGTGTAGCTTTAAATGTCTGGATTAGTGGAGATGAGTTTGTTTCCTCCGCTTCAGGCTTGAAAAAGTCAGGGGGGAAAAAAAGAGAAATATAAACAGGGGAGATAAGGCAGTGCTCTGCTACCACCTTGCAACCAGAAAGTAGAAGGGAAAGAAGGGTTGGCAGCAGGAGCTGCTGTGCCAAGAGGCTGGAAATTGGGAGCTGCAGCCCCAAAACTCCCCCTGGTGAAGATAAAACCAGCACTAAAACAAAGCTCTGCTTTCAACCTGAGATTGAAGAGAGGACAAACCCCTCCAGCAGCCTGGGAAGGCCCCACGTGCTGCTGTTTCTCACCCCCCACAGCACCAGGAGCTGATTCCAGCCCTGCCTCTGCCTCACTGTGGGATTTTGGGGTGGCAGCCTCTGCTCTGCTGTTCTCCATCTCTCGCAAGCAGGAGTTTGGGATGTGCTTGGACACGATGCTGAGGAGATGACACAAGTCTCTGCTGAGCTCTGACACGGAGCTGTCACCCAGCATTGGCACAGATCAACCCCCCCGGGGGCTGGACATGTCCCTCCACACTCCAAACAGCATCAGGGGGACTAAAGATTGTCCCTAAAGATTGTCCCTTCCCCCAGACCCGGCTGGAGCCAGCTGGGATTCCCTGGGACAGGAGGATTTCACGTCCCTTTTGCATCATCTGAGCCGTTCACTCCTGTGGAAGGGACACAGCCCTGAGTGCCAGGAGCTGTCCCAGCTGAGCTAAGGGAGCCCAACTCCTTCCATCCCATCTGAGGACACTCATCCCAGGATTCCCACAGATCCTGAGGGCAGCAGCTGCTGGGTCTGGCTCCAAGGCAGCGATGGGAGAGGGTGGTACAAAGCCCAGCCCTGCAGGTCTGCTGCACCCAGGGCTGGATGCACATCAAGTGTTGATCTAAACACAAATATTAGCCTGACTCCAAAGCTGCAGTTCCCAAAGCACTGGAAATGTCAACCCCCCCCCCCACTCTGTGCCACCACGGGAACATTTCACTTTGATTTCAACCCTTTTTTTAGACAGCTGCTTTTACAATGACAACGACGGGGACGTGGAAGTGAAAAGCTGGTTTGCATGAAGCCTCCCCGAGGTTTTCAGAGGTTTTCAGCTCCACACGGGCTTTTCTGTTTATTTCTGGGTTATTTTGCAAGAACTAACTCAAATATACAAACACGTTCTGGCACTGTCACTCCACGGCTTTCACTGACAGCAATCCATCCTAGCCCAGCAAGGAGCAGCAGGAAAAAACTCCTGTCACTACCAAGAAAGAGAAAATAAAATCAGCTGAGAAAATTTCCGGGAGTCTCGGGAAATTTTCTCAGGAAATTCCCCTTCGGCTCCAAACACGGCGCAGAAAATGCCACCGGTGATTTTCCCCTTTGTAATTAGGTTTGCAAAGGTTGACTGGCAAGGAATTAAAACATGGAAACGTTGGAAATATCAGTGAGTTCTGGCATCCTGAGTAATGTGACATTTATATGATAATTTGGTAGTTAAATATGCAAGCAAGGATGCTTTTCTTTTGGAACATGGGGTTACAGTACTTTCAGGAAACGCCTTCCAGCCTTTTCCAGGTTCGACTTCTCGCTCCAGTGGAAAAATATTCTTGGCAATGTGTGGGCAGGGGCCACTTGGAGCAGAACAGACCCAGCCCAGCCCAGCTCCAGCAGCACCTCTGCCACACAAACACCATCCAGGGGGGCTCCAGGTGGAACCCCCACGTCTTGCTGCCAGAAAATTGGGATGCTCTGGGGGGAAAGAACAAGGACCAGAGGTGCCAGGGCAAGAAAATACCCTGTAGAGGCACTGACAGTCTGGATATGGGGTATATGAGCCCCCAGAACCTGGTGGGCATCCCCACCCCACAGCAGCCAGGAGAACACGGAATCACCCACCGAGGGAGTCGGGTTCAGTCATCACCTGGGCTCCTCCTGACAATTAAACCACTGGTTTAACCCCAAGATACCTCCAGAAATAAAATCTTACTCCATTTTGCATGAATGAGGCTGAGAAAGTCGGGGCTGTTGGGGCTGGGGAAGAGAAGGTTGTGTGGAGCCATCACAGCACCTTCCAGGGGCTGCAGGAAGGCTGGAGAGGGATTGTTCCTCAGGAACTGGAGTGACAGGACAAGGGGAAATGCATTTAAACTGAAAGAGGGGAGATTTAAGTTAGATATACGGAAGGAATTGTTGGCTGGGAGGGTGGGCAGGCCCTGGCCCAGGTTGCCCAGAGAAGCTGTGGCTGCCCCTGGAATCCCTGGAAGTGTCCAAGGCCAGGTTGGAGCAACCTGGGCTAGTAAAAGGTGTCCCTGCCCATGGCAGGAGGTGGAAGGAGATGATTTTTGAGGTTACTTCCAACCCAAATCATTCTATGACTGGAGAAGACCCCCAGAAAGAGGTTTTGCCTGTGCTGGGAGGACAAATCAGGTGAGACAGACAAAGGTCTCTCTTCATGCAGGCACTGACTTTACACCCCCAACACCCACCACATCCTTTCCCTGCACCTCCTCACTCCCCTCCTGAGCTGATGAATAATTTGGAGGCCTCAGCCATTACTAAATAATAGAGATTCTTTTCCTTGCAGAAATAATTGAAGCGTCAGAGCTGAGAAATTGAGGTCGCCCCGAGCTCTGCTCCCCCCAGCACGTCAGCTCTGCAGGGATCTGTGGAGTGGGGGGGATTGGAGCCCCAGCACTGGGCAGGGATGGGCTCATGGATGCTCATCCTCTCACCCTGGGGCTGCTGAGAGGGAGCAGGGACATTTCCAAGTCGGAATTAAGGCTGTGGTGGCTCAAGACTCGAGAGAGTCGAGTTTAACTGGAGTTTATGATGGTCTTGGCTGCACCCCCAGCTGGGAGTTTGCTGCTGCCAGCTCTGCAGATCCAGCATTTCTTCCTTAATGGGAGGAAAAGACAAGCCCTTTTTGGGTACAGTGATACCAGGGAATCATCAAAATCACTGAAAGGCACCAAAGTGTTCTTCCTCATTCATGGAAACCTCCCTAAAGGCAGGAATTCTGCCTGCAAACCTCACCCGGGGCTCGGGTCTGGCAGCCACTGAGAGGAGACCTGGGCAAGCTGGAATGAAAAGGTGCTAAGAGCAATATTTCTGGGAAAACTCTGGGTGCTTCAAGCCCTCCCTGCTCCTGCTGGTTCCTCCTCCTGGCTGTGCCCTCAGTCACGCACTGCAGCAGGTTTTTCCTCCAGGTTTATTCCAGGGGGAAGGAAATTTGGGGTTGGGACGTGTCCTCCCGTCTCCAGGCTCGTTGTCCTCCCTGGGGGAAAAGCCAACAGGAAAACCCACCTGCAGGACAAGTCCCCTTTCCATGGATCTGCGTGGAGTTGGATCCAGCCCACCTGAAAACTGGGAATGGTTTTTTTTCCCCCACCTTTTCCTGTTCTCAAAACATCCCCTGACTTTTCTCAAAACCAGGAAGGAAACGACCAGGGTAACACAGGTTTTCTGTCTTCCCATCCCTGTACTGATAAATAAAATTATCCTTGGTGATTACAGGAAAAAATGGCTTATTCCAGGAGCAAAAATCCTGTTCGTTGAGAACCCAACCCCAGTTCAATTAATGTGGGTTTCCAGCAGCTACACAAACACAATTAAATAGGGAATGGGATCCTTTCTGCAGGATTTTCCTGAGCCAGTTCAGTGGCACCAGGAAGAAGAGCACGAAGTGCTGGGGTGATGTGCCAGCCTGTGCAGGGTGGAACTGAGAGGGCAAATATTTACCCAGGGGGAAGGATGGATTCACTGCACCCTGAGAAAGGTGTGAGAAGTGCCAGCCCCCACAAAGAAAAGGCCTGTGAGGCGAAGGCAGCCTGTCCTAAATCCTGAAGTCAAACTGCAAGGCAGACATTTGGAAAGACTTCCAGCGCCAAACGTTCTGCTTGGGGACTCTCTGTGCTAATTAGGGACAATTAAAACTGCTTAAGGAGCATTAATGTGTTTGCTGTGCAGCATCAAATGTCATCTCCTCGTAAATGTGTCAGGTTTGGGGCAGTGTTGGTGACAAGGAGGTGCCTGAATCTGTCAGGTTGAAGGGAGAACTTCCCTGAGCATCCTGCAGGAAGCAAAGCTCTGCTCCATCCCGAGGGATTCCCCTGCTTTCCATTTCCTGGGAATCACTAAGCTGAACAACAAGATTTTTTGGCCCCAGGTCTCTTTCTGAGGGTGTCACTGAGTTTGAAAGGCTGGGACTGGATGGCTGGGAAAAGGGGGAGGAAAAGGGAAAAAGGGGGGAGGGAAAGGAAAAGGGGGAAGGGAAGGAAAAAAGGAAGGAGGGAAAGGAGAAAGGGGGAGGGAAAGGAAAAAAGGAAGGAGGGAAAGGAGAAAGGGGGAGGGAAAGGAAAAAAGGAAGGAGGGAAAGGAGAAAGGGG
>NW_016690367.1:1583385-1588688 GCF_001604755.1 Lepidothrix coronata
GGGAAGAAAATGATAAGGGGGGGAAGAAAAGGATAAGGAGAGGAGGAGGATGAAAAGGAGAGGGGGAAAAGGAAAAGGGGAGAGGAGGAGGAGGAAAAAAGGGGGGAGGAGGAAAAAAGAAAACCGTACAATCTCTTCCTATTCCAGAAAATAAAAGCTTTGACTCCCAGTCTGTGACTTTTGAAAAGTGTGTGCACAGCAAGCTGAGGGTTCTCAGGGCAAACCCCCTTTAATTTTGCAGATACCCATCCAGATATTTCTTTTTAATTACACCTAATTTCTGTTCCTGAACTCCCAACTGCACAACAGGAGTGACAACAGAAGGGGAGCAAGTTCAGTGTAGAGAGCTCTGAGACCCTTCAATTCTTCAGCAGCTGAGCATGTACCTTTGTTAATCCTAAATAAAATAATCCATAATTACAAATAAAGCCCAAACCAGGAAGGCCTGATATGGTTCTGAACTTCTCCCCCAACTGCATTTCTGCAACCCAAGTGGTTTTTGTTTGCACGAGATTTTGGGGTTTTGTTCCAGCTAATGTGACCTTGTGGATAAAAGAGGGAGTAGAAGAGAGGGGAAAAATAGGGAAAGTCTCTTCCTCCTCCAAGAGGAAAAAGCACAACAAAATCAGGATTGTTCTGGGGCTTGTTTGAACTTTGTCTGAAAATTGATTTAAGCACCAAGGAGCCCCTGCTCAGCCCATTCATTGGCTGCCAACGTGCAGCACTTTTGTCTCTGTTGATAAGGGACTTTTTAATTATTGCCATTATCATGTGAAAATTGGGTTCCTGCCACAAACAATCGAAATGAGATTCTGTTACTTTTCATCTTGGGTAATGTCTTTTAATCGGAGGTTTCATTTCCTATCAGCAATAAAAGATGTGTGTGTGTGTGTGTGTGTGTGTGCAGGGCTGCAGTGCACGTGAAAAGACCTGGGAAAATCCAAAAATCTGGGAGTGTAAAACACGGGCTGGGCAGATTTGACAGCAGAAAGGACTGGTACGAGCAGCCAGTCCCATCTCTTGTGAAAGAAGGGTTGTGTCAGTCATTTCTGCAGCAAATCACCTCTTTCAGGAGAGACAGCCAGCCCTGACAAGAGATTAATATTAAGATTTTTTTTGTTTGTTTTTTCTGCACTAGGAATAGGGCTGAGACCTCATGAACCCATTTGACCCACGTATATAAATATATATATATATTTATATACCTCTCATATATAGATATTTGTATATCTCTCTCATCTATATTTATACATCACATGTATTTTTCTATGTTTTATATCTCTCATATATATATTTATATATCTAATCTATATATTCATATATATTTCATGCATCTATATCTCACCTGATAACAGGTGAGAACCAACTGAGCTGCACAGTGACCTTGGCATGAAGGAGGGACAACAATCACGAGGGTGCTGCCATCTCCCTGTTCCTTTAATATTCTTTTTCAGCCCAACCCCCTCCTGCTGCAGGATTCGGTCCCCAGGAGGTGGAGATGTGCCCCCAGCTCTCCAGGCCACATCAGCTGCTCTCTTTGGGCATCAGCTCAGCTGGCAGCTCTGCCCAGGGGCAGGCAAACCCTCCTGCTCTCCAGTGCCGCCAGGAAAAAGCTGAAATTACTGATTTTTTTTTCCTTTTTTCTTCGTTTTTTTCCCCCCTCTCTCCTCCTGCCCGTGTTCCTGGGGGTGGTTCAGGTGCCCACAGCCCCCCCTGAGACCTGCTGCACATCTGCCCTGCTTTACAGGAACTCTTTAAATCCGAGGAATAATCAAAGAGGAAGGTGGTTCAAAAATAAAATTGGGGGTTTGTCGGCTTTGTTTTGTTTTGGTTTTGTTGTTGTGTGGTTTTTCTCCCCCCCCTTTTTTTTTTTTAAGCAAGAAAAGAAGCTGAAGGGTTTAATTTGTTACATTCCACATTATGAACTCCATTCAAAGCAACCCCTGCTCTCTTAGAAGTGGTGAAACAAACCTTCCTGGTTGAATCTGGAAAGGAAATAATCAGATCCTGCCTTTTTTTTTTTTTTTTTGCATAGGTAGAGTTTTAATTACCTCTGAAACTCGCCGGGTCCCATCTGAGCAGCTTTTCAAAAGCAATCTATTAACAAACAATAACCCCGTTGCTGCTGCTGCTGGTGCTGGTACAAAGCAGATGTTATCACTGCCTTCCACGTGCCTCTTCCCTCCTCTGCCCTCCCCGGCCTGCAAAAACACAAAACCACCGAGCAATTAATAAACTCTGCTGCTGAGGGAGGGTGGGGAGAGGGCTCCTGGAGCACTGGGAGCAGTGGATGGACTGGCAGGAGGAACACCCGGCTCCGAGGGGGGAGTCCCAAGGGGAATTTTTTTGGCAGAAACAGCTGAGCTGGTGTGGGAGGAGAATGCCACGGGGCAGCTCTGGCACTGCCAAGCTCGTTGATGGACTCCAGCACTGGGAGCCTCTGGGCTCCACTGCTGGGGATGAGATGTTTGGGGTCCCAGAGCCTCTGCCCCTCTGCAGAGGAGAACCAGGAGGATCCTCTCTTATCTCTGGTCGGTGTGTCTGGACCTGGCGGGAGGCTGAGGGGGGCCAAAGCTTCCCAAAACGCCTGAGGCGTCCAAGCACTGCTCAGCTGCCAGTGAAAAGGACAAAAGAGCCTCCAAGAGCGAGTCCCTGACGTTCACCAAGGGAAAAGGACATCTGTGAGACATCTGTGAGGTTGGGGATGGAGAGAAGCAAGCACAGGGACAGCTCAGCTTCGAACCCCACCAGCTCTGAGGGCTGGTCTCCAGCTGGAGTTCAGCCTTATTCCCAAGCCTTCTCCCGCCCCTCCTCGTCCCTGGGAGATGTGGGACCCCAGGAGATGCCAGAAGCGACAGAGACCCCCAAAGCCCAAGGTCCAGTGTCCCAGCACTGCCCAAACACCTCCCAGGAAAAGCCCTGGAGCAGCTGCTGGTGGTTGGAACCTCCAGTCACTCACACCCCCCCTTGCCCATCTGCTCTGGGGACAATCAGATGTCCTACATCTCCCAGAGGTGACCCTCTCCAGCCTCTGTGTGGGTGAAACCCTGAGGGAGGGCACAGATTCCCAGCACATTTCAGGAGAGGTGCCTTTTGGAACACTCCCAGGGATGGTGACTCCACCATCACCTCGGGAACCCTGTGCCAAGGCCTGACCACCCTTATGATAAGGAAGAAATTTCGCCCTAATATCCAACCTAAACCTCCCCTGGTGCAACTTCAGGCTGTTTCCTCTTGTCCTGTCACTTGTTACCTGGGAGAAGGGCCCCACCCCCAGCTGATTCCACCCTCCTTTCAGGGAGCTGTGAACAGTGGTGAGATCCTCCTTGAGCTTCCCTTTCTTCAGACTAAACAACCCTCAGCTGCTCCTCAGTTTTGGACCCTCTCTGTAACACCTCTTTCCCCTGAGCTCTTGCTGGGGAAGGACTCAGAACCAGCTCTTTGTGATATAAAAAAAAAAAAAAGAAGTATTTCAATCAGCAGCCTTTCCTAGTGGCTGCACACCTGCCTCAGACCTATTGCTGTCACATGCATCACTTAAGTTTGAGAGTCTAAAGAACCTAAAATGAAGTTCCCTTGTTGCACCATTAACCTCCTTATGTATCTGCTGTTTTCAACCAAGCCTCAGTGAACCTTCCTCAGCCCACATTTCCCGAGCACCAACCACCCAGATCCCTCAGAGCAAACAGGCTCAGACACATCCAGGATTATTTATTCCCCACCTTTCCCCACTCCCCATCTTTGTCAGCGGGAAATTAAAAGCACAGGAGTGGCCTCCAGACCTCCCAGCAGAGCCTGGATGCCCATCTTCTCCACCACCAGCTGCCACTGCCTCTGTCCAAAATCGTTAGAGAGACCAGCAAGCTTTTATTTAGGCTCGTTAAGGAAGACTAACAAGGCACAGATGGAGCAGGTTTGCTCGTGGCACGGGGTTGGCTGTTCCCCGTGCTTTTGGCCCTGGAAAAAGTGGGATGCAGAGCTCCAGCAGGCTCCCACAGACACAGCTCCGGGCTGGAAAAGCCAGGACTCTTTGGCTGCCTGCCCTGGATGTGGAAATGCTAAAAAAATGTTGGGCAAAGCTCAGCCTGCAGCCCTTGGAGGGGGTAATCCCTGGCCTGTCCCTTGTGCTGGAAGATGTTGAGGTCCATGGTTGCTTCATCTCTCCAGGAAAACAAGACCTTGAGGTTCTTTTTCTTCTTTTTAGTGGGAAAAAAAAAATAGAACATTCCCCCCACTACAGCAACTTATCACCTCCAGGATCCAACACTTCTCTGGTAAAATGAGCAAATAACAACTAAAGCCCTGTCTTTCAGCACCTCTGTGATGGCCCCTGTGCTGCTAATTAGTAATTAAAAGGGAAGGTTTGGGCGCCCTGCTCCGTTGAAGGGTGTTCCTCTGGTGTTGGAGAACCGAGAGGCCAAAACAGAACACGAAACAAGGGGGGGGAAAATGGGAAAGAACAGTTGGATCCAGGCCCTGGCAGCAAGGAAATCCCCCTGAGCAGGTGCTGTGCCCTCGGCTTGCGGGTGTGGGGATGCCAACGTGGGATCCTGGTGACAGGGCACTTGCAGAGGGACGTGCTGTGACCCCACAGTCATTTTTGGGGGGTGTCTGCCACGCTGGTGATGGGATTTTCACATTCCTCCTGTCTTTTGTAACCCACCCCTGCATAAAACCACCCTCTGGATGCATGGAAAGGGTGAGCAGCACTCGGAGGTGACTGGAACAGCTCATCTCCCCCTTAGCTTTGCTCCTGCCCCCTTTGCTCCCACACCAATCCCATGTCCCAACCTTTCAGCTGATGCAAAGTCACTGAGAGTCAGGAAAACACTCCCAACACCTCTGCAGCAGCTCTGTGGCCCTGGAGGAGCAGAGTCAGGAGTGAGGAGAGGGAAAGGAGAGCGGTGGCCTGGGTAGGTGTTAATGAGAAAGGGATTTGTCTCTCCAGGACGTCCTTGTGCTTCCCAGGAAAGTCACAGAGCAGAATTTCTGAATATTTAATATGGCTTCTTAATTAAGGAAAGGGTAAAAACCTGAGAGACACCATCCCCTACTGCAAGGTCAAGGCCAGAGCTTTAAATACAGGATAATCACTCATCCCAAGGAAGCTGATGGGAAGGGGTGGCCTCACAGTTAGACCTGTTTGGACCAGAGAAACAGCCCCTTCTGCTCTCACTCAACATTTCCCCAGTGGACTGGAAGTTTTCAAGCCTTCAGACGTGTTTTTACCCGATCCTGCCCTCCGAAAAGCTGAAAATCTAAAATAAGGCCTGAAAAAAATGAAGACTCCGACAAAGTAATTA
>NW_016690367.1:1588799-1612296 GCF_001604755.1 Lepidothrix coronata
TTTTTTTTTTTTTTTTTTTTTTTTTTTTTTTTTTTGGTCCTGTAGCTGAACTTCTCACATTTCAAAGCAAAAAGCAAATCTGAAGTAAAATATAACAGTTCCATTTCTAGGAGTCGCGGTGACCCGGCGATAATTTTAAAAAACTTTTCTCCATTTCCCCCCCAGCCCAAAATGTAAAATCTCCTGAAATTGCTCCTTTCCTCTGAAATGTTCCGGCTTTGATGAACCAACACGTTCTGCTGAGAATTTTTTTTTCCTGGCTCCTAGACAGCCTCATTTCTCCACGAACACCCTGTGGGGCAATATGTGGGACTGGCTTGTGTTTCAGGGATTCAGCTGCTTTTCCCGTTTCTCCCTGTCTTCTTTGCCACACCCTCAGGGTGTATTTTCACCTGCCCTGGCACAAGTGGGCAGAACAGTGAAATCCAAGCCATCCGCTGCCTCTCCGCCCCTTGGCCACGTGCACATTCCTACCTGCGATCCGAGGGGAAGGAGTTTTTCTCTCGGAATCTTTAATTAGAATCCCGGTTGGCAGCAGCACCCGTGGTTTGTCTCTGCCAGGTGGCAGCTTCCCACGCCACCATCCCCTCGCAGTCCGGAACTGCAGCCACTTTGTTTTCCCTCTTCCCCCCTTTTTTTTTCCCCCCTCTCCCTTATGCTGTAAAATCCTCGGGCCAAAAATATCCCCGAGGCAGAAAATCGCCCCCCTCCAGGTGCCTCAAATCAATAATTTTGCCTGAGGGTGTGACCCACCTGAACGAGCTGCTGTGGACACGGTGGGGATAAAGTGGGGGGAAAATCAAGGGGGTTTTGGGAAAATCAAGGGGGTTTTGGGTTTTTGTGAGGAGCAAATGTGTGGGGCCACGGAGGGAATCAGGAGGAGCTTGGGGAGACTATTTACAGGAGTGACAGGACACAGGGAATGGCTTCCCAGTGCCAGAGGGCAGGGATATATGGGATATTGGGATGAAATTGTTCCCTGGGAGGGTAGGGAGGGGCTGGAATGGATTTCCCAGAGAAGCTGTGGCTGTCCCATTTCTAGAAGTGTCCCAGGCCAGGTTGGAGCAACCTGGGCTAGTGGAAGGTGTCCCTGCCCATGGTGTGGGGGGGAAGGAGATGATCTCCAAAGTCCCTTCCAACCCCAACCACTCTGGAATTCCAACAGTCCGTGTGGCTGTTTTCTCCCACAGCCAGAGGGATCCAAATGCCCTTGAACTTCAGGAATAAACCACCAAACAACACAATCAGTAGCTGCAAGAACATCACCAGCTGATGAAAAAAAACCTGGCTGGGGCCTCAATACACCTTTTTATTTTGAGCAGCGGCGCAGAGTCGACCTTGTCCCATCCCAGTGAGGCAGCAAAGCAGAGATGGAAAGATGTGCAGGTCCATGTGCCAGCCCTCCTCCAGCCCCCCCCCGAATTTCAATGATGCCATTAGCATTCAGGATCTTTGCATGTGTTTAAATGTGGATTAAAAATGCATTAATTGGTCTCGTTTTAACAAGCTCTTCTCTTTGTATATCAAATATTTGAAAGATTCAGTATTATCACCTCTTGTCTGGGCTGGAATTGAAGAGGAGAAAAGAAATGTAATTGAGGACTTAAGGAGTGGCTCCTCCTGTTTGCTCAACACCAGGGGGCTCTGATTGAAAGCTCGGGGGAAAATGACTTTGATAAGTATATGAACAACAGCTAAAGGCAACACAACTTGGCACACTGACATCCCAGCAGAAGCATTTTTGGCAAGGAAGGTGGCTTTCCAGTAAGTGCTGCCTGGGAAGAGCTGCTGGAGCAGTTTGTACCACACAACCTGTCCCTGGCAGCAGGAAGGAGAGAAGTTCTGTCTGTTCAGGTGTCAGCTCAGGGCTTCAAAACCACCCCCCAGCTCTTTCCTTGGCTGCACTTCCCACTCGGAGCCTGGGCAGGTCGCTCCGATCAGGAATGGACCTCTCCTTGGACTGAGCTCCTCCAGCTCTTTCTCCCTGCTTCCCTGGGAAACCTGCTCCCAGTGATGGCAACCAAGTGTGGGATCAGAAAAGGTGTGGCCAGAAACCACTTTTGCCTTTTCATCTACAACTGAAAAAGCAAAAGCCACCATATTCATGTGTTTATGCAGAATCTGGACACTGAAGGGATGTGGCAAAGGACCTCTCTTGAATCCAGGAGGACACAGGCACTGCTGAATCCTCTGGATTAGTGCCTGTATTCCCACGTCCATGGAACAGCAAAATGGAGCCAAAAAAACCCTGATGAAGTTCATAAACTCGCAGGATGGTTTGGGTTGGAAGGGACCTTAAAGGTCATCTCCTTCCACCCCCTGCCAAGGGCAGGGACACCTTCCACCAACCCAGGTTGCTCCAACCCGGCCTTGGACACTCCAGGGATTCCAGGGGCAGCCACAGCTTCTCTGGGCAACCTGTGCCAGGGCCTCCCCACCCTCCCAGGGAACAATTCCTTCCCAATCCCACCTATCCCTGCCCTCAGGCAGTGGGAAGCCACCAGGAACCCTCACGTTTAGAGACTGTGGCCACGTGAGGTTCTCACCGAAGCCTTGCCCTCAGCAGTGATGTAATTCCTTGTGCAAACCTGAGTTTAAAACCTGAATTAAGAAATAGTCTGAGCCTCTAAGCCAGAGTTTCATCCCTGACAACCAGAGGACCTCCCAGCATGGCTGTAAATCCCGTGCTCGTTGAGGAATTCCGGCGCTTCCTGGGGATCTGCTCGGAGGAGAGGTCTGGCAATGGGCATAAAAACCTGCTGCACTGGAATTTGCACGTGGATGGCTTTCCTTTGGCCATGGGAACACATTCTGCAGCTAATCCCCGCTTCCTAGTAGGCAGGGAAAAAAAAGAAAACCCTCAAAATATCCAAAAATATTCCCATCATTCCCGGAGGGCTCCCGGTGCCGCGGGCTGTGGTTGTGTCCGGGTCTCTGCTGCTCCAACAGGTGCTTAGAGCTGTCAGAGCTCTGCAGAAACACCTCCCCACTTGGCTGGGGCTTGTGCAGCTTCTGGGCTGACAAGCCCACTGCCACTGGTGGGATCTGAATGGCCAATTCCTGTGGAAGTGAACGGGAATTCTGCAGTGCCTCTTCCCTCGGCAGCTTTGAACCGTCTCAGCCTGGGATTGGATTTGAGTCGCCGAGGTTTGGGATCTTTGCAGGGGTTTATTTTCGGCTGCAGGCTGGAATATTTCCAGCCAAACTTGACGTGAAATTCCCTCCAGACCCCACGTGGGAACTCAGGCTTATAGAAAACGCTGTGAACTTTTTGCTGGCTCTTGAGCTGGGGGTGTTTTATTCCTTCAAAGCCGAGGAACGGCGGGGCCGTGCATTTTCTCCCCGTGTTATCTGTTTACTTACTGGATTTTGTCCCAACATCCAAGCCCCCCAGACAGCCCTTGTAAGGTTGGAGGGTCTGTAAAACCCCTCCTGCACACGGGAAGTGCAGCACAAACTCCTTGATTTAAGTTTTTGTAGGAAGAGCAGAGATTTCACGTCAGACTCCCCGAGTCAAAGGCTCCCAGGAATCTGGCTTTCAGGGAATAGAGGTTATACCCAAATTGGATCACCTCTGCTGCAGCCTGGAGACCCCTGAGGACATCACCCTCGCCCTGGAAACATTCAGCTGTCTTCCAAAGATGTGGAAAAAAACCACCAATGTGAAAAATCAGTGAAAGCAAGGGAAGGTTTTTTATTTATTTCTTCTTTTTTTTCTTAAACGTGACAGACTACCAGTGGAACTACAATGCATTTTACAGCTTGGGTGTTAATCCTTAACGTGCTGTGAAGTGGAGAAGACACTCTGTGTGCCTCAGAAAACAAGGATGTGCCTTTGTAAAGGATGGAAACACGGCAGGTCTCCAGCAATAACACACACTCAGAGCTCTGCCTTCCAGCACAGGAGATGAAATCATAACAGCAGCCACTTACTTACTTTTAAACCCCATCAATAATAAGAGATGCACAGCAGAACTCATCTCACATGCACTTAAAAATGTAATGAATCTTGAGGAGAAACAGAAACATGCAGATATATGTGTATGTAAGCAGTGTGGAGAAGCTAAAGCACAAACCAAACGGAATTATCTATGTTACTTTAAATTACCTTCGAGGGTATTTGCCATTATGAGCAATTTGTATCCAGAGAGCCCAAAGCGATCACAAAAATGGGGTTTTATTATTCAGCACCAGATGGGAAGGTTAAGGCAGGAGCCAGGGCTTGGTGGGGGGAGCAGGATCCGCCCCGGGATCTGGGGGAAAAGCTGGAAGTGCATCAAATCCTGGCTCCATTTTCCACTTTCCTTCTGGGCATCACCCCGAAGCCTCTGTTGGAAAAATCCCTGTGCAGGCACCTTCCTTCTCTGGGAGCAGCTGAGGGGGGCCAAGGAGGGCCAGGCAGTGATGGATTCACCATCTCCCCCTGGGAAAGCCGGGATCGGGATCCTCCACCTCTGCCTTTGGCAAGAGCTGGGTCACACCTCTGTTTCCCTTTGATTTACACCATTCCCCACATCCCAGGAGATTTCCCCAGGTACTTTTATTTGCCTTCAGAGCACGGATTCAAATCAGTCATCGACTTCCCGCTGAGTTCCCAACACCTCTTTCCCCATTTTAAATGATTTTTAAAGGGATGCAATGCACTCCATCTTCCAGCTGGAATAACTCCTGTGTTATCCTCCCAGCCTGAATTCCTCTCACCCCTTGCTCTCTGCTCACTTCAGATAATTCAGTGGGAATTTATTTGAAAAGAGGTGCTGGGTCACAAATGAAGTAAAATGCTGACAGCAGGAGTTCCTTCCCATTCACTGCTGTCGTGAAAGGCAGGGAGCCAGATTTAGGGATACTCATCATTAGGATGGTTGAAACTATTCCACCTCACCAGAGGTTGTTTTTTCCTTCTTTTCCCATTAGAATAGATTTTATTTTGAATAAATGTTGTGTCTTTTCCCTCGTCTCGCTGGAAAAAACTCAAATGCCTGAAAAACAAAACTCTCAGCAAGCCCCAGGGAAAGGGCCTTCTGGGAAGTGGAGTTCCATCCAGGAAATCCAAGGTGCCCGTGGGGAAGGGTGGAGGCACCAGGAGCCAGCCTGGATCTCTCAGTTCAGCTGCTCTGGTTGTGGCTGAAATGAAGAGGCAGCTTCTGGAGTCCCAGGAAGGTCTCACTGCTGAAGGATGTGCAAGCTCAGGTTCCAAAGCTATTCCCAGGGAAGTTTTCTCCCGAACCTCACTCCGTTTTCTGGGAAAAGCAGCGCCTGGATGAGCTGCCTGTTCCTCCCCTGGGCCCCAGGGTGGACAAGGGAGGACCCCACTGGTGCTTTTGGCAGGTGGAAGGTGCTACACAAAGTGACTTTATGCTGCAAGAGGAATGTGGATAATGTGGATCTGGGAGTGCCGTGGGGATTAAGAGGCAGGCAAAGCACTGAACTCCCAAAATGTTTTTGGAAGTGGACTTCAAAAATGGGGCCTGGTGAGAAAGATGGGGACGGAGTTTTTAGCAGAACCTGTTGCAACAGGACAAGGGGGAACGGTTTTAATCTAAAAGAGGGTCCATTCAGGCTGATATATGGAAGGAATTGTTCCCTGGGAGGGTGGGGAGGCCCTGGCACAGGTTGTCCATGAAGGTTGTGGCTGCTCCATCTCTGGAAGTGTCCAAGGCCAGGTTGGAGCAACCTGGGCTGGTGGAAGGTGTCCCTGCCCATGGCAGGGGGTTGGAACTGGGTGATTTTGAACATCCCTTCCAACCCAAATCATCCTGTGATTCTTTTTTGGGACCCTCTTTTCTCCAACCCCTGTGAACAGACCGTGCCCACCACGAGCTGCAGTGATGAACCTCTGGTTGCTGTTCTTCCTGCTGGGAGCACAGCCCTGTTTTGGATGAATCCCAAGCTGTCAGGGCTTCCTGTGCCCCACAATAGGGTTACTCAAACCCTTAAGAGACTTGGCATGCACAGAATTCCAAGTGAACCCTGGTAGTTCAATCAAAGCAGCAGGTTTTGGGTACCTGCCATCTGCATTAGCTGAGCTGACCCCTGCCCTCCACTGCAAATATTTCTTCCCTCCAACCCCTGAGGTCCCTTCCAGCCCCACAACTCCCTGTTCATCTGCTGGTTGCTCTATTAATGACTTGTCATCAGCAGAAGCTCCAAGAGATCCTTTATTTTAATTAAGCCAGAAAACCACCACCCTCCCGAGGCTGCTGCCACAGTTCAGGGCACCTAAATCTGACCTTTGGAGCTCTCGAAATGGCATTAATTAAACAGGCCTTGTTGGCTGGAGCCTTTCCAGCCCCACCATTGCATCTCTCTTGAGTTTGCCAAAGCCCTTTTGGATCTCCTCCACCAAAACCTCTGCCTGAATCCTGCCCCCCCTCAAGCCAGTGGTGCCTCTTGTCAAATTTTATTTCCCCTACCTGAAAATCAGCTTGAAAATGTGTCTGGGAGCTGGGCAACAATAGTGGCTCAGAAGAACCATGAGAGGAACAGCCCTGTCTCCCTTCAGCTGAGGATGGCACAGCAGACACCTGGCACACCCTGCCCAGGATCACCCCAGGCATGGGAAAAGGGGGTTAAACTGCACAAAAAGGGGTTAAATGCACAGAGCACAGGCTTTTTTTTTGGTTTTTTTTAGGGGGAAAAGAAGTTCTGTGGCTCCCTCTCTAGCTGGAAAAGGGAAAGCAAAGTTGTGTTCCTGCTGGCTGTTTGAGAGTTTGCTTACGAGGGGAAATTAATCCCAAATTAACTAGTGGTGTGAACTGCAAGTGGATTAGTTAAATTATATTAAAGCCAGGTCTGGATACTTTCATTTAAAATTAAAGTGGCCGTAATTCAATTTGGCTCAAGTCACTTCAAAAGTGAATTAAGAAAAACCTAATTACAGACCCTTTAATTCCAAATGAGTGTGTCTACATAGGTTGCTTAATGTGCTTTCATTTATCCCTCTTAAGAATTAATCTTGATGAGTTTTTCTGAATCTCCCCATGGTAGAGAGTCCCATATGTGTGCAGTAAAAACCCTCTGACTCCCTCTAGAAGTAATAAAAGGGCTAAAAAGACGAGTCACTTCTGTCTCTGGCCAGACAAAATAATGATGCTGGGACTTCTGGACCTGCAGGACTTTCTCCTCAAAGCTGCTTTCCTACCAACATTCCTCCCTCCCAGCTCCCACCAACATTTCCAGGAGAACTCTCTCTCTGCTATTTTTTTCCCCCAGAATCAGAGAAAACCTGTAAAGTCTCAACCTGCTGCACCAGGAGCAAGCAGGGATATTTTTTTTTTTTTGCTTGCAAGGGATCTGTGCAGCACATCCTGTGCAGTTATTTATAGCCCTGGAGCGGGGAGACCTGTCAAGCACATGCAAATGGATTTAATTCCTGCCCTCTCCTCTCCTTCCAGCACTGCTGGGATGGAGACCCGCATCTCCCTGTGGGAATGGTCACTACTCCACGGTTTTGGGGTGGGAATTTATCCTCCAAAAAACGTTTCTGCTCCAAAAGCCACCACCGAACCCCCACGACTCCACCCCAGTGGCACCAAGGAGGTCGGATCCTGTGGAGAAGCAGCAGTGAACCACTAATGCCAAAAACTCCCTGGAGTGGGATGAGACGCAGCCAAACTCGCTGGTTTTCCTCCCAGAAAATGATGTGAAGGCTGAAGACTTTCCTGGAAAGCTCTTGGAGTTGAACAGGACTGGATTTTGGACCCAAAATCACGGCTCAGAAGCATTTTCCTGGGCAGCCACAGGCCCTGTCACTGCTGGGGGGGATGCTCAGTGTTCCCTCACTCTTTGTCTCCTCGGATTTCCATGATCCTTCCAACTCAGGGTGTTCTGGGGGTCTGTTTATGTGCAAAATGGAGGAGAGAAGCAATTCCTCACCGAACAGCAAAAATTAACCTTCAGCTTGATTTCCCCGACCACGATTCCTCCCCCTGGATCCAGGCTGGGATAACAGGCAGAGGCCTCCTCAGCGGCACATCCCAGATCCCACTCCGGCCTCTGCTCCAGATCCCTCAGCCAGATTGTTTATATTGTTTCTCACCTCCCCAAGGTGTATTTAAATCGTGCCAAGGTGTGTTAGAGCTGCTGCATTTCTGACCACCTCCCCCCCCAAAGGTTGGTTGGCAACTTCTCCCGGCCCTGAGCTGCAGCAGGAGGGGGTTCTGCTGCCTCTGGAGCTCTTTGTCTGTGGCTCTTCCAAAAGTGCTTCCTGCTGTTTTCAGGCTGCTTTCCCAGGGAAACTGAGTGAGGGAGGTTCACCCCATTTTTGGGTTTCTCTTTGCCTTTCCAGCTGACCGTGGCCAAGGAAATTTGATGTAACTGGAGGATGGTGTAGGGGGATTGTAGCAAATATTGTGGGGGGGATAAGGAGTTAGAATCAGAATCACAGAACATCCTGAGCTGGAAGGGATTGCTCCAATCCCGTCTCCTTCAGGGGCTGGAGGGAAGGATGTTTGGAGAGATGAGGCTGGTTGAGATAAATGAGACAATCCTCTGGAAGTTCTGAGCTCTGTGCATCCCCTCCCAAGGTTCAGGAGCTCTGCCCCACCACAGAGCTGCCCCGAGGAGAAGCCCTTTAAAGCTGTGTCAGGGGACATGGAGGAGTGATAGGCAGAGTTTATTTTATTTCTGAGCTGTGGTAGATATTAATCACTTGGCAGCCCAAAAAGGTGTCCGAGGGACTTAATTTGTCATGGAAATGTCAGATAAGAGAGATGCCATGACTCCAGCTGAGAACAGAGAGTGAACACTGTGGGATGTTGCTCCAAAAATGACCTTTTACTTTATATCACAGCAAACAGGTAAAAACGACAGTGAGATCCCCAGCAGGGAGCAGGGGGTGTGTCTGTGTGTTTGCACATGTGTCAGGGTGTCCTCCTTGGAGCAAACCTGGCCCGGGGATCAGCTGGTGTGGCCTGGGATCACCCCTGCCCTGCAAGGGGGAGAGGTGCTCAGGTGTCTCAGAAATGCTGGCTGCCTGCTGCATAGAAAAATATGTCATATTTATATGACATTATATTACATATAATAATATTTCTGTCACTGTACACATAGTTATCTAAATATATTTATATTATTATGTGCATAACATCAATATTTTATAGAATTGCAGGTATGGGTTGGAAGGGAGCTTGAATATCATCCAATTCCACCCCCTGCCACAGGCAGGGACACCTTCCAGCAGCCCAGGTTGCTCCAACCTGGCCTTGGACATTTCCAGGGATCCAGGGGCAGCCACAGCTTCTCTGGGCAACCTGGGCCAGGGCCTCCCCTCCCTCCCAGTCTGGTGTGGAACTCTCCCACTGGGTCACGTGGGCGAGGAGAGAACAGAAACGCTGGGGGAAAACTAAACAAACTGTATAACTTTTACTGTAAGACATAAAACTTTCCAGGAGCAGCAAAGCCCAGGAGTGAGGTCAGTGGGAACCAAGTCTGGCGAGGGCAGGAGCTGAAGTAGCAGCAGGAACGACTCAATTTATGCTTGGAAATTAAGGAATAAAACCTGAGCACTTTGGGGTTTAGTTTGTGATCACGAGAGCAGCTATTATGGGGCAGACCAAGGGTTTAGATAAGCCAGGTTTCTACCTCCAGAGTGGTTAATGTGGCCACTAGGTGTGGATAAAAATAGGGTGAGTGCTTTGTTTTGTTATTTTTCCCAAGCTTTTCCAGTCTTTTAATGGTTTTGTCCTTAACAGCCCTTCACGGGCTCAGTCCCCATCGCTCTGCCCGCCTGCCTTGGAAACCCACAATATTCTGTGGCCAAATTTCGGGGGGCAAAAACCGGTTAATTCTTGGTCTTATTGCAAAGAGCTCCTTCCTGCAGCGCCTCCTCCAGCCCCCAGCCGCCCTCCAAGCCTCGGGAAGGTTCAAGCTGACCGTCAGCCTTTGCCTGGCACAAAACAAACCCTCTTTATCTCAGCCTGAATTGTGTGCTTGTTTTTACTCTTCACGCATCGAGGTCCATTTGGAAACGAAAACAGGGGGGTTTGGAACCACTCGGAATGTTCTGGTTTGAAAATGGCAGGGTAAGGGCTCTCCCCCTCTCTCTCTCTCTGTGTCTCTCTTTCTCTCTCTCTCTCGTTTTTTTTTGATTTATTTATTTTATTTTTAGTTTCGTTTCAATTTTCCGGCCCAAACCATTTACGGGCAAGGTTTTATCCTCCCTGAATCTTGTGTAATTCCCTGGGATTGTGGTGAGCAGTGAGAGCCTCTCCCTGCTGAGGGCCACGTGCTCGGAAAAACCACCTCCAGATCTCCCCCTCCCGCCAAGCTTTTCTGTATTTACTTTGCTCATGGAACCTCATCTGGCCTTGTTCTTCTCTCCATCCATCACTCACCCCAGACAGCCCATTTCTAGGCATTTGCTCAGCTGGGACCATTTCTCTCCCCACCAGCAGAGCTCTTATTTGTTCTTTTGCTGCCTGCCATCGGTGCCGGTTCCTCCTCTCCGGAGCCAGCCCTTCCTCCCAGCCTTGCTTTGCCTCACTGCCCTCCTGCTCTCCCTCATCCCTGCTGCCCGGGACCCCCCGAGCAAGGAGAGCACTCCCAGTGCCCCAGCTGGCATTCCTGAGGCGTGGCTGGGGGGGTTTTGTGGGAGCAGAATCAACAGCTCACCTCTGCCGGCTGCACTGTCAACGCTGCATCCAGAAACGCTTCAGGACCCACCCCAGGACCCACCTGTGGGCTGCTGCAACACCCCAGGGTGAGAGGAAGAGGATGGAACCCTTGTTCCTTCTCTTTAGAATCACAGAATCGAATCGTGGAATCAGCTGGGTTGGAAGGGACCTCCGAGATCATCAAGTCCAACCCTTGATCCAACCCCGCCGTGGTTCCCAGCCCATGGCACTGATGCCACATCCAGTCTCACCTTAAACACCTCCAGGGATGGAGAATCCACCCCCTCCCTGGGCAGCCCATTCCAGTGCCTGATCACCCTCTCTGGAAAGAATTTCTTCCTGCATTTAACTTGGCACAAACACCACTCTCAACATTCATTCCCCAGCCTCCCCCCCCCTCACCTTTGGGAAGCCCTGATTTTGAAGCTGAGCAGCTCCAAGGTGTGTCAGTGCCAGGCAGAGGGAGCAGCAGCAGCAGCTGCTCTCCCTTGGCTCTCCCAAGGCCATTTATCTTTTTGGCAGAGCATGCCCTGGAGGGGAGAGGCAACAGTGGGATCAGCTATTCACTACATAAAAGCTCAGAGGCAGCAGTGAAAAGGGAGCTCTGGAGGTCTCTTCCCCAGCCTGTGGGACTGTTTCCAACTCAAGAAGGTCTTAGAAACCTCCAAGGGCTTCCAGTCCCTTTTCTCCCCAGGATTTCGGGCTGGTTGTTCCTCAGCACTGCAGAGACAGGAAGGCTCTGACAGTGTGACCACGGGAACTGGGATTTCTCTTGGGAAGTGGAAAAGCAACGGATGGCAAAGCCCAAATCTTTGATAACAAGGAGACTCTGCCTCCAAATCTCAGGTTTCTTACCCAAATAGCAAGAGTTAAACAAACCATGGGAGATGCTTTCAAAGAGCAGCAAACTAACTTTGCTCAGCAGGTCCAAGGCCAAAAGAAAAGCAGAGATATCCAGAGGAAGGTGGATTGCTCAGGCAGAGAGCCAGGCAAGGTACTTCTGAGTGCTAAAAATCTCCAGGTTGGGTTGGTTTGAATTTGGGGCCAAAAGGTTCAGGTTCCACTAAGTTTTTTCCCCTTCTTGTTGGGAGTATTGTAATGACCTGAAGGTCCCCAAAGCTGTTGGTCTGCTTTGATAACTGAACATATCAACTTTCCACAGGAGAAGGGATCTTTGATTGAGGTTTTCCCCCTTTTATTATGATTATTTTTTTACAGCTGATTAGGGGATGAACCTCAAGCCATTTGCTTGGTGTAACCATGGCCTAAGGAAAGTTGCTCACCTTCTGAAATGGAACTTCTGAGATCCATCAAATACTCTGGCAAGCTCCTAAACCTGGATTTCTGGGGGATTGGTACTTTCTGCTTCTGTCCAGGCAAGGTGTCTCTGAGTGCTAAAAATCTCCAGGCTGGGTTGGTTTGAATTTGGGGCCAAAAGGTTCAGGTTCCACTAAGTTTTGTCCCTTTTTGTTGTATTGTAATGACCTGAAAATCCCCAAAGCTGTTGACCTGCTTTGATAACTGGAGGTCTCAGCTTCCCACGTGGGAATGGCTCTTTGATTGAGGTTTTCCCTCTTTCATTATGGTTATTTTTTTACAGATGTCACGTCAGCTCCTCTTCTGTGTGACTGGAGAGAATAAAAACACTGATGGCAGGTCCTTCCCTTCCCAGCTAAGTGCTTTTGATCACTGGGCAGCTCTGTGATGAATGATTTTCCACTGCATCCTTCATCCCGTGCATTTTCAAGGCTGGTTAGGAGTTGGAAGGCAAGACCAAAGAATGCTGCCATCCAACAGAATTCAATTTCCTGAAAAAAAAATAATAATAACTCATATTTATTTTTTTTTCCCCCCCCAGTGACCTAAATGGAAAACATATTGTTCTGAAAGTGCTGTTCAAACAGGATCACCCAACCCTTTTATCAACAAAGAGACCATCATATATCAGACACCTGGTGTGGATGTCAATTATAATAATTAATTAGACATCTCCCCTGATGCCTGACACTACATTCTGTCAGCAGATTTCTTTGACTTCAATCAAAACCTGCTGCTGCATTATGCATCAAACTCCTGGAGTGGTTGGGAGTTGAGGGGGCTCAGCTACAAATCACAGCTAAACACACCAAAGGCTCCTGCTTGGGATGATTTTTTCCTGCTTTTGAAGGCTGCCAAGTGAAGGTCAAACACACATTGATTTCTTTCCCTCCCTTAACAAGGTTTTCAAATGTTTTACATTTTTTTTTTTTTTGGTTCATGCAGGACTTCAAAGAGAGGGGATGAGAGGGGAAGGAGAACGGCTGGGAAAGCAGGTGGTGGTGCTGCTGGAGCCTGGGGGGGGAAGGAGGGAGCATCTTCATCCCTGCTGGGGCTCCAGCACCAACACTCTCCAGGAATGAGCCTCAAAGGCACCTGCAGGAGAGAGAAGGCAGAAGAAGAGAGAACAGAAGAGGAGAAGACAGAAGAAAACAGAAGACAGAAGAAAACAGAAGAAAACAAAAGACAGAAGAAAAGAGAAGACAGAGGAAAACAGTGGAAGACAAAAGAAAAGAAGACAGAAGAAAAAAAAGAGAGAAGAAAACAGAAGAGAAGAGAAGAAGAGAGAAGAAAACAAAAGACAGAATAAAACAGAAGACAGAAGAAAACAGAAGAAGACAGAAGAAAAAAAAAAGAGAGAAGAAAACAGAAGAGAAGAGAAGAAGACAGAAGAAGAGAGAAGAAAACAAAAGAGAACAAAACAGAAGACAGAGGAAGACAAAAGAAAACACAAGAAGACAGAAGAAAACAGAAAAAGACAGAAGAAAACAGAAGAAAAAAAGAGAAGAAAACAGAAGAAAACAGAAGACAGAAGAAAACAGAAGAAAACAGAAGAAAAGAGAGAAAGAGAGAAGAAAACAGAAAACAGGAGAAAACAGAGTGGACAGAAGAAAATAGAAGTCAGCCTTCCTTAATTTTCCTTTATATTCTCATTTTATTTATTTATTTGTACTTGAATTGAAAATAACTCTTCATTCCCGGAGCACTTAATTCATTGGAAACAAACAAATAATTATTTTCTTTTTTTTGTTTTGGTTTTTTTTGTTTTGTTTTGTTTGTTTTGTTTTTTTTCTTTTAGTTTTTCCAAGAGACCTTCCCATTTCCCAGGCAAACCAACCCCACGAATCCCCCTCCACTGAGGAAATCGCTCCAGTCAACCCCAACAGTTTGATTTTTATTTTTTTTTTTTCTTTTTCTCAGCAAGGAGCAGTTGAACAAATACATCACCAATTTTAGCAGGATTAGTAAGGATGGAAAATACTTCATGTTTCAGGCTAAGGACTAATAACTGTCGAGTCCATGGGCCCTACTCCTGCAATTTGATTTTATTCTCTTTGATGGGAATTGGCTGGGATTCAACGAGAGGAGCTTTAGTCTGGAAATACTCCAGAGCAGGGGCAGAAATTCTGGTTTAAATCCCTGTTTTTTCCCTTTTTTATGGGGGCAAGCCCTCTGCCTGCCTTTTATTTGTTCTATAAAGTATTTAGCCCACGCTTGAACAGCCCGAAATGATAAATGAATATGTAACTGCCATCCCCTCCCCTCTCCTGGGCTGGCAAGTGCCTTTGATTTGAAGGATTTGCCAACGAAAAATAGAATTACAAACAGCAAATGTGCATTTGGAGGAGGAAAAATATTGGTAGCGATCCATGTGTTTCAATATTTCATAAAAGTGCCTGGGTTGGTCTCAGTTTCAGTGCAAACAAAAAGAAAATACATTTAGATTGAAGTGGATTTGCTGAAGTAAAACAAAGATTTGTTTTGAGGTTTCCATTTCCTTCCTCTGTTGTTGTTTGGGTTTTTTTTTTGTTTGTTTGTTTGTTTTTATCAAGAGGCTGAACGAGAAGTGAAGCAAAAAGTGATTTTTTTTTTTTTTAATTCGAATGGCGATGAAAAAACAGAATGAAATGAGAACTATTTGAGAAAAAATAACGATTCTTTTTAAAATTCCAGTGGCATTAATGACACCCTGGAACCAGGAGGGAGATGGGAGGGCTGATTAAACCTGGAGATGCTTTTTATGGAGCAGGGAAGAGTTGGTGTGTTGGCACCAGGATAAAGGTTTGAGGAGGGAGGGCTGATGAGAAATGAGGGAGGATTAAAGATCCCAAGGAGCAGAATATGGGAAAACCTGCAGGAGCAGCCCAAGGATCTGCCTAAAAGTCGATTTATGTCCCCCACCCCGACATCTGGAGTGGTTTGGGAGGATGTTTTCTGGTGTTTGGGAGGATGTTTTCTGGTGTTTGGGAGGATGTTTTCTGGTGTTTGTCATTTACAGAACAAAGACACGGCCGGAAGGATTTGTCAGGGGAGGCTGGTCTCCTTGGGGAGGGGGGTTGTGAGAAATTTAATCCACTATTTAATAATTGCAGTTAATTACAGTCGGGGATTTAAAGTGGATTAGCTCAACTGCAGGAAATCATTGTGTAAACACTCCTGTTTAGGAGCAGAACACAAATTCAGCTGCCTCGTCCTTGGGCTGGGTGAACTTAAAAAAGGCACTTTAAAATGCACTTCCTCGCCACGTGGCTGGTTTTGGGGGTGGTTTGGAGCAAGTTTGTGCTGATTTGCTCTGCTGGGAGAGCACAAAGCTTGGCCTTCCCCTGCAGGGAACCCCCGGGGAAGGTGAGGTGCTGGAAATTCCTGCTGGGATTTCCCGCTGGGACCTTCGAGATGGGCCAGGAGCTGCACTTGATGATCCACCTCAGGATGTTCTCCATCCTATGATAATTCACTGTGAAAGGAAAACCTCTGCACCTGGGCTGTTCTGCCCTGATGGTCACTGCAGCTCTGAATAAAAGGGTTGCACCAGGACAGTGTCTTTTAAACACCAGAAGGGTATTTTGAATACCCTAAACCTGTTCCAACAGTGGGCTTGCCATGGAATTTAGATCCATTTTCCTGCCTATTTTCCTCTGCAGTTTTGGGTGATGCTCTAACCTGGATGGGCAGTGGGGCTGGGCTAATATTTGCCTTTTCTTCTGGAAAACCACTTCTGTATTGTGGTGTAGAGCAGAATTCTGTGTTCAGGGACCAAAAGGATCCCCCCATTTGGTGCAGAACTCAAGGAAATATGTCCTAAGATGGGGACAATCAAGGGAATTCCTTGGCAGACTTTCCAGGTGTCTGGAGGATGCAGACATTTGTTATGGATGGACCCTGGGGGTAGGCCTGTGCTGGTGGACAGAAGTGAAGCAAAGCTCTGCATGATCCCATGATTTTGGCCCAAATTTCTCGAGCAGAGCAGGGTGAGAGTGTTCACAGCACTGTGAGAACAGGGAGGCTCCTCCAGCATCCTCCCCTGGGAGTCCTGAGCCATTCCCACCTGAAGAAATAACAATAAAAATGAATTTTTCATTGGTTTTTTTTTCAGCCTGGCCCCAAAAGCGTTTCCTGGTGTTGCCTGGGACTTGGCTATTCCTGTGTTTCTGCCCTTCTCCCTGGATACCTGCTCCTTTCATCCACCTCACCTGATGGGCAGTTTGTGCCATGAAATATTCTTCCTTTATCTCCCAGAGCTCTTAATTGCTGAGCACTTTTAATCTTGCTCCGTGTTTAGACAGACAGCGAGAGCATTGCAGAAATGCCAAAAGAATAAATAAATAAAATAAACCCAGAAACAACTCCCTGGAAGAATAATTACTTTGGATCCACTGGAATAATGAATTAACACTGAGCCTAGCACAGCCAACAACAGCAATCCCCCTCCACTGATAATGGAACCAGATATAGTTTTTTCTTTGCTTAAAAATAAATAAATAAATAAAGATAATTCCCCTGTAACTCGTAGCCCAAAATCTCCCCAGTCAATTAATGACCTTTGCCTCTGCCATCCCATTCCTTCCAGGTTTGCATGGTTATTATTTTCAGTGCCTAATCTTTGGGAGTGATTTGTGTCTCCTAATAACTGGCTGCTTGTTTTGCTATCAGGCAGCTCCAGGATTGCTGCAGCTTCTCTCCAGCTTAAATCTTGCTTCCTTCACCTTGTGGCTTCAAATACCATCCTGTCTTGAGCAGGGAGGGCGAAAAAAAAACACCCAGCCCTCCCCAAATCCCATATTGCTCCTTTAAAGTTTTATGGAGGGAGAAAAGAAAGGTCACAAGAACTTTAAAACAACAGGAAGGTCTTGGGGACAGGAGGGTTTGGAAGGAAAGCTTGAAATTGCTGGCTTTTTTTTTTTTTTTAGGGTGTTCCAAGATATTTCCAGAAAATCAGAAAGCCCTGTGAGTCCCTTCTCTCCCTCACTTCTCATGGGAAGTCACTCAGAATTATCTCAGCAGCTCATGAAACGTCAAATATTCACATGGCGGGAGGGAAAATGGACCTGAGGATCCCACAAGTGCCTTGCCTGGATGTGGAAGGGGTTTCCCAAGCCCTGGATGTCTCAGGACCCCCTTCCTCATCCCTTCACTTAGAAACAGCAGCCCTGCTGAGCATCTCTGGGGGAAGCAAAGCCCAGCCCTGAGCCTGTCCAGCTCACCTGAGCGACAGGAAACGAACCCCAGATGAATCCCAGCCCTTCAGGGATGCTCCAAAATCCCACAGGAAAACTCTCCCCCCAGCTGTGGGGTTTGTGTCACCCCCCCACACTGCCTAGAATAGAAATTCTCTCTTTATTCTGCCCCTGGGCCACAGCCCCAGGTCCATCCCCAAGCCCAGCTTGGTGGCCTGGAGCCCAAACCTAACCAGGCTGAGCCCAGAGGGACGAGGCTCACCCTTGGAATGGGTTTTCCTTCCGAGGGGGCTCTGCAGAGCTGCAGGGGGGTCCTGCCCTGGGTCTCTGCTCCTCGAGGACCACAGTCCTGGAACAAACAACTGCTCTGCTGGCAAGGGCCAGTGTCTCCTCTGGAAGCTGGTCTGTGGAAAAACGGGTTGGGAGACTTGACAGAGCTTCAGGGGATGGTGTGCTGTGCTCTCTAAAGCACCCCGGGCACTTCCAGGATCTGTTCTGCTGCAGAAATGCAATTCTCTGTCCTTAGTCCCCCCAGGGATTAAGCCACTGCCTAAAATGGGCTGGCTTTGGATGGCTCCCGGGCACATCCCGTGTTTCCTGCTCTGCAGGAAGAGCTGGCTGGATCTCACAGGGCCAGGCTGCCTGGGTGCTTTGCTCTGCAGACACCTTGAGGAAACTTCAAAGCTGCCCAATGCCAAGATAAACCAAACCCCAGGCCTTGGCCTTGCTTGAAAATCCCAGGACTTGAGGCTGTGCAGTTTTTCTGATGCTTCATCAACAGGAAGGGGGAAGACCTTGAACAATTTTCTTAGACCTCCTCCCTTTGCTGCCTCGGGTGCTTCATCCATCCCATCCCTACACCTTCCTTCTCCTTCCCATCCGCATTTATGCAGGAGGTCCTTGATCCCCCTGCTCCCCTAATCCCCCAGAACTCCCTAAACATCTCCTCTGTGCTCCCACTAAAGGCATCAGCCAGGCTGGAGAGTGAAAGTGCTGAGGCAACACCAGCCCCAGCCAGTGAAATGTTTCATTAATTATCATAATTGATATCATAGCAGATGTCAGCCCTAAGGGAGGAGGAGAGGCACTGCCAGGAGGAGGGGCAGGGTGTGGATCTCCAGCCCGCAGTGGTGACTGCCCGGGGATGTTTTCCTGTGGATGTAAAAGGCTGTTCATCATCCAGCCCTGAGTGAGGGTGGATGTCTTGGAGGGACATGCCTGGGGGGAATGACAGTCCCCATCCTCCTGGAGTCGAGAAGGATCTGCTTGGTGGGAGATATTTTAACATCTAGGGGGATTTACTTGTTGATTTTTTCATCCCTGGGGGATCAGTGCTGAGCTCAGGGGGGAGCCAGCAGTGCCATTTCCACAGAATTCCCAAATATGCTGAGCTGGGAGGGACCCCCAAGGATCATGGAGTCCAACCCTCAGCCCTGCACAGGCCCAGCCCCAAGAGTCACCCCCTGTGCCCCAGAGGATCAGCCAAACCCTCCTGCAGCTCTGGCAGCCTTGGGGCTGTGCCCACTGCCCTGGGGAGCCTGGGCAGTGCCCAACCAGCCTCTGGGGGAAGAACCTTTGCCTGAGATCCACCCTGAGCCTGCCCTGACACAGCTCCAGGCCTCTGCCCCATGGAGAACACCCAGCAACCATCAGACACAGCCCCAGGATCCAGGATGGGGCTGGGAGCTCCTCTGTCATGGCACAGGATGTGCTCCAGCACACACTGACCCTCCCTTGGAGGCAGGAAGGGGAAGGGATGCAATGGGATGAGCCTTTTCCTCAGGACAACCTTGTCCTCGTGGTTGTGGCACACTCTGAAGTGACAAATCAGCCTCTGATCTCCCTTCACACCACCCAGACCTGCTCCTGCTTCCTGCCAAGGGGGTGTCTGTTCTTAAAATGAGGAGAAAAGGATTGGATAGAAAGTTTCCAGCCCCTGGAGCTGAAAATCTGTGCCTCAGCACACTCCTTTCTGACTTTCCTGAGCAAAAAAAATCACGTGATAGATATGTTTTGTTGTCTCTTTCTTTGGGCCAAATGAGTTGATAGCAGACACTCCCTTGCTCTGTTCAGTTATTCCTGTTTTCCTCACGGGATAAAAGCCTCTCCCGAGCATCCCTCACGGTTCTCCCTCCTGCAGAAAGCAAACCCGTGAACAAGAAGGAGATGTAGGCACTGAGAACATCATTAACAAAATAAATCCTCATCAAAAAAATCTTATCCGAGCTCTACAACAACCAGGGCACTTGATCTTGTGTCTCAGGCAGCTCCAAAGTCTTTCATTACTGGGCTCACTGGACCAGAGAGGCTCCAGGTCTGCACATCTGACCAGAGATGATGGACAATTCCCAGCTCTGTGGCCTTCTCACTTAACCCAAGCCACTGGCCCATAGAAGGTTTGCCAACCTTGCTGTTTCCAGCAGGAATAAACATTTTATGTGCTGTCAATTTAGCAAATCTCTTCTCCCCCCCTTCCTCCCTCGCCCCGTGCTCGTTAATCACCCCTGGTGAGATGAGAAGGGTTCATTTTTATGGGCCTTGCTCAGCAAATCCCACCCAGCAGAGTGTTCCCTGGGCCCTGGAGGGTGCTGAACCGCTGAGCCAGGACAGGTTTTATCCCAGGGGAGGTTTCTTTGTGGGCTTAGGGACCCTCTCTGTGCTTCTGGAGGCTTGGACAGGTTCAGAAGACCTTCCCTGAGTGGAAGGCACTGGAGGCATCCCATGGGCAGCAGCACTTTGGGTTCTTCCTCAGCTCAGATCTTGCCATTTTGCAGTGAAAATGTTGTTAGAGATCAGTGACATAAGTGCTGGTGGATTTGGCTGCTGTCACTGGTGTTCTGCAGGTTGTCGGATTCCAAATTTTGGATATGAGAAAAAGAAAAACTGCTAAGTTTTAAAAAAAGCCTTGGGCTGACAGAGGCTGGGGAAAAACCTCCATCTAGAGTCCAGACCAGGATCCATTGATGTCACGGGTTTGGAATGTCCTGCCCAAGCCTGGAGAAATCGTGCCCTGATCTCATCAAACCTGTGCAGAAAACCTTTTGTGTTTTGTCTCTCCCTCTGTGTTACCTGTTCCCCCCTGTAAAATCCCCCAAGATAAAGTCGGGTTTCTCCTATGATGTAACTGTAAGACCCCAAGAACTGTTGATCTGGGTTTTTCCCTTATGTCATCCTTGTGAAACCCCCCCACACTTTTAACAGAATGAATATGCAAACCCCCTGTTGAATATGTAGATCCTAAACCCTTTAAATATGAACTTGTGAGTCCAAATAAACCATTCCAATTTCTGCCTCCAAGCTGGGATCGTGACAGCTTTATTGCCCTCTCCAGCAGGTGACTTTGGGCAGTCTGCTCCCAAGAGTTTATATCAGAAAGCTCTTTTATGAGGATAACATCCCTTCAGGATACAGGTATGCTGATCCCACAGGAATAACACTTGGAACAGGGGGGAAAATCACTGTGTTCAGTGGGACTTGTTGCCCTGGAGAGGGCTGGTGGTGCAGGCCCTGGCAGGTTTTCTGCAAAAGCCACAGACTGGAAAGCTGGGACATCCAAAATGTTAGGGAAGAGCCCATGGCTTTGTGCCTACATTGGTTAGGTCTGACATTAATATCACCTGAGTGGAGGGAACAAAAGCGGGGGGGGAAAAAGGGAATATCCATCGTGCTGTGTTATGGCTGGGTCTGGAGACAGGAGGTAAAGGAAGACCTACCAAGAGAATCCATGGATTCTGAGACAGTCACTGCAGTGGCCCCAGAGCAACTTTTCTCTTTCCTGCAGCCACTTTGGAAGGCAAAGAGCAGGAAAACAAGGTTTTCTTGAATGAGGATTAATTCAAAAACTTGGAGGGCAACACCAACTGCTGGAATAGAAGCCCAGGTGTAAGCTGGCTCTCCAGGGAAATCCAGCTGTGCCAAGGGCGGTTCAGCATCAGTATCTGAAGCACCTTTGTTAGGAAAGGATCAGTCACTGCCTGGAGAAACTCATCCCTTGCTCCCCTGAGTGCAGAGGGCACAGAGCCTGAGCTCAGCACGGCCTGAGCGGCGAGGTTTGGGGGGATTGCCTGGGGCTGGAGCCTTTCTTGGATCAGGCTGGTGGGAGGCACTGACAGAAGTGATGGAGTGGGTGGACTGTGAGTCAGTGGGAGATTGGAGCCAAACTGGCACAGTAATTGCAGGTCTGTGTGTGAGGGAGCAGAGCCTGGGCAGGACAATAACTCTCCTTCCCTCGGTGACTTGGATTGATGGGCCTCTGCTCTTCCCAGCTCTGGAGAGTCCCCAGGTCGATATTCCCCTCCTGTGTGCCCAGCCATGGCATCATCTGGCACCAGCTCCTGGAGGTGGAAATAAAGCTCATTTCTCAGGCCCTTCTGCCTGGAAAACACGAGGCTCATCTTGGCTTTTGACATTCAGCTCCCTCCTCCCTTCTCCTGCAGCCCTTTGGTCCTTCCTCCTTCGCTGACCTTTTCCTTGGCACATTTACCTGGAGCAGCAGGTCCCTGACCTGGACAAGGGATGCAGGATGGCAGCATCCTGCCCTTCAAATGCCTGGCTGGTGGCAGAGGGCTCAGCCCCCTTGTTAACCCTTCAATATGGGCTTCCCATCGTGTGCCAGCAGGATGCTCCATCTCCCCTTCCACCACAGAGCCCTCTGTGCTTTTTGTGTCTGGGGAATTGGGGGGGTTTGCAGCTTAACACTGTGAAATGTATTCCCTGTCTGCCCCCTTGGCATTATATGCACCCCAAAGAAGTCTGTTTTGGCATTATAACCATCCAAATAATTCTATTTTGGCATTATAGCCACCCCAAAGAATTCTGTTTTGGCATTATAGCCACTCCAAAGAATTCTTTTTCCCCTTTGGCGTGTTCTCAAATAAGTAGTGAGTTTGCTGAGTGCCCTAAAACCACCTCAACCCAGCCCCTAAACCCACTGAATTGCCCCATCGAGGCCAAACACTGGCACTGATAAGATGCTTCTGCTGCTGCCCATCCAACATCCAACCCCTTCCTTCCCTGTTCCCCCTCCAGCTGGGGAGGGAGAGCTTTGTCTGACAGGTTGAGGCTTCAGGAGGGACCTGGGTTGTCCTGTTTCTCTCAGACCAGGACACTGGAGAACTGCTACAATCCCTTTGTACCTTTTACTGGTCACCTTTTTTTCTATTTAGAGTCTGTTGCTTTGGGTTTCTTAGTTCTACATGCCAAGAAAGCACCTGTGGGACATCGGCTGCTCCTCTCCTGGGGGACAAACAGGGAGGAAGGGCCTCCTCCTCCTCCCATTTTGGCCACAGATGTCCCATCCCAGTGAATTTTAGAGGATTGTGGAGGGTGGTACAGAAGGGACAAGATATTTTACCCAGAGCTGTGGGGAATCATTGTTATGGGACTGGGAGTAAGTTCACTGAGAATGAGGAATACACTCCCTGGAAAGCTGGTGGTGGCAGGGAAGGAAAAGGCAGCCTAGAGGAGGCAAATTAATTGGGCTGAGTGGTGACAGGAGACAAACAGGATGATGTTTAGCACTTCCAGAGCACTGTCCACACCTCCCTGAGGGCACTGCAGGGCACTGATGTCTCAGAGAAAGGCACTCAACAAGCACAAACCCCCAAGCAGGTGGGCTCTGGGATTGCAGAGTCTTAATGTAGGCACTTAACTCCACAATAATATTACAGTTATTATGACACCAGGCTAAAAGGCCTGTTCCAGCTCTGCAGCCTTTGATTCCAATTGCCACTGACATTTGGAAATGTGCTGATTCAGTGAAAGTGCATCTCCCTCAGCTCCTTGGGAGGCACCTGCAGCCCTCCCCTGAGAGCTGGAGACTTGCCAGGAATCTCCTTGTCCCCCTGTCTTAACGTGCCTCTGAGATTCCTGCCTGTTTATTCCAGGCACAGGGTGATGTTTGTGGAAGAACAAAGGGTTCCTCCGTGTGGTTTCCAGCCTGTTCCCCTCTCCCCAAACCTCTGCTGCTCACTGGAGCTCTGATTGTGCCCCCCAGCCCACCCAGAGGCTCCTGAAGTTTAACCACAGATGGCAAACAGGGCCCAAAAGCATTTGGGCAACGAGTTGAGCAGGAACAATATTTCAGCAGCCACGTTCAGGTTTTTGGAGCAGCCAGTTCTGGGAGTGACATCCAGCACTGAAAACTCGCTGCTGCCCTGAGCTGTAATTTCATGGCAAAACTGTGCAAAGGACTCGAGAGCCAGGGATGTTGGGCTGTCAGTCAGGCACAGGCTGATCCCTTCCCTGGTTCCCTCTGCAAAGATAAAGGCATCACCAGGAATTCCAGTGGTGGGGAAGGAAGGTTCAGGGGGACAGTGTTGGTTCACCACTCCGGGAACCCATCATCTCCAACAAACCCCCAACAAACCCCTCTTCAACCTTCTCCTTTGCAGA
>NW_016690367.1:1612728-1622267 GCF_001604755.1 Lepidothrix coronata
CAACAAACCCCCAACAAACCCCCAACAAACCCCCAACAAACCCTCCAACAAATCTCCAACAAACCCCCAACAAACCCCTCTTCAACCTTCTCCTTTGCAGATTTTTCTGCCTTTTACTTGATTATTTTATCCCTCTCAAACCTTCCTATTTTCTTCCCTCAAATATCCCGGAGTGCCTTCGTGTGGGGGCGAGCTGTGTGGAAATGAAAGCCAGGAGCTGTATTGTGGTAACAGTCGATTACATTTCTCCTCCTTTTTACCTCGTTCAGCAATTTTTAACTCGATTTGACAATGAGATTTAATGCTCTGATTTATATATACACACACACGCACATCTATATGTATTTTCCTTTTTGTTCCTTGATTAGAACTGTGAAAATTTTCCACGATTAGAGCTGAGTGAAGTGACAGCCTGGGATCTTTCTGCTGGCTGCAACATTAGCTTTAATTGTCTGCTAATAGCTCGGAGCATTTAGACAAAAATGCCTGCCAGGGAGAGCTTGGAGCAATAATGATCCTTCATCCTCCCAGCCCACGGTGGGAAGCAGCAGTGGGTGATCCTGGGTGTGCATCACTCCACGAATCTTCTCATGAGATGGTGGAGATCAGTTCTGGTCCCTTTGTGATATCTGGGAGCTCTGACCTTTCTTTCCCTGTCTCCCAGCTCTCTCACTGGTTTCTCCAGCCCATGTTGTCTCCTGGACTTGGATTTCTCCTGCATGAAAGCACAGGGAGGGTTTATCACCCCTCCTGTTACTCCAGAGTCAGGTCAGCCCTGGAGGAGCATAGTGACATCTCAGTGTTTGTGTTGGGTCTAAAAAGGTTTGGCAGAGAATTCCACAGAATCCTGGCATGCTTTGGGTTAGGACAGACCTTGAGAGGTGGAGACAGTCACAGAATCACAGAATGCTTTGGGTTGGAAGGGACCTTAAAACCCGTCTCCTTCCAACCCCCTGCCATGGGCACCTTCCACCAGACCAGGTTGCTCCCAACCCCATCCAACCTTGGCCTCGGGGTTTTAACCACCTTTTTTTGCCAAGATCTAAACCTTCCATGGGCTCCCCTCTGCCACAGTCACATCCCCGAGGCACAGAATCCTGCAGCCATTTGTTCCCCTGCTCTCATCCCATTTCAAAGGTGTCAAAGTCCTTTGATGAGACACGAGGGGCTCGTTACAACTTTCTGCTTTTGTTTTCCTTTCCTTTGAAACTTTCCTTCTCCGGGATCCCTTTCTTGTTGGAGACATGTCAAACCTCAGATGTGAGGCCTGACTTCATCAAAACAAAGTGACTCAACGGAGGTGGAATGAGCAGCTCCAACAACTTCCAAAGAACAGGGTTGGAATTTTCATTGCTACCCAATCCTCCAGTTTGAGCTTTTTATTGTGTCATGTAGCCATGTTTCTCTTATTTTTTTTGGCTTATTTTGATGGCCAGAGGGAAAAAAATAGGGCAGAAATATCAGTTTCCCGTGGATTTCAAATCTTAAATTCCAAGTGTTTCTATGGAATTCATCCAGTGCTGTTGGGATGATCTTTAATTGATGTGAGGCTTTCACACAGTTTGCTCTTGAATTTGAGGGTCTAATAACCGAGATCTGGAGGGGGTTTCACATCTTTTGTGCATCCCCTGAACACCTCCCAGCTCTCCATTCTTCATATTTCCATAGGGGGGCTGTGAAAATTTGGGAGAGAGCCCTATCCCACCTGGAAGTCCCCCAGGCCTTCCAGACTGGGAGCAGTTCTGAAGCTGTCAGAGCTCCAACCTTTGGCCACATATTTTTTTTTTTTTCAATAGTTTGCAGCTGAGTGAGGAATTGCAGACAGAGAATGAAGCTCTCTGGATGTCAGAGATGGCAAAAAAAAAAATCCCAAATCCCAAATAAAAATCGTTTTCCTGCCCACAGAGAGCTGAGTAGCTCAGCAGTGAGGTCCAGCTCCATTCTCTGCTCGGGTTAGAAGGGGGGAACCTGCATTTCTGGGTGTTTAACTTGAACTTAAACAAATTAAACAAAGCCTTTTGATCTCCGTGGGCAGTTTAAAACACATTTGCACTTAGGGCAGTTTTGAAAACCAAAAGGAGCCCGTTTTTAAGGCTCAGATGCTTCAGGTGCTGAGATAAATGACACTTAAAATGCTGATGGTTTTCTTGCCATCCAGGCTGAACAGCTCCCATGGATTCATTTCACCTTCACACTTTAAAGTGGGAGATTCAGGAACATCAGGAATGACCAAACCATTTTGGTGGAACTTAACCTGCTGCTTTTGCAGAAGAACCACCCAAATGAGGGGTCCAGAATTCCCTGGGGGGGGGCTGGTCTGGCAGCTGGTTGGGTTTATTCCCATGATGAGATCACCCAAGCTCGTTTTTTGAGCGCAACTCAAACAATTCCCCTCCTCTGGGGGAAGGTCCAAGCAAAAATTCCTCATTCCACCTGACAGCAGACGAAACAATTTCAGGCAAAAAACCCTCGTTTTTCTCCCACTACAAAACTATAGCTTGGGATTGATGAAATAAGCTCTGAAACTTCCCCTAAAAGTCGTTCAAAAAGTAATGGAACAGAAAATAAAAAAGCTGAGAAGGAAAAGCAATCTGCTATTAATTTTTTTTTTTCCAACTTTTTGCTTTGCTGGAAAAATTGAAAAAATTTTCACTTCAAGTTAACTCAAAATGTATTTTTTTTCCCCTCCATTTGGCTGTTGAACCAAAAAAATGTAGAGTCTCTCAGCTTTTATTGGCACCTATTTTTGTTCAATTGTTTTGGTTCATTGCCCCTATTTTCAGGAGGCAGCTCCAGCTTTCTAATTGTCTCTGGAGATGTGGAGCAGAAGGCTCTGGCTCCACTGGATGATTATGGGTTATGTTGTTTTAGCACAGGGAAAAAAAGGGAATAATCATTGGTCCACACTATCATTTGTGTCTCCTCTCCACGTTCAGAGCCACCAAGTATTCACATTTAATATCATTATCCAGGAAGCCCAAACTGAGAGCTCATTTCATGAAATAAATGTTGTTCTGTCAGTAAATGCCATTTTTTGATGAATGAGACGTTACTCAGGAACGTGTTGACTTCAATCACAATTTATTTGGAAAAAAAAAAACCCTCCACAGAGTGTTTTGATTTCCCATATGAAGCGATTTTTCATTTTAGCTTTTTTATTTCCCCCCCCCGTTGATATTAAAATTATATTCAGTTTTTAAAAGTAAAACAGGTGGGAGATATTTCACTCTTTAAACCCAAAAGGTTGGAGTGACCCCAAAGCTGTTTGATCTCCTCAGAATTTAACTGGAAACACGGAGGGGGGAGGGAATCCCACCCCAGAATTGAAAAAAAACAGAGGAGAAATCGTGGAGCTTCTCAAGGGAATCGTGGAATTACAGAATGGATTGGGCTGGAAGGGACATTAAAGGTCTTCAGGTCCATCCCCCTGCCATGGACAGGGATCTTCCACTAGACCAGGTTGCTCCAACCTGGCCTTGGACACTTCCAGGGATGGGGCAAAATAATTCCTACGAAGGAAAATCCTTATTAGGACGGAAGTCCTGAGTTCCAAGTTGATATAAGATTATCTCCAGGGGGATTTGTTTCAGTTTATATAAACTATTTTGGGAGCTGCTCGTGGATCTGGGTCTCAGCCAAGTTGAGGAGAGGCTTCCAGCAGCTCCCTGGCACGCAGGGATCACCATCCCCTGGGACATCAGAGCACTGGAGCTCAGAGCAGCTCTCAAATCCCTCCCATTTCAGCCTGGCCCCCCCCAGATCAGGCTGTTTGTGGGGTCCCCAGTGCCCCACAGCCCCCCTGGCCATGGGGGCATGACCCCCCTCACCCCCCTCAATCCAGCCTTACCAAGGGCAAGGAGATGGGGGAATTTCCTCCACCTTTTCCCATTTTTCTTCCTTGCCCTCCTGCTTAGTTGGACCTTTGTGCTGGAGTTTAAAGACCCCCCCAACCCCTCCTAAACCAGCATCACCCCAAATCTCCCCCCCCCCAGCAACACTCTCTGTTCTCTGAATCCCCCACCCCACATCGTTTCCTCGGATAATAAATACCCCATTTCTCCCCCCCCCCAGCTCTCAGATCTCTGCTTTTCTCCTCCAGTGCTTTGATAGCTACTCCCCCCACACACACCACCTTTTGTCAAAACAAAGGCTTTGATTTGAGGCAAATAAAATAAAACTTGACTGGTGACTGACAGGAGCCCAAAGAGACGCGGGGGCTGCCGGGCTGAGGTTACAAACGGATGAACAGAGACAGCAGAGCGGCCAAACACGGCCCTGACACGCCAAGAACAACCCCTGCCTGTGGATTTCAGGCTTCCATTTGTACCCTCTGATCACCAGCTGAGTGATTTTGGGATTTTTTTTTTTTGCCTTTTGGGGCGAATTTCAAAGTCCCGGTTTCGCTGTTCCCCCCCAGCGCTTCTTGTCGTCGGTCTTCGGATTTTGTCAAGGGTCTGGAGAGGTGTGCAGGGGAGAGGTAGAGCTGAATGTTTGCTGGGTGTTTGCTGCTCCCACCAGCTCCTGTTTTCCTCCTCTCCTTAGGTGGGCTCAGCTTTCAAAGGGATTCAAAGGTAAATATGTGCAAACACTTGTGGGCTCCTTCCATGGTGGAAAGAATAAAGGCCCTTGAAAGCTCAGTTTTTCCCCTTCCTCCTTCAGAAAGGGAATTTGCAGACAGAGAAAAATAATTACCTGTTCCATCTTTACCAAGAGCAGGATTTCCTTCTTTTGATTCACTTCCCATTCAAAGAATTCCTTGCAAATTATATGGTTGAAGTGAACCCGAGAGACTCATCAAACAGGGACCACCAGCAAAACCTGGGGAGACAAGTCTTTCTTCTCGTGTGGCACTGCCAAGTGACAGTTTCCAATGGGGCCGTTTTGGGAGAGAACTCACATTTTTCATTCCCAAAACACCTCGATTTCAGTGTGTTAGGGGCAGAATTCCTTCAGTCAGAGGGGAAGATTTTGGAAAAAAAGCCTCAGTGTTGGGGTTTGACCCCAGTCAGCAGCTCAGTCCCACCCAGCTGCTCTGTCCCTCCCGTCTGGTGGGGTGGGAGAGAGAATCAGGAGGATCAAAGTGAGGAGACTCATGGGTTGAGGTGAAAACACTTTAATAGGGGAAGTAAAAGCTGTGCATGCAAGCAAAGCCAAGCCAGGAATTCGTTCACCCCTTCCCAAGATATCACAGAATCATGGAATAGGTTGGGTTGGAAGGGCCCTTAAAGCCCATCTCGTTCCACTAGCCCAGGTTGCTCCAAGCCCCGTTCAACCTGACCTTGGACACTTCCAGGGATCCAAGGGCAAAATAATTCCTACAAAGGAAAATTCCTATTAGTATGAAAGTCCCAAGTAGATATAGGTTTTTGGGTTTTTTTTTAGTTTATATGAACTATTTTAGGAGCTGCTCATGGGTCTGGGGCTTTGGTGTCATCCAAGTTGATGGGAGACTTCCAGCAGCTCCCTGCCACGGAGGAATCACCGTCCTGTGGGATGTCGGAGCGTTGGATCCCACAGCAGCTCTCAAATCCCTCCAATTTCAGCCTGTGCCCCCCCAAATCAGGCTGTTTGTGGGGTCCCCAAAGCACAGCCCTGGGCCAGCTCCTCTGAAGAAAATGAACTCTACCCCAGGCCAAAGGAGCACATTCGTGTCAGGAAGCTGGGGGGGGGTTCCCACAGAAGGACAGCTTGGTGGTGGAAACCCTGTTGTGGGTGTCAGCAGATCCCTGGGATAAACCCCCCTGGAATATAAGTGGTTATACTGATTTATCTGCCTTTCTGCTGGACTTCTGCCTGTGCCACTGAACGTGTGCAAATCATCTCCTCACCGAGAGATTAACCTGCATTTTTCGTGCATTCTCAGGTGTGAGTGGTAGGTTCTCCTTCCAAACACCTGCAAAGAGCTTGGAGATCTTGGAGATGCCTGTTTGTGGCAGAGCTGGGGGTGTCCCCAGGCTCTGTGCTGAGTTTTGGACACTGAGAGTCCCAGCAGGCAGCGGTCAAGGAAGGGATGGACAACACTAATCCAAGCCTGGGATCGTCCTTGGTTGGGATCCACGAGCTGCTGGAGAAACCTCGAGCCCCCAGCTGGGAGATGGGAGCCCATCCCTCTGCTCTGAGGGTGCCAAGGGGCACCCAGAGGGCACCTCCAGCTCCCTGCTGCTCCTCCTCCCCCGTGTTTCCGCTCCACGATGATCCATCAGATCGTTCTCCCGCCGAATTCCGTGGGAATTGATTTCCCCCTCCCCGGGGTTGGTTTTCTTGCTGTTGTCACTGCGGGTTTTTTAACAAGTGCACGAAAGGCATTCAAGCTGTGCTGCTGAGTTTCAGAGCCGTGCAGGGCGAGGCAGAGCTCTGATTTCTGTGCCTCCAGCCCCTCTCGCTGGGAGAGCTATTTGCAGAGCTGCTCTAAAGCTCCAAATCAATGTGCAGTTACTGTTTACCATGAAAATGAACATTTCAGCCGCTCACACTAAAAGGGAAAGAAATTTTCTAGTCACCTGCCATTTAAATAGCATCTCCCAGAGTCACTAATTTAATGCAAATCTGATACAGTTTCCTTGTATTTGTCATTTTGGCGCATTTTTGGGCTTGTAGTTTTGATGCTAATGATCCTGCTCCACTGCTAACTAGGGCTTTACAGTGATCATTTCAATACCAGTAATTACACTTCTGGGTGTGTGTCTGGTGCATGTTCAGTGCACTCAGCTCTCTGTCACCTCTTTTTTTTTGCTGCTGCTGGAGAGAAGTGAGATCTCACTGTCAGCCTGACAGGGGGCTTTTGTTTGCAAAAGGCTTTTCTGCAGCTCTGATCGATACCAAAATTTCAGCAAATGTGCCAGGTGACAATAAACACAACCCCGTGGGTTTGGGTAAAAGCTACAAAAACTTGAGGGTGGAAAATTTCAGGAGAAATGGCTCTTCTGGAACACTCTGGGGCCAGGGTCTCCCACCAGCAAACCCCATCCTGGCTCCAGGATGAAAACATTGAGACCTTCAGGGATTTATGAACCAGAATTGACGTGGTCAAGGAGAGAATGGATGAATGTGTACACAGGGGAGGAGAAGGGAGGAGAAAGTGGCCCCAAATTCCACTTCCAAGTGAAGGAAATAAGACAAGAACATGGAGAACCACAGTGAGAAAGGATGGGAGGCCCTTGAGAGAATTTTTTGTTTGGGGATTTTGGACAAGGGCCTGGAGAGACAGGACACAGGGAATGGCTTCCCCCTGCCAGAAGGCAGGGTTAGGTGGGATATTGGGAAGGAATTGTTCCCTGTGAGGGTGGAGAGGGGCTGACAGAGGTTGCCCAGAGAAGCTGTGGCTGCCCCTGGATCCCTGGTAGTGTCCAAGGCCAGGTTGGATGGGGCTTGGAGCAACCTGGGCTATGGAAGGTGTCCCTGCCCATGGAGTTAGATGATGGTTAAGGTCCCTTCCAACCCCAACCATTCCCTGATTCTGTGATAACCCTTTACAGAGCCAGGCAAGGGCTCCCTGTGCCTTGGCCACGCTGTGCTCAAGGCTGAGCAGGGGTTTCCCAGGATCTCCTGCCTTCTCTGTCCCAGCACTCACCAAAAGGAGGGTGGGAATCCCTGGCAGCACTAAGTTTTAAGTCTGCTCAGAGAGCTGCAAGATTCTGGGGGGCTCTGGGACCTGCTGGGCTGAGGAGCAGGCTGGAGAGCCCCCAGTGCCCCCAGGGCAGCCAGAAAGGTGCAGGAAGCCCACCCAGTGCTCTTCCTCTCTTAGGTCCCTCCTCATCCCTCAACCAACACAATCAGTTTGCTCAACACCAACTACTCTTGAAAACACCTTCTCCCTGTGGTACCAGAGCGAATCCCAATCCCAGTTTGCACTGGTTTACATGGAGACCAACCCAGTTGCTGCAGCAAAGCAGTGCCAGGCCTGGATCCTCCTCCACCATCACCCCCCCCCCAGCCCTGGAATCCCAGGGCCTGGCTCTTGGCAAGGGGACTGAGTAAACCTCGGGACAGCCTGCAATGAGACACAGCACACAGTCATTCCCCAGCACGTTGGGAAGAGATTAACGGGGGAAAAAAAACCCCACCAAGTTTCATTTTGTCCTCAGTGCTCTTGACAGAAGAATCATCTGCAACTTACTGAGACTCTGGTGAAAGCTGAGACAAGCAGCTGATGGTTTCAGCCTCCTCATGGATCGGGAGCATCCAGGAATGAGGATGACTCCCCTACCCTTCTGCTTTGATAGAGATAAGACCGAAATACACTTCAGATTAGGAGGCACTGGGGCTGCTGGAAGGTGTGAGTACAAAATGTAAACAGCAACATGGGGAGAAAATAATTGAAAAGAGCCTGCCAGGCAGAACAAGTGACTGGGAGAGGTCAGCCCTGTGCTCTGCCTCCTGTGAGAGGAGTGCAGAGAAACCTCAGGGATCCTGGCAATTAAAACTCTGGCAGACAAGAGCTGCTGCCTGAGTGATGGAAACAGTTCAGAACTTGCAGCGAAATCCGGCACCTTCTGTACTTGGCACTGGAGGAACACGCAAGGAGAGAGACCAAACAAAGAGCTTAAGCAGGCAAACCCTGGGCAAACTGAGGCAGGGAGCAGCAGGCGAAGGATTTGGGAGCAGCACGTGGGTTCTTTCCTGCTTTTCAAGCCGATGTCTCGGGCATTTGTTTGTGGCTGTTCTTTGGAATGGATGGAACAGGCTGGGGGATCCCCCCTGGGAGCCCTGGGGGGGCACAGGGACGAGGTGCACCCGCCGTGTGCCATTCCAAGAGGAGTCAGGGAGGGGAGCAGGAGAGCTGTCGAGGTTTGGGATTGAGGGTGAGCCGCTCACCCGGGCCCCAGAAACAAAAGTTTCTGGTCCTTCAGAGGAGGCAGGTCCTGCCCGGGGCACAGCAGAGCAGTCGAGCTCCTTCTCTGGGCTCCTGCTCCCTGCCCCGGGGCTCAGGTGGCCGTCAGAGGGCAGGTAACACCCATCAGAGTCCCCCGACGGGCTGCTGAGAGCCACAAAGAGAGAGAGAGATTTGTAATGGGAGCTGGAAAGCGGCCAGAAAGCGGGTTGGGACTGATTTGCATGAAACGCAGATAAAGCACCGTCGGCCCCTTTTAATTCTGATGAGGCACTTGAGCTGCTGGATGGCAATTCAAGGGCTCCGGAGCAAAATAGTCCCAGAGACTGATGTGCACTGACCCCACCTCCTCCTCTTCCACTTTTCAGGCTGTTCCATGCTGTGCTGACCCACAAACAGGCCACAGGAATGTCCCCTATTTGGGATTTCCAGCCACATCACCAGGGTAGGATCACTGCCAGAGGGATTTTCCTGCGGACAGGATTTCATGTGCCTGGTGGAAATAGAATCCTGGAATGGTTTGGCTTGGAAGGGACCTTAAAGCCCAAGGGCAGGGACACCTGCCACCAGCCCAGGTTGCTCCAAGCCCCGTCCAACCTGGCCTTGGACACTTCCAGGGATCCAGGGGCAGCCAGAGCTTCTCTGGGCAACCTGTGCCAGGGCCTCCCCACCCTCCCAGACAACAATTCCTTCCCAATATCCCATCTCT
>NW_016690367.1:1624042-1626115 GCF_001604755.1 Lepidothrix coronata
TGGAAACAGGGGATTCCTTGAGGGCTTTATCCTGGAGGGGCTGGAAACAGGGGATTCCTTGAGGGCTTTATCCTGGAGGGGCTGGAAACAGGGGACTCCTTGAGGGGTTTATTCTGGAGGACCTGGAAACAGGGGACTCCTTGAGGGCTTTATCCTGGAGGGGCTGGAAACAGGGGATTCCTTGAGGGCTTTATCCTAGAGGGGCTGGAAACAGGGAATTCCTTGAGGAGTTTATTCTGGAGGGGCTGGAAACAGGGGACTCCTTGAGGGGTTTATCCTGGAGGACCTGGAAACAGGGGACTCCTTGAGGGGTTTATTCTGGAGGACCTGGAAACAGGGGATTCCTTGAGGGCTTTATCCTGGAGGGGCTGGAAACAGGGGATTCCTTGAGGGGTTTATTCTGGAGGACGTGGAAACAGGGGACTCCTTGAGGGCTTTATCCTGGAGGTGCTCAGGGTTTTGTCCTTCCCCTCTCCCCCTCCAGTTTAAATTTAAGACAACATTCAGGAAATTCCTGACTCTTCCCAGCCATCACACCCCCGGGATGTGTCACCCTGTGGCTGATGCTGTTGGTGGACACACAGAGCCCCAACTCTGCAAACCCCCCTCTCTGTTCTCTGTCCCCACCCTGGATTAAAGGCAAAGGACAGGAAGGGCTCTGCTCTCTGCTGGCTCAATCTTCTAAGTCCCACCTAATGCAATTTAAACCCCCAAAGGTTAACTCTTACTTAATTTCACGAGGAGCTGAGAGCTTTGAGCATTTCTGACGTGGCTGAACTCTTAGGGGCCTGTCTGAGGTTTTCTGCAGCGAAATGCAGAAGATTTGGGTGCTACAGGATCCTCACAAGCATCATTTACCTGTCCCTCAAAGGTGGGAGCCTTTGGGCTCCGTGGCTGCTGCCCCGGCCCTGTCTCAACTCAGAGACAGGTTTGTGATTTCTCCTTAATTTGGGGGGCAGCAGGAGGGACAAGAGCAGCACCTCCCCACCAGAAATTCAGGATTAGACACCCCTTGGCAATCATCATCTGCCTAAAGGCCAAATTATCTCCTGCCAAAACAAACTCAGCTTTGTGAATGTAGCTTTGTTAGCCCGACTCTAACTGTACAAAGGGGTGATTAGAGGATTCCCTTTGGAAAAGTGACACTGGGGCAACCTCTAGCAGAGGCAGGAGCTGCAGGAGCAACCCAGGGACAACCCCGAGGCCAAGCCCTGCCCCAGCCTCCTCAGAACCTCTGCTTTTAACGAGGGCAAACGTGGGTGAGGTCCTGCAGGAACAGAGCTCGAGCTTTGCAGGGACAATGAACCGGCTGCTCTGAGTGCAGACGGGGCAACGCCCCGTTATTTATTGCCCAAGGGAGAATTCCCTCCCTCTGGCTATTTAAAAACTTCTGTTTTTTTTCCAACACACTTTTCAGAGTCCGAAGGGAGACTCCCTTTGTCTTGAAAGGAAAAGCTGCTGCTGTGACAGGCCTGTTTGGGAAGAAGCTCTGGGAACCACGGGGAGCCACAACACAGGGCTCTGAGCACGAGACATGAAGCAGAAGCCAAGCAAGAAATTCTGACTTCTGCTTCTGTTCCGTTCTGCTTTCTGCTAAAAGACTGAAATGATCAATGCTGTGTTAATAAATTCCACTTGGCTCATTTAATAGATGACTTAGGAGAGGAGTGAGTTTGGCTACGGCCGGTAATGAATTAATAACTATGCAAGTAGCACATTCCCTCCCAGAAATACTTTATCCTGGAGTTAATTCTTTATTCCAGGGGGAACACAAATGCTCTGCAGGCCAGTGATGCCTCTTTACGAGCACAGGTGCAACTTGGGTTTGGAGACAGGAATAACAGGACACAGAGAGCTGAACCTCAGTGCCAAGAGTCCCTATCCCAACTGGCCCAAGTCCTCCCGTTGTGTTTCCTCACTAATGGCCCTGATTTCCCTGTGCTTTGCAGCGTGAGGGCTCCAGACAAGAGCTGGAAATGAAGTTTGTCAGCTCTGCTCAGTCAGAATCATGGAATTATGGAATGGTTTGGGTTGGGAGGGACCTTAAAAATCATCTTGTTCCAACCCCCTGAC
>NW_016690367.1:1628424-1638984 GCF_001604755.1 Lepidothrix coronata
GGGATTTGGGGTAGTCCAGGGGGGATACTGGAGTCACTGAGGGGGATTTGAGGGGGGTCTAAAGGCGATATTGGGGTCACTCTTTGGCAAAGAAACGAAGCCAAGCTTCGGGAGCTTCTGGAGCAGAAAGCTGGACATTTCTGCTTTTCTGGAATGACAGAATCCTGGAATGGGTGGAGTTGAAAGGGATGTCAAAGCTCACCCAGTGCCACCCCCTGCCATGCCCAGGGACACCTTCCACTCTCTCAGGTTGCTCCAAGCCCCGTCCAACCTGGCTTTGGGCACTTCCAGGGATGGATTTTCTCCCCTAGTTCTGAAGTGAGCTTTTGTTGAGTAAATGGAAGTGCTTAACCCTGCTCACAGCATTCCCTGGGAGCCCACAGGAGGACCAGCAGCTTTAGATCTTGCTGAGAGTGCCCTCAATTGCTGGGCACTGCTGATGACAGCAACAATCGCACTCCTCAGCTCTGTTTATTTGTTGGTGCCTGAACAACTTTAAGATATTGACAAAATAGTCAACATTTTATTTTTTGTGATGCTTTCAGAGTCCTCCTGGCAAAGCAGGGTTTAGAAAGGGAAGGCATTGTGAGGCTGGGAACTATTCTTCCCTTCAGGATTGCTGAAAGTGCTTGAAAGTTTCTGCAAATGGAAAAGAAAACCCATTTATTTTCCAACCATAACATTGGCATGAGAAACCCAGCAGTGAGTGAGTGACTCTCAAATACAAAGGGCTTGTTTCACCCAGGCCTTCTCAAAAGGGGACTTAAAGCATGAGCTTGTGGGGGGCTGAAAGGTATAAAATAATTGAAATAGAAGGCACATCTTCACATCCAGCGCAGAGCACTGAATCCCAGAATGGTTTGGGTTGGAAGGGACCTTAGAGTTCATCCAATTTCCATGCCAAGTGTCTAATTTATCCTGACCTAAATTAGGAATGACAATAAGCCTATAAAACTTCACGAGCTTCTTGTGGCCCTCTGACTTTTGTCCTTCCTTTTAACCCCCAGCATCCCTAAATCGGGGGTGCTCCCTTCCCCTTGAGGGTGGCACAGCACAGACATGGAGTTGCACCTCATTTCCCCCGAATATTCTCTTTTGATCATCACAAACGAAGCCACAATTTCCAGGCTGGAACATTTTGTTGTTCACTTAACACCTGAGACAGCCACACAAAGCACAGGGGCTGGAATGGAGCATCATCTATTCCTGGAAGTGCCCCTCTGGAAAACAGGGTATATTTGTAAAAGCACAGCTGTTTCTCTGTATTTTTTTTTTCCAAGTGTTTTCTCCTCCTAAAAAGCACTTACTCTGCTTAACAAGACAGATTAATTCACGTGGATCCTTGCAGGGCTGTCACTGGTGGGGAGAGAGCTTGGATTGTATTATTCCCCATTGTCAACACAGGCACTTTGGAATAGATTTATGGCTAATAAAATCTTTTAGTAGTGGAGGGTCCTCCAGTTGCAATTTTGAACCTTTGGCCCTTGCTCAAATCACCAGCAGATGCAACATTAATAAAACCAAAGAGCACGTGGATACTAAGGAGGCATATGGCTGGGTCCTGGAAAAGGCAGTAAAACACAGGAGAGGGATCTTTACAATCTGCTTTGACCTGATGGAGTCATTCTTTCAAAGATAAAATTACTCTGATAGATACACATGATAGAGGATGGCTCAGATTAGAGGAGTAATTCCCGGAAATTCAGGAGTTTTGGGGTTGCTGCTGCTCGATAGCAGGTTTTCATCTGAAAACCTGGGGTGAATTCACAAGCAGGGAATGATGAGGAGAGAGCTGAACTGTGGCTGAGGAAGCAAACAGGTGCAAAATAAAGAAAATTCAGAGCTTTGGGGAAAGCTTCTTTATAAAGTGATCCCTTTTCAGCTGCAGACTTCAGGCCGGGCTGCCAGAATGCACCAGGGATCCAGCAAACCTGCCCTTCAATTCGAGCCACAGACTTCAAACCATAGACTCTGGGTACAATTTAATCTCATTTTGGCTCCTCTGCTGCTCTGTCCTCGCCCCCTGTGTTACCAATAAGCAGCAGGGAAGCAGTGACAGAGCTCCTGAAGTGAGCACATGTAGAATTCCAGACCCTCTCCTGCACTCCAGGTGCACAGCCCGTTCCTGCAGGGAGGGAGGGGTGAGTCCAGGCACGGGGAGCAGCAGTTCTGCTCACCAGTGCAGAGATAAATCCCCTCCTTGCCCATATCCAGCTGACCTGTGGTGGGATTACAGCCTAGCACCGGTTGGATTCACATCCAGGGGAATGTGATTCCTATCAGGATCTGGATTCGTGCCCGGATTTTGCCAGGCAGTGAATGCCTGCATGAGTGAGGGCAGGCACCACTTCTGCCATCCTGCCTGCACCTCTCCCGGGTCTGGGCAGCTGCACAGGCACTGCTGAGAGCAGGGAATGGAGCTGGGAAGGGGCTGGAGCAGCAGGAGCAGCTGAGGGAGCTGGGGGGGCTCAGCCTGGAGAAAAGGAGGCTCAGGGGGGACCTTCTGGCTCTGCAACCCCCTGACAGGAGGGGGGAGCCGGGGGGGGTCGGGCTCTGCTCCCAGGGAACAAGGGACAGGAGGAGAGGGAACCTCAGGTTGCATCAGGGTGGGTTTAAGTTGGATATTATGGAAATTTTCTCCATGGAAAGGGATGTCCAGCCCTGGCACAGCTGCCCAGGGCAGGGGTGGAGTCCCCATCCCTGGAGGGATTTAAAAGCCCAGTGGATGTGGCACTTGGGGACATGGGTTAGTGGTGGCCTTGGCAGTGCTGGGTTAAAGGTTGGACTCGAAGGTCTTGGAGGATTTTTCCAGCCTGAGCAGTTCTGTGATTCCATAAATCACAAGTCGCTGGGAGCTTTGCTCTCTTCCTGCCCTTGGACTCTCAGGGTTTTGAGGCCGTTCTTGGGGTTTGATGCCGCTCTCGGGGTTTGATGCAGCAGTGCTGCTGAGACAGGACAACCATCACTCTCTGGGAGTGAAAAGCTCCCCAAATTGTTCTTTTTTCCTGGGCACGAGCCGAGAACACGGAGCGAGCGGCGCGTGAGGCGGTTCCGGCCGAGAGGCCGCACCCGGGCCCAGCGCTCTGCAAGTGAGTTTGGTTGCTAATTAAATCCTTTCTCCTGATTATTTATAGCCCTCTATTTACTGGCTCATTGATTTTAGGGGCCATGTTAGTTTGCTTTTTTACACGTCTGTCTGAATGGGTAGATTATAACTTATTACACAAAGAACAAGTGAATTGGTGTCAGAATGATCTATTGCACAGATGGTCTGCGAGCAGAGGGCCTCTGTCTTTGGCTCTGGAATACTGAGAAGCCAGGGAAAGATGCTGAGCCCAGTTCATTTGGTGCAAAATAAAGAGTGTCACCCCTGCCAGTGGCTGTTTTGGGAAGCTCAGGGCATTGGATCTGTGCAGTTCCTTCTGGTGCTGGCTGAGGGTCAGAGAGGAGACAACTGGGGAGGTGGACACCAAAAAGCTGTCTGGGAAAACACCAGGACTGTGGATGGTGAGGAAAAAAAGACTGTGTGCTGCCCATAGCGAGAGAACTGTGGGATGTTAATTGGAATTAGCAGGCAGCAGCCTTGAAAACAAGCTGATCCCATGTGGAGCAGTAACGTGGAGCTCTGGCAGGAGCTGCTGCGAGGGCTGGAGGTTTGTGTGACTTCAGAAGCAGAGAAGGTGATGGGAGAAGGCAGACCTGAAGAGATCCTGAGCACAAAGTGACTCTGCTTTAAGAAACCCCACAAGTCACTGTGGGGCGTTCAGGGAAATCAGCAGGATGAGCTTCCTGGATTCTCCTCCTTCATTCCTGGCAGCTGCACTGGGCCACTGTCACAGGGAGAAAAGCTGGAGCCGGGAGAGCTGATCCAAACTGCCCTTAATTGAGTCCAAGCTAAAATCAAAGAGGAAGCTGGGAGCAGAGTTAACCCGGGAACCTGAGGCAGTTCAGTGAGCAGGAGCCTCCTGCAGTGCCCATGTGGAGGCTGAGAGAGACCATCAACCCTCAGCATCCCCCAGAGCCACAGAGGAGGAGCTCAGCCTGCAGACACATTAACCCCAGCACACAGGGCTTTGTAACCCTTTAAACCTTCAGTTTAAAGGGTTCAAACCCATTTCCCAGGGGTGAACGACACTTTTGTGGTGTATTTATGTGGTAGTGCCTTAAGATCAAGCATTCCCAGTTGTGGCTGGGAGGGAGCTGTTGGCACTCTGGCAGGAGCTGGAGCTGGGTTTTGTGTGTCACAGGGCAGGGTCAGGCCTTGCCCAAGGACAAACAGCTGCTGTGGTGTCCCCAAAGAGCCTCACAGTCAGGGGAGGTGGAGGGTCAGAGGCCGTGTCCATCTCTGCAGCCCTGGAAGACCAGTCAGGCTGTTTGTGCCGAACCAGCTCCGGACTGAGCCAGCACTCAGCATGTTCCAGTGCTGCCTGTCACCACCCTGAGCACAAACAACACAGATGGAGTGGGAATTGGATCAGGAGGGGTTGGATCTGGAGCCACAACTGTTATTAGAAGACCACAGAACCATAGAACATTCTGGTTGGAAAAGATCTCCAAGGTCATCAAGTCGAACCTTTGAACACACCCCATGCCCACTAAACCACACCAGTAAGTTCAACAGCCCTCATTTTTTGAAGACTTCCAGGGGTGGTGACTCCACCACTGCCCTGGGCAGCTGTGCCAATGCTGAACCGCTCTTTCAGTGAAGCAATTTTACATGAAGTCGGTTAGACCATGGTGCAAATAATGCCAAGATTGCAGGTTTGATCCCTGTGGGGGCTGTTCTTTTAAGAGCTGGACTCGATGATCCTCGTGAGTCCCTTCCAACTCCGAATATTCCGGGATTCTGTGACACCCACCATGAAACCCTGGCTGGGTTTTGAGGCCACCCAGGTGCCTGTACCCCAGTTTTTAGGTCAAGTTTTTAGGACAGATTTTTAGGCACCCTTGGCACTCCAGCTGTGAAGTGCCAGCAGGTCTCTTGCTGCCCCTGCTAGGGGGTATCTGACACATCCCTGCACGTCACAGAACAGCCAAACCTCACCCAAACCACACCTATCCCAGACCCTGCAAATTCAGATGCAAACAGGCAAAAAAACCTGGTGGTTTTTTTATTTTCATTGCTGTCCGGGGCCTTTCTTCCAGGTGTTGATTTGCCCACTGCTCTGTCAGCTTGGACCTGACCTTTAAATTTACTGTGTTTGCAAGAAAAGAAAACAGGTTCTTTCCCTCTCTCCCCCAGTTGTTTTGTGCTTAAAGGAAAGAGACTTTTGTTTCAATAATCATAAACACAAAAGGGTCCCCAGAGGGTTGTTCGAGACTCCAAGCTAGTTAAAAAGAACATTTGCATGAATTAAAGAGCAACAACAAGTCACCACTGATCTAAGCTGCTTTCTAGTGCTTAACTCGTGTCTGTGGGTGGGGAAAAGCGAGACAGGCCGGTAGGAGGGAAGAGAGATGAAAACTGGGATGTTTGTTCTGCTTTACAAGCAGAAACCGGGGGAACAATCCCTGTCCTTCAGCACCACGTGGTCACTTTGTGCTGTAACGAGGCGTAAAGGACAACAATCCTCTCTCCAGTGGCTCAGACTTTTTGTCTCTCAGCAGCCAGCCCCGGGATTAAGAAGGAATAAAGGGAGTTTTCACGCTGAGTCCGCTGTTATTGGGAGCTGCTGCAGCGCAGGGAGGATGGTGGATTTGACTCTGGAGCTGCAGGAGCCACGTTGGGCACCAGCCTGGGTGCTTTTCCTTCATCCTTCCACTTCAAACCCTGGGTGAACCCTGGATGGAACTCCCAGGCTGCTGAAGAGCAGCTGAATTGCATGGCAGGAATAAAACCCCCAAAGGGGGCACATCCACAGCTCTTAAATACACACAACGAGGCACAAAAATACAGTTTGCCTGTGTCTTGCTGGTGTTTCTTTTGTTCACCTCAGGTCTTGTTTATAGATGTTATTATTTGATTGTTATTAATGGTGTGAAAGGGCCAGGGCTGGCTCAGGTTGGGTCTCAGGCAAAGGTTCTTCCCCCAGAGGCTGGTTGGGCACTGCCCAGGCTCCCCAGGGCAGTGGGCACAGCCCCAAGGCTGCCAGAGCTCCAGGAGGGTTTGGACAATGCTCTGAGGGCCAGGGTGGGATTGTTGGAGTGTGTGTGCAGGGCCAGGAGTTGGATGGAGGATCCTTGGGGGTCCCTCCCAGCTCAGGATGTTCTGTGAGTCTGTGTCTGACCTCAACAAACAGGACCTTTCTGCTCCTCCTGGTTCCAGCTGCACAAGAAGCCACTTTGGGAAGTCTCCAGCACCGTGAATGGTTTCCTGGCAGACCTGTGGGCTGTTTCCCACACCGGCTCCTGTCCTGTGGGAATCCATGGGATGGGATTTAAAGGAGCCTCCAGCACTGCCCAGCGCTGGGCACGTGATGGGCAGGTTGTGTTAAGCTGCCAAAAAGCTTTGCTGGGTAGATGTGGAGGCCACCAGTCAGTCAGGACCCTCAAAGCCACCCTCTCCCCCTCCCCATGTCCCCTGCCAGGGATGAGATGTGGCCACAGACACATCAGAGCCCACACACCTACACACGACTCTGTATCCAGCATTATATCTCCTTGTTCCATCCCAACCCGGCTGGGATGCTGGGAAGATGAGGATAAACTCCTCCAGGGGCTGACTAAAATCCTGTTGTGTTGTTTGTTATCCTGCCACACGAAATGGATGTGAAACCATCTCCTCTGGAGCTACTGCTGGGACTCCACAGCCTTTCACAGCTACAGACACGGGCCTTTGTCAGAATTATCGTGTTCAGAGAAGTCAACACGCTCTGAAACAACCAAAAGAGCCCATTGGAAAGGGACTGAAATGTAAAGTCCTTTTTAATAGGAGAAAAGCTCTTTTTGAAGGCACTCACAGCGCTGTGAGACACAAACCTAACAGGCAGATTTGACAGGGATGATGCAGTTTAAGAGCTCCAGGAGATCAGATCCCGAACAGCCAGGTTTGCCTGGCTCAGATCTGCCTGGGTTTAAAGCCTTGTGTGGGAAGGAAACTTTGCTGAAGGTTGGGTTGGAGTCTCTGAAGCCTGGATGGGTTTGATCAATTATTCAACCACAGCCCAGAGTCTGTTCACCTCCATAAAAACAAAGGGACTGGGAGTGGAAGGCAAAGGGTTGGGGGGCAAAACAGGGAGGAACAAGCCCAGCCCCAGGGCAGGGGGAGTTCTGGGGGAAGGTTTATTCAGGAACTAGTCACAGAATCCCAGAATTAAAGAATCTCAGAATATGCTGAGCTGGAAGGGATCCCCAAGGATCATGGGGTCCAACCCTGAGCCCTGCACAGGCCCAGCCCCAAGAGTCCCCCCCTGTGCCCCAGAGGATCAGCCAAACCCTCCTGGAGCTCTGGCAGCCTTGGGGCTGTGCCCACTGCCCTGGGGAGCCTGGGCAGTGCCCAACCAGCCTCTGGGGGAAGAACCTTTGCCTGAGATCCGTCCTGAGCCTGCCCTGACACAGCTCCAGCCGTTCCCTGGGTGCTGTCCCTGCTCCCCCAGAGCAGAGCTCAGTCCCTGCCCCTCCTCTGCCCCTGCCCAGGGAGCTGAGAACTGGGAATCCTTCAGAAACCTCCCCTGAGGGCAGTTTGGGTTGGGACAGGGCAGCCACTCCCCAGAACAGCAGCTCAGGCAGGAGGGGTGCAGGGGCAGGGCTGGGGTTCAGCATTTCAGAGAATCACAGAATCCTTCAGGTTGGAAAAGCCCTCTGAGATCACGGAGTCCAACCATCCCCCAGCACTGCCAAGGCCACCACTGACCCACGTCCCCAAGTGCCACATCCACAGGGCTTTAAAATCCCTCCAGGGATGGGGACTCCACCCCTGCCCTGGGCAGCTGTGCCAGGGCTGGGCAATGCTTTCCATGGAGAAAGTTTTCCTAATAGGGATTATTCCTAATAAGGGCCACGGGGTCATATTGAACCCCATAGGACACTCTGGGAGGGCCCTGTCCCCTCAGCATGGGGAAAGGCCCACCATGATTTTACAGATGGGGCTGAAGGTCTGAATTTGAGATGGGGGAAATTTGTAAGTCATTGCTGGGGTGAGGGGTGGGATCTTCCTCACTGTGAACCGGTCAGTCTAACAGATAAATAAATAAAACCCTAATAAACAGCTCCAAAGGCAGAAATTCAGGTTGCTGTCAGTGCCCTGGGGTGAAGTGGCTGTGACCAAGTGAGCAGCCCCACATCCCAGTCCTGCCCAGTCCCTGTGCCTGGTATAGCTGGGACGTTACAGCTCCCACAGCAGGATCTTGGGGGAAAGTTTGCACGAGGAGGGTGGAAGTGGCTGTTCTGCAGGAAACCAACCCAGGAGAGGTGAGCAGAGACAGGAGAGCTCTCCCCTGCTGGCTCACACCCTCTGTGCCTCGCTGGCTCAGGCAGAATTTAATTTCCGATCCCCTGAAGGGACTTCCTTGCAGAGGGAGGGAAACTCTGCTGCCACCATTCTCAAGGAAATATTCTTCCAGGCATGGCAATGCTGCATTTATCTGAGGGAACAGCAGCGTTTTCCCAGAGGCAGGGGCAGAGCAGACCACGGCTTCACAAGCCAGAGCTGTGATTTGGGGGTTTTTAACCTCCAAGGAGCAGCTACAGCAGCACCCTGCTGGCACTTCCAAAACAGATCGATCCTCCACGCCAGGCTGACTCCACTGCCTGCTTTTAGCAACACTTCAGCTTGTCATAACTTGTACTTTCATGGGAAGGCATGAGAAAGGCAAGTACAACTACAAGCAGCAGCTGTGGGACTGCTGGAGTGATGCTGAGTGTGCAGGCACAGGGACAGACACTGAGCTCTGCTCTGGGGGAGCAGGGACAGCACCCAGGGAACGGCTGGAGCTGTGTCAGGGCAGGCTCAGGGTGGATCTCAGGCAAAGGTTCTTCCCCCAGAGGCTGGTTGGGCACTGCCCAGGCTCCCCAGGGCAGTGGGCACAGCCCCAAGGCTGCCAGAGCTGCAGGAGGGTTTGGCTGATCCTCTGGGGCACAGGGGGGGACTCTTGGGGCTGGGCCTGTGCAGGGCTGAGGGTTGGACTGGATGATCCTTGGGGGTCCCTTCCAGCTCAGCACATCCTGGGATTCTGTTTTTGCCTGGCATCGGAGTTTTCTCTCCTGGAGTATCATCTGGATGGAACAACATCAGCTTCTGAAGTCACGTCAAACCCTCCTCACCGCACCACTGGCACCATCTGCCACCCATCCAGAGTCACAGCAGTGTCCCCGCAGTTGCATTTGCAGCTTTACACCGAAGAGGTGTCTCCTCACACGCCGCACATTCTTCCTGCTCCTCCAGGCAGCATCCTTTCGGCTCCAATCGTTCTGCAGGGTTTTAAATAATTGCCTCCACCCCCTCTTCTCACATCCCTCTCCCCCTCATCCGAGGGACTCTGATAAGGCGGTTTCACACACAAATCCCTGCCGCGGGGCGCCCGCCGCGGTGCTTTGTTCCTGCCACACGCCGCTTCCCGCAGGGAATTCGCTCCCAGCTGCGAGGAGCTTGGCACAAAGGGAGAAGACTTTTCAAGTTTGCTCTGGGAGGAGAATAGTCACGCCGGTTAAATGAAACAGCTCCTTGCTTGGCCGAAATCCACATAAACAGGGCTCGAATGCTTTGTCCTACTTTTCCTGCAGATTCCCCCGGCTGCCAGGCACACGAGGAGGGGGTGTGGGCACAGGGAAGGCAGAGGGTGCCGAGGGAAGGCTGGTCCAGGGCTGCAGTTCCCATTTGGAGCCTGGAGGTTCCAACACAATGCCAGGAGTTTATCTGTCAGGAATAGAAATCCCCAGGTGCAAAGGTGGGTTATCGACGTGGGAAAAGCCACTGGTGAGGATGGACATGCAGGTGTGTGGCTGCCTGATGTCACAGAATCACAGAATGGGTTGAGATGGAAGGGACCTTAAAGCTCATCCTGTCCCACCCCCTGCCATGGGCAGGGACACCTTCCACCAGCCCAGGTTGCTCCAACCTGGCCTTGGACACTTCCAGGGATGGGGCAGCCACAGCTTCTCTGGGCAACCTGTGCCAGGGCCTCCCCACCCTCCCAGGGAAGGATTGCTTCCCAATATCCCATCTATCCCTGCCCTAAAGTATCCATCATCCATCACTAGCATGATGCCAAGCCTGCAGGCACATCCCCATCCCATCATCAGGTACCAGGGAGCCCCAGTTTCTGTGTCAGGATGGTGGATGAAGCGAGGGATGCTGGTGGAATCTCTGCCAGTCCATCCAATTCCAGTTTCAAATCTGGTTGTTCATATTTTCTGGACACCTCCCGCTCTCAAAAGTCATTCAGAGAGGCTTTTACAGCATCCCAGGATCACTGAGGTTGGAAAAGCCCTCTGAGATCATGGGGTCCAACCATCCCCCAGCACTGCCAAGGCCACCACTGACCCACGTCCCCAAGTGCCACATCCACAGGGCTTTAAAATCCCTTCTGGGATGGGGACTCCACCCCTGCCCTGGGCAGCTGTGCCAGGGCTGGGCAATGCTTTCCATGGAGAAAGTTTTCCTAATAGGGATTATTCCTAATA
>NW_016690367.1:1639814-1658309 GCF_001604755.1 Lepidothrix coronata
TCCCTCTCCAGCTCTCCTGGAGCCCCTTTAGGCCCTGGAAGAGGCTTTAAGGTCCCTCTGGACCCTTCAGGCTGAAGAATCCCAGTGTCAGAGGCAGAGTTTACCTGTGAGGGAGTGGTTTCCATCTGGTACCAACTTACCCCAGTTTCAGTTCCTTCAGGTTAGAAAAGACCTCTGAGATCAGTGAGTCCAACTGAACCTCGGATTCTTTGGAGCCTGATGGGGAGGAACAGGCAAGAAGTAAAAGCTGATCTCATCCTGAGGCCACCAACCTCGGGACAAACACCCTTCAGGAGGGATTACAAGCCCTGCTCTTCATCACCAAGGGGAGAATCTAAATCAGCTCCCCCTGACAACAACAGCCAGTGAGGCACCATCTGAGCTGGGAACGGGGCCTGGGTTGGCACATCAGTCTTGCTAAAGGTCCCCAAGCTCTTCAGCTTCCCCTCATCTCCCTCTCTCTGTCCACAGAGGTCCTGCCTCTCTGCCTTCAGAAGTTCCTAATGGGTGCCATGAATCACAGAATCCTTCAGGTTGGAAAAGCCCTCTGAGATCACGGAGTCCAACCATCCCCCAGCACTGCCAAGGCCACCACTGTCCCTTGTCCCCAAGTGCCACATCCACACTGCTTTTAAATCCCTCCAGGGGTGGGGACTCCACCCCTGCCCTGGGCAGCTGTGCCAGGGCTGGACAACCCTTTCCATGAAGAAACATTTCCTAATATCCAACCTGAACCTTCCCTGGCACAACTTGAGGCCATTTCCTCTTGTCCTGTCCCTTGTTCCTTGGGAGAAGAGCCTGACCCACCTCTGGCTCCCCTCTTCTGTCAGGGAGTTGCAGAGAAATCAGCATTTCCTTCACTACTAAGAAGAAAATTCATTAGGAAATGGGAGGCTCCCAGCCACTTTTGCAAGGAAAGCCTGTATTAAATGATCTGCTTGAATGAGACAGACAAGTTATAATCAGCATTTCTAATCTTCTCTGGGGTCTGAGTTGTTACAGATGAACAACATAAACTGCAAACTACTGCTGGGAGATTCCCTGCCACGAATTTCTCCAGCAATTTGCACAAAGACCTTCCCAAAACACTCCCCCCCAGCTTCCAGCTAGCTGGGAGGCAAACACCCTGCAGAGCTCCCATGGGATTTCTATGGATTGGGAAGGGGCCAGGGATGGGGCAGAGGGTTCAAGGAGGGGGCTGGTCACCCTCAGGAATGTATGGATGCATGGGATGGGTTAGGAATGTTACCAAAGAGGGGTTTGGAGGCTGAAGCCAAAAGCTTGCTGGTCTGAGTGTGGATGCAGGATGGGCAGTGAAGCTCCAAAGGGCTGCCCAAGGGTCAGAAGTGCCAGAAAATGTGCCCATCCCTGCAGGAAGGGCTGTTCCTGGGCTGGGGGGAAAACCAGGGCTGAGAAACCCTAAACTTCCACCTGCTCTTGTCAGGTAGAGACTGAAAGAATCATAAAAAGGGGGGGGAAAAAAACCAACAAACCCTCACCAAAGATTGCAGCAGTTTCTGGTGACATTTAAAGCTACTTTTCCTGTTGGATCTGCAGGCTCTGTGCCCTTTTATGAGCATTCAGCTGTTTGGACTCTACACTCAAAACTATGAGGTTTTGTTTGTTTTCCTTGCTGGAAACTAAGGACGTGTCAGGGCTTGATGAAATCACCACCCTTCACTCCCAGCACTGAAATCCTTTATCCAAGTACAATCAAAGGGCAAGGCACGGTCTGCCCTGACCTCTGCCTTCAGAGATCTCCAAGAAACATCAGAATTGCAGGCTGTCTGTGTTGTTTATCAGATCAGGAAGGGAGGCTTAGCAACAGGATCTCTTTATCACTCCACCTGTCAGATAAATAAAGCACTTGTATTAATCATAATCATCCAAACCCTTATCTGAAGCACAATCTTGGGGCTGAATGGATCTTCCAGAACAGTGCAAAGCCAGGCTTGGCTGGGCTGGTGGTGGGAAGGCAAAAGGAAATGAAAGCTTGGGTGGGTCAGAGGCTTGGGCCATGTCTGGAGGGGGTGAGAACAACGGGCAGTGCAGAGGAATTGCTCTGGAGGAGGAAATAAAAGTCTCCCCCATTTAATCACATTGAGGTTTTGGGAAGAAAATCTCCATCCCAACTTATTTCACAGCCTTGCCCTCGTGTCTTTGTGGTAGAACCCACCTCTGAGTAACCAGGTGGTCCTTTGACCCCCAGGGAGTATCTGGGGTATCTCCTCTGCAGCAGCAGGGACAACAATGTCCCAGCATCCTGGATTTTGGGACACCACAGCTGGGCATGGAGCTAAGGAGACAATACCAGAGGGAACACAAAGAGGCAGCTTTGGAGCTCCCAGGGCCCGTGGTGGCTCTGAGCTGAGCTGGAGGTCACCCCTCCAACCCCCTGGTGTCCCTCTGAGCTGGGAGTGACTGCCAGCCCAGGGAGGGTGTTTAATGTGCCTCCAGCCAACGTTGCAGGAGGTGCTACAGCTCATTGCTGCTCAGGCACCTTGTGTGGATGATGGATGATCTTTAATAGCTGCAATATTTAGTGTTTAATGTAAAATCACTTGCTCCAAATGCTTTGCACTCGCAAGGTTATGAGGCTCCATTTACGCTCGACTGCAGAGTTGACAAATCCTCGCTGGTCCAGGGTGGCTGCAGGGCAGAGATGGAAGTGGGGAGAGTCTTTGCCACCTCATCCCACCTTTTATACCCTTCCACCAAGACCTTTCCTCTAAACAGGCCCCAAACAGGCAGGGTTATATCAGTAATAGTCTTCCTCCACCGCCCCACAAGCGTTTGCTCACGTGTCCTTCAGCAGCAGCTGAAGAAAAAAATGTTCCCATCCAGCAAAATCCTCCAGTGCAGCAAAAATCTCTCTGCTCTGGGTTTCCATCCTTACCACAACCACGTTTTGTGCTTTTCCCATCCAGTCCAGGAGCTGACAGAGGAATAACACCACGAAGGGAGGAAGGAGAGGCCAAAGAGGAAAGGACCCCCAGGGCTCCAGGGTGACAGTGGGTGCCCTGTGTGCTGGCCCAGGCCTGGTGCCAGGAGCTCTGTAACTGCAGTGAGGACTCTGGAAGGCAGCTCAGCTCTTGGAACAGGGACAGAGGTGATTTCTTGGAGGAATGGTTGCTTAAAATCCAGTGGCTGGCATCAAGAACCCAGCAATCCACTCCCATCACCGTCGTTTATTTTGTGCTGCTGGTGGTTGCCCGGAGGGAGAAAAATATGCAGAGATTTGAAAGACAGTGCTAATTTAATTTGCCAGAATGAATAAAGATAAGACTGTAAAGCATGTTAATGAAGCTACAGTATCACATCATTCACATGCAAGGGAAACACTGCCTCTCTCAGATCCTGATTGTCTTTTCCACGTTCAAAAACTGATTAAACCGGGATGAGGCCGTTTCATTACACACCCTCCCATGAAAGGCAAAATGTTCTTCCAGGGACGCTGGGGCACATTTAGAAAAAGCTGTGGGAGGAAAGATGGATTCCTCTTGTCATGGTCAGTAAAATGCACAGATCCAAAGTGCATTCACCGCTCTCACCTCTTTATTTCAGTTTTTACACCTCCGTGGGGCTCTTTCTCTCTCTCCCCGTGTCCTTCATTTGCCAATTCACAGAAGCAAATTGCCCAAATGATGTTAAACAACAAAAAGGCACTACAAACCCCAGGGAGCAAATTATGCCCCTAGAAGAAGGTGAAAGATTTTCTTCTCGGTTAAGCAAATTAGAATTTAGGGAAAAAAAAAACCACCTAAATTCTAGGCAGCAGATGAAAGCCCTTGCTGGCTCCCTGGAGCACCCAGGAGGGTTCCCAGGCAGGAGTTTTCATCAGGTCTTGGCTTCAGAAAGCAGGAAAGGTTCCCTCTGTGTCTGTAAAGAGAGGAGAACTCTGCTCCTTACAGATAGGAAGGTTTGTGCTTCTCGCTGAGATCAGGGGGAAATTGGTTCCCAACTCCATCAGAGAGCCAATGGCTGCCACTCAGAAGGAAAAAGCATATGATTATTAAAATTAATTACCTCTCAAGGCCCCTTAATCTTGATTTAACTGCTTGAGAGTGATGGATTTGCTGGTCTGAGCAAGGGGGTGGTGGAGAATTTGAGGAGGTTTTAGAAAAGGAGTAAAAGCCCTTTGGTTCCTGTGGAGGAAATGCTCAGCAAGGCACGTGGCAGCTTTGGCCACGAGGTCCTGAGCTGGCAGCCTGGCTGGGTGCCCAGTCCTGTGCCAGGTGTGCCACAGGTGCTCCATTTTTAGGACATTTAGCTGCCCCAGAGGGGTTGGACAGCACGAGTGCCACCCTCTGCACTGCCTGGGACACGGGAGGGTCTGGTTTGTGCCTCTCCGAGGGTTTCCTTAATTGCCAAAATTGCCCAGATTGAAAGTGTTCTTTGGGATAGGAAATCACAGCACAAAGAAGCACAGAACTGTGCCCTTTTGTTTTAAAAAGGCAAAAATCATGGAATCATGGAATCACTTGGCTTGGAAAAGCCCTCTGAGATCATGGAGTCCAACCATCCCCCAGCACTGCCAAGGCCACCCTTGCCCATGTCCCAGGTGCCACATCCACAGGGCTTTTCAATCCCTTCTGGGGTGGGGATCCCCCTCCTGCCCTGGGCAGCTGTGCCAGGGCTGGGCAGCCCTTTCCATGGAGAAATTCTTCCCAATATCCAACCTGCCCCTTCCCTGGCACAACTTGAGGCCGTTTCCTCTTGTCCTGTCCCTTGTTCCTTGGGAGAATCCCAACCACCCCTCCCACCCTGCCCAAGGATTCCAGCACTGGAGCAGGGCAGGATTAGAGGCTTTTGGCCATTAAAGGCCTCACATTTCCGATCAGCTTCCCAAAACCCCTGGGCAGGGCTGGGAAAGAGAAGGGGTGATAAAGCAAAGTGATATTTATTGAGCGTGTCCCTCACTTATCCCAGCTTTTATTTCCAAGCAGCTTTTAGAGATCTCATCTCGAAGGATTTATTTTTTCCTTCTGCCTCAGCTCCCTTTGCCACTCTCCCTCCTTTTCCTCTCTGCCCAGCAGTATCTCCTGCTCCTTCCTCTGTCTAGCCATGAATCCAGGAAATTCATGAACTCCCAGAAAGTTATAGCTCTTAAAAAAAGTATTCATTTGCAAGGTGAGGAATGGTTTGCTATTTATCTAAACCTGGGTGACTTTATGGAGCCATTACAGTGCAGGTTTGAATTGTGCCACTATATATCTGTCTGTAATTACTTGGCCTTAACTGTTGCTCAAAGCTTTTGTTTTACACGGAAAAGGTACAAGGAACAAACCTGCTCCCTGCTTTTCCCTGAGTCTCCAGGGACAAACCTGGGAGAGGCTGCTTGGGGTTAATCACCTGAAATCAATAAAGTGGCTCCACTTTTCCAGCAGAGAGAGTTGCACAAAAGAAAGGCTCGGACCTCAGAACCGCCGTGAATGATTTGAAACAATAAATCTCGTGCACTCTCTGCTTTTCTTTTTTGGTTTCTAAACCTTTATGAGTCGACTTGAATGAAGCACTCAGGCTTTTTTCCTCCATCCATACAAGGAAGCTTTGTGTTTTCTAGTTGTTGTTTTTTTTTTTTTTCTTTTTCCTTTTAATGAGAGAAGAAATTCTCTTGTAATCACATGCCTTCAGGAGCAAGGGCTTTATGGTAGATGTGAAAAACACTTGGGATATTTAGCAGAGCAGCTGGTTCCTCCAAGCCTTTGCAGCTCTGAGTTTCACACCCATCTCTCCCAAACTGGGGCAGGTTTGGCACAGACCATCTCCAGAACCAGGGAATGGTTTACACTTGATTTTACCCAGAATAAAACACCAGTTCCAGCACAACAGGATCGTAATTTCCATAATTCAGAATTTGGCTGAGCCACTGTTTGCCTTCTTTACCTCCTCTATCCTCTCCCAACACTTGTTTTGCTTTTAAATTATTACTTCCACCTTTACTTAGTTTTCTCCAGGATAAAACATCAGCTCCAGCACAAGAAGATCATAATTTCCATAATTCAGAATTTGGCTGAGCTTTCTTTACCTCCTCTATGTTCTCCCAACCTTCCCTGGCTGGTCCAGCCCAGAGCATGGGAAGAGGATTTGCTTCCAGCGGTGCTGCCATCACCACTGTCATGGTTTTAAACTGAAAGATGGTCAGTTTAGGTTTAAAGAAGAAGTTTTTTATAATGAGAAGGGTGAGGCCCTGGCACAGGCTGCCCAGAGAAGCTGTGGCTGCCCCATCCCTTAAAGTGGGGTGGAGGGACAGGACACAGGGAATGGCTTCCCACTGCCAGAAGGCAGGGACAGATGGGATATTGGGGAGAAATTCTTCCCTGGAAGTCTGGGGAGGGACTGGAATGGAATTCCCAGAGAAGCTGTGGCTGCCCCTGGATCCCTGGAAGTGTCCAAGGTCAGGCTGGACGGGGCTTGGAGTGACCTGGGCTGGTGGAAGGTGTCCCTGCCCATGGCAGGGGGTGGAACCAGATGATTTTTAAGTTCTCTTTCGACCCAAACCATTCCAGGATTCCCAGGGCTCCTGGCAGACAAGGATTTCACCCAGCCCTCTGTCTCTGCTGCAGTTTGGCCCTGGTTTTGCTGGAACTCCAAGCCAACATTTCCCCTGACTTTTTCCAGCTCCAGGCTCGAGAAAACAGAAGCGGCACCACCGACATCAAAAGCCTGAGTCTTCTTTCTCTTTCCCTTCCATTTTGATCATTTAATTTGTGCCACAATTTATTTGTCCGAGTCCAAACTCCCTCGGAACCCTGGCCACGAAAAACAACACCCAAGGGAACGAGGGGAGGGTTCAGGGGCCCTGCAGTGAAACTTCACCACACAAATGGAGATAATCACAAAAACCAGCTCAGGGTGACATTTGTGATGCAGCTGCACAACCAAATAACTACAGCTTAGAACAAGATAACTTCAGGATAAGTGACTCAATTCATGCTCTAATGCAAAGAGGCAGAAGCTTCATATTTATAACCCGCGACGTGTGAGAGGAGAAAATATATTTATTACGCTTTTTTCCAGCTGCTCTCCCAGATTGATGCTGGGATGTGTCAGGGAAATCACTCTGCTCAGCCTCAGCTCCATCACCAGCCCAGTCCCAACCTGTCAGGCCAACATTATCTCTGCTCATTTGCAGAACAATTCTGCAGAGTTATTAAGAAGGAGTCTCGCAGCGTTAATGCCTTTGTGCTTCCAGGCACTGAGCTGGAGTGGCTGCAAAGTACAACAGATCCACAAAGCCCTCAGTGCAGGAACACAAACAAGGGCTGCAAAGGAGCCAATCCTGAATCTCTAGCTCCTTCTTTTTGGTTTAAAAGGGACCAATTCTGTTTCTCCAGGAAATAATTTATACACTGGGAAGGTTCAGTGAAATCCCGGGCAGACGTTCATTTATCTGTTGAGAAACCCAACTCTTTTACTGCTGTAAAATTAAATTCAGGATAAATGAACCAGAGTTAATTTTGGAGGGAAGGAGAAATGCTGGGATGTCACAAACTTCCCTCTCTGGCAGTGAGGTTTTAGTGGGGTTTTTATTCTACACAATGATCCCTGGGTGATCTCCAAGGATGTAGGACCAGTTTGGGGTCTGTCTCTGCTAAAGGGACTGATGTGTCCAGAGATGAAAAGGGACGAGGGAACAGCCCCCTGCTCCCATCAGGACAACACCCCTGAGCCTCAGCAGCTCCCTGTGAAATGAGCAGGATAACAATTCCAATTGCAGCCTGCCAGGACCTGAAGAAAAGATGGGGCAGGACTGTTCACAAGAGCCTGGAGGGACAGGACAAGGGGGAATGGGTTCAAATAGAAAGAGAGCAGGTTTGGGTATTAGGAAGGAATTGTTCCCTGGGAGGGTGGGGAGGGCCTGGCACAGGTTGCCCAGGGAAGCTGTGGCTGCCCCATCCCTGGAGGTGTCCTATGATTCTGTGATTCTGTTTTTGCAGCTTTCTGCTGTGTTGTTTAGTTGCATGACGAGCTCTGATCTGCAATGAGAGGAAGGGATGGTCGTTTCTTGATCTGATACTTCCCCAAACTGGCTGAGTTGTGCAGCTGAGCTCAGGATGGAGCTGTGGTAAGCAAATGAAGGTTTTCAGGGATTTGGTCACTGTGAGCAGCTCCCACCAGCAGGACTGACTCCAGCAGCTCTGATGTCCCTTCCCTCCTCAGCTTTGGAGACCTCACTGCAGCAGGATAAGGGTCAATGTGGGTGGGACTGAAAATCCAAGACATCATTAAGTTAAACCCTCAGCTGTAAGCAATAAAAAAACAGAGGCCAGATCTGTGCTGGTCTCAGGCAACCCTGCAAACCCCACCCTAACTGCTCTGGGAAGCTTTTCAGGTCATCCCACCCTGGGATGGGATCCTGCAGCACTTCCACCTCCCTCAGCTCCAGTGACAGCACCTGCCCCTGCTGCAAATGTTGATTTTCCTGGCGGAGATCACTGCATCCATCTTGGGATAAGCACTCACTCAGGAGACACCTATGGCAAAGCTGTCCCCGTATCTCAGGCTTTCTGTAGATTTCCCAGCATATAAAAGCCTCTTATTCCTTGTATTCATCACCAAGAACAGAAGCTTTGAATCCTTTGATTCCGATAAACTGCTATTTATTAGACACGTGAAATGAAAGGAGGAGGCAACAGAAAACTCCAGGACTGGGGAATCAGCTTCTCCCTTGCTTTTCTCCTCAGTGGCACAAAGAGCCTTTCAGCACATCAAAGGTAAGAGCTGCTCAGGAACAGGGCACGTTGCAGGCAGTGAGATGTGGGGGGATGTAAACTCAGCTAAATAGGGAGATGCGTATTTAGAGAGAAGTTACATCCCTGCATTCAAACCCCCACTTCTCTCCTCTGATAAGTTACTCAGGCATTTAAAGTCAGGGCATGGTGGGTGTGGTTGCCTCCCTTCCCCAGGAGATGAATAAACTGCATCAAAGGGTTCAGTTCCAGTGAAAGGCTCTTACTGGAGCAGCTGGGGGAGGTTCCCCAGCTCCAGCAGCACTGAGCTGTGGAGCTGCCACATCCCACAGGGATTGGGGGGAAGAGGCAAAATTCACTTAGTATGGGCTGGAAAACCTCCCAGTGGCTGCTGGCTGACACAGGAAAGGTGCTTTGTGCATCACCAGGAGTCTAAAAGCCTCATTTTGATATTATTTTTCATGGAATCCCGGAGTGGTTCGGGTTGGAAGGGACCTCAAAGCCCATCTCGTTCCAGCCCCTGCCATGGGCAGGGACACCTTCCACTAGCCCAGGTTGCTCCAAGGGCCGTCCAACCTGGCCTTAGACACTTCCAGGGATCTTTATCAAGCCCTTTATCAAAGGCCTTGCCCTGCTGTAAGAACACTCTGGAGTTTGATATCTCCTGCAGGATGGGGATGCCCTACCCAAGCCCTCGAGCAAGCACTGGTGAGGAGATGGAGGAACCTCAAGAACGTTGTTGGAGGTTGTGCATAAACCACAGAGACATAAAATGTGCTGGTTCTCTTGTGCTGGGAGATGACAAGCAGGTTGGAAGGACGTCTCTCCCCCTGGAGCTCAGAGCAAGTGTGTGGGAAGGATGTTCCCTCTGCACTGCCGAGATTTCGAGGGATCCCAGACAGGAAAAGGAAGCAGTGCTCGATTTTCCACAGTGAAATCTCCAACAGGAACAGTGTCCACGAACTGTTCAGAGGACTGAGAGGCAGTTTGAGGGTCAAGACACTCCGAGTTGGTTTCATTGCTTTGAGAGGAGAAAAATCTCTGAATTTCCTGAGAGCTCCCATTGGAAAACAATGATGGTTTGGTGGCAGATTTTGATCAGTCGAACTCTGTGGCTTCTGGAACTTAAATCTGTCTGTTCTGGACTGATCAGGTTTCAAATCACACTTATTTCTTTCCCTGTTACTCCATTTTACAGGGCAAGGATTTTAAGCAGCGAGAATGGCAGAGCAGAGCTCACTGCCCTGTGCCTTCCTGGGAGAAGGGGGGGGTATCCCTGCCTCTGGAGCTGCAGGGATAAGGGAAGCTCCACCACCCCAGGCAGGACTAAGGCTTCTGGAGACATTGGTCATTCATTATCAGAGCAAAGAGAGCCCTAAAACTGAGCAGGACAAAAGCTGTAGCTCTCAGAGGGCTTGTCCAGCCTAAATGATCCCGGGATGCCTCGGGCAGTGGGACAGCCGGGGTGGGGCAGTGATTCCCATGGGGATTCCCAGGATCACACCTTTCCTGCAAGCCCACCATCCCTGGCTGGTTTTCCAGAGCCACCTGACACACTCCTGTCTCCAGGGAGGTGTCTCTGATCCTGCCTGTCTCTGATGACACCCAAATGGGATCAGAGGACCACGGGCTCCTCTTTCTTGCTGAGGGCTGTTATCAGCTAATCCAGCCCATGAATTCCCACCTGAAGGCATCCCTCTGTAATTCCAGCCTGCTCTGATCCCAGAGGCTCCAGGACTAATAGGGTTGTGTTTACAGAATAGATTTCCATTTAATATCAGCCATTTGACTCCATGAGAAGGAGTGAGGCTGCCCAGGGGGGCTGACAATGCTGCTGGAGTCCAATCACAGCCACCAACACAAAGATAAAACTTGAGTGATGCCCCCTCACCCTCCAACAGCTTCTTTCTCATTACAGATTTAGGGCTTCAAAAGCCCCACATGAAATAAAGCTCCTTCTTCAAAGGAATCCAAGGGCTGGAGTCCCGAGGTCTTGACACCACAGTTGTCTCACTGACCAAAGAAGCAGCAACTGGTGGCTTGTGCAGCAGTTCCTTTGCCACTGATGTTCCTAAACCACCTGACAAAGGGGAGAAAAGAGGCTTTTAAGTCACCTGGGGAAATGTATTTTTTTAATGGAAATTTAGGAACAAAGGAAAAGCAGAAAATTGGATGCTAAAGTGTGATTTATATGGATGCCATTTCCCTTTTGGGAAACAAGGACATGCTGGCAGGGTGCCCCACTGGTCCCCAGCCTGCTCAGACCCCTGGCAGTCTCAGATCCGTGTTCTGCAAAGAAATTGGGATGTGTTTGAGGCATCTCTGCCGCTTCCATGAACAGCCTGGCCTGGCTGGAGGGGGTTGGATTGACTGGCTGGCCTTCAAAGGTCCCTTCCAACCTAAACTATTCCTTGATACTCCAGGTGCTGTTTGTCCTGGTGTCACTGTGGACAATTCCTCTGTCTTGGCATGGAAATATTCACCTCCCAGGCAGCTGGGAATGACTTTTCCATGCAAAAAATGACTGTAGCCAGCACAGTGTGGTCTTCATGTCATGGTATCAAAGGACGAGGTCCAGCCATCATTTTTAAGACAAATGTCAGACCAGACATCCCTGAATCCTCCCCTCTCTATCTCCACTGACATCTGGCAGACATCAGTCCTGTCATTAGATGAACATGTTCAGAACCAGCAGAACAAAACAACCAAAAAAATCCCGCTTCTCTCCCAGGAAAGGTTCCTGACCCGGAGACTTCTCCAGTAATAAGCTTCCTGAGCAATCCAGGCTTTGGAGCTGGCTAATAAATCTTTGTGGCTCCTCTGTGCTGGGAGCAGGGAAAGCTCTCAGAGGTTCAGAGGGAAAACTCTTTGTGTGTCCCACCAAAAAGTGCTTCTGAACGGGGAACGCTCTGGAGGATCCTTTGAAGGTGAAACCTCGTTCAAACGAGAAGCAGCCCCAGCCACGGTGGTTTCCTTGGTTTGCTGTGCTTGTTTCCTCTGCAGGGAGCGGGGAAGGAAGGGCAGCACTGGGATTTTCCCCCTCTTTCTCATCTGTGCAAGGCAGGAACGTCCAACGTTGGACGAGGCAAAGGCGAAGGAGGTAAAAATGTTGTTAAAAAATGAAGCATCACAGAACTCCTTAGTCAAAACTACCCATCTCTCTGGCTCTCTGAGGCACCAGGTTTCCTTGGAAACTACAGAAATGCCAACAGGCAGCAGGACTGATAAAGCAGGGACATGTTTGACCACCCCACAGCTTTCGGTGGCTGCTCTGTCAGACAACTGTGCTGCAACCTCAAGGCTCTTTTGGGTTGTAGGACTGTCAGGGCTTGCCAGGACCTTCAGGATGGCTCTCTTCCACCAGGAGTGCGGGATGAGCTCTTCAGCAGTTCCAGGGAGGCTGTGGAAGACGTGGAGCTGTGCTGGTGAGGAGTGTGAGCATCCTCATCTCAGACACTGCTGCCCACGGGGCTGAGCTGCTTCAGGGCAGGGCTGAACACCCCTGAGCTGGTGGTGGGTGGGCTGAGGTGCACCAGGGACCAGGAGGGTCACCAAATATCCTCTGCTAAGCCCCTGACACTCCTCTCCTGTCCTGACAATCCTCTCCTCTGTTATCAAAGCACAGAGATCCAGGAAGGGCAATCAACCCAGAGCCAGCAGCCAGCACAGGGTGACCTTCGTTCCCCCCACGAAGGGACCTGGAGAACAAAGAATTGATTTCCAAGGAGGATATTTTTCCTCCTTTGTGAAAAATTGTGTCAACATTTCCCCCAGTATTTGACCAGCTCTTGAAGGGCACAGCAATCCCAACCAGAATGAGGGGTTTGAGCACTGTTTAGTCTGGGGTTTCCATCCACGGATCGAAAATAAAAGCCAAATGCTGATTGCCTGGTGCAGAAAAGGCAAAGCACATTCAGGCTCTGATTTTCTTCCTTTCTCTCTCTTAAAACAAACAAAAAAAAATAAAAAAAAGAAAGGAAAGCTTCCATTTTATTAAGCCATTTGCTGTTGAGAAAAGATATTAGGATGGAAAATAAGCGAGCAGGGCCCACTTGATGACCTTGTCCATAGAAGATGAATGACCCAAACCTGCTCAAACCCTGATTATACACCAGCTTCCCCTGCAGGATTGTGTTTGTTCCCTTGCACTGGGTGGACGTGGAAAAGGAGATCAGGACACAGGCCAGCAGAGAGAGAGAGAGAGAGAGGGAGATGAAAAAGCAGGAGCAGCTGCCTTCCAGTAAATGCTCTCAGCCTCACATTTTCATTAGTCCTAAACTCAATCACAGTTTAAAGGAAGCAAAAGATAAAGAGCGAGGGAGCGTTTAAAGGATTCTTCAGAGAGAGAGAGAGAGAGAGGGAGAGAGGGAGGGAGCTTTGCTTCACCATTAAAAGCCTGACTAAAAGTTATTGTTATTATTCACATTAGTGCTGTGCCCAGAGGCCCCAGACGAGATGAGATTCCCACTGTGTGGAACAGTGTGTGGGAGAAGGGGGTGGGATGTGGATGCAGCTGGAAAAGCTGCTCCAGGAGAGTGGCTGTGCCCCTTCAGCAGCTCTGCATGTGGGATGGGCTTCTCCTTGGTTTTTCTCCCCTGCTCCCTGTTGGGGTTTTTTTTGCAGCTTAAATAGAACTGAGGGACAGAGGGGTTAAGGCAGCACAGGAACAGTGGTGGCAATAATGTGAGGATTATTGTTACAACCACTGTCTCTCTGCGAGAGAAAAATGCTGAGCAGCTCTGCAGGGCCTAAAAGGGCTCCAGGAGAGCTGGAGAGGGACTTGGGAAAAGGGATGGAGGGACAGGACAGGACACAGGGAATGGCTTCCCACTGCCAGAGGGCAGGGATAGATGGGATATTGGGAAGGAATTCCTCCCTGTGAGGGTGGGGAGGCCCTGGCACAGGTTGCCCAGAGGAGCATTTTTTCAGTTAATTGTGCTACCTAAATAGAATATTCTCAGCTTTCACCCATTCCCAGGGCAGCTTCCTCTCACCACAGCACCTTCCTGGCCAGACCTGGGTAGGATTTCCACTCCTGCATATAAAGTTTATCTTGTGGATATTCATGAGACCCCCCTGCAGAGCTGCCTCCAGCCCTGGGGAACAACAGCACAGGGACGTGGAGCTGCTGGAACAATTCCAGAGGAGGCCCCAGAGATGCTCCAGGGTGGAACCCCTCTGCTCTGGAGCCAGGCTGGGAGAGCTGGGGGGGTTCCCCTGGAGGAGAGAAGGCTCCAGGGAGAGCTGAGAGCCCCTGGCAGGGCCTGAAGGGGCTCCAGGAGAGCTGGAGAGGGACTGGGGACAAGGGATGGAGGGTCAGGACACAGGGAATGGCTTCTCACTGCCAGAGGGCAGGGATGGATGGGATATTGGGAAGCAATTCTTTCCTGTGAGGGTGGGGAGGCCCTGGCACAGGTTGCCCAGAGAAGCTGTGGCTGCCCCTGGATCCCTGGAAGTGTCCAAGGCTGGACTAGTGGGAGGTGTCCCTGCCCACGGCAGGGGGTGGAATGAGATGGGCTTTAAGGTCCCTTTCCACCCAAACCATTCCATGATTCTGTGAAACACGGAATAGATGGAGAGAAGAAGGAAACGAGGGAATGGCCACAGAAATGACTTTGCTGTAGGTGAAAGGAGGGAACAGGAGGTGCAGGAGGGCATCATTATCCCTTTGGCACAGGGCAGGAGTTACCAGGGACAGGGCAGAGACTGCTTTGGAAGAGGAATGAACTTTTGATTTTGCCTGGGCAAAACCATCACTTCTGTCTCTCTCAATTTTTACCTTTTTTGTTTTGTTTTGGAAGCACCAGGTACACGGGAGGTGGGGTGAAAAGTCTGGAGTTAAAGAGTAATTCCAGATCGTGATAAAATAAACCTGACACAAAATTAGGGCACGGGTTACAGGGAAGGGGAGTCTCTTTTTAATAGTATGAAAAAGACCTGCATTGTGAATCTGCTTTAAAAAAGAGTCAGAGCAATTAGAATTCCAGGCTGCTGCAGTAAAACAGGAATGAAATGTGCCGGGTCTTCATTAAAAGACAAATTGTCAAACAGCTCTGATGGAAACCTGCCCTGTCTGAGAGTGATCAGAGAGGAGCTGGGGCAGAAACTGCTCTGCTGTGAGGGACTGACATGAAAGCAGATGGGAACAGGAAAAGTTTGTGGCTCTGCTAACACAGAACTCCGAGGTTGTGCTTCTTCCTCCCTTCTGTGTATTCAGTAAATGAGGAAATTATTTGAAGGCAGATGTGGAGGCTGAAGTCCCAGCTGGTGTCTCTTGGCAGGTCGCTGCTCCAGGGCTCACTTTCCCTCTGGTTTTAAGTGTCACTGAGTCTCACAGAGGTTGGATTTCTTTGCCAGACTCACCAGCTCAGCCCCAGTCAGGGGCTGGCCCACCCTGGCACGTGGAGGGGCAGGGAGGGGGCCACGGGAACACCGAGTTTGCTTCCCACCCAACTTCCAACTGCAGTCCCAGCTCCCCCTTTCCATGTCTGGATCCACCCCCTGAGGGATCCCCAGTTCTTGCTCCTGCAGGTGCATCTCTGATCCTGCCCTGGGAGATGCACAGGGCCTGGCTTTGTTAGTACTGAGTTCAGAGGCAAAGCCCCCGGGCAGGGCAAGCTCTGTGCTCCAGCCTGGCTGGCAGGAGCGTGGGAGGGCAGAGAGCAGCTCCAAGGACCCCACATCCCATCGTGGTTTGACTTGTCCAGCCCCAGGGGCGGTAGAAATTGTATTAATACCATGTATTTATTTGCTTTTCAGTTTCTATAGTTTTTTATTCTGTCAGTAATGAATTTTGATATATATATATATAATTCCCCGTGTTGGTAGTTGTGCATTTCTGAAAACTTCTCTCACGCTGAAACAAATTGTGGGGGGTTTGGAGACTTTTGGCTTTTTTGGGGCTCAAACCACGACACATCCCCACACCCACACTTGAGGCTCAGATGCAGGAGCTGGCCAGGAATATTCTCCTGCTCCAGCAGTTGTTCTCCCTTTCCAAAGCAGAGCTGGGGGTACCAGCTTTGGCAGCAGCACACCCCCCCAGAAATGCAAACCCCTGCTCTCCCTGGAGCTGCCCAGCTGATGGCTTCTGCATTTCCAGCCTTGTCCCTTCATCACCCACTCTATCAAGCAGACAGTCCTCATTCCCAAAGTGACAGTAGCCACGTCTGACTGATTCTCCCTGTCCATAAACCAGATCTTTATCTCTTCCCACCACAAACATAAACCCCCGGTGTCATCACAGGACTGATGCTGCTGGAAAACCCTCCCCGTGGCCTCCCTGCCCTCCTCCTCCTCCCTCTCAGGTTTACATTCCCATCCAAAGGATGGAGACCTTTCCCCTCTCGTGTGCTCTGCCCCTTTCCTGAGGGCTGATCCTGCCCTCATTCATCTGCCTTTTTGCCTTTTATTGTTGAAAGTGGTGATTTATCCCTCTGCTGTCCCCTCCCGGTCCCTGCAATGTGTTTCCTCTTCCTGCACCCAGAATAAATCAGGGATGCTCAAGCATTTGGAGCAGCAATTAATCACTGTCAGGGGGGCTGAAAATACCCATTAGTTTTTGCTTTACTCTCTCCTACATCAGGGAAGAGATACCTCTCCCTTGCAGTTATTAATCCTCCTGCTCGCCAGGGGACTAAACCTGGGAGCAGATCTCTGCCAGGGACCTCGGGGAAGAAAAGGTGGAGTTTAGATGGAAAGGTGGAGCTTTCCAGGCACTCCCTGACTAAAGACAGAGGGAAGGGATGGTGTGTGAGCAGAGGGAGAACTCCTGGAGCTCTGCAAACAGCTGCTGATGTTTAACAGGACACATAAAAGGAACTGCTACAAAGCTCTGGGAAAATTGTTTTCCCTTTGTTTGTTAGCTCTGAGCTCTTTAGGCAGTTAATTAAAGGATACTCTTGGAATATATCTTTTCCAAATTCAGGCACCCAGCCAAAACAAGGGACCATAAACTTGGCCTCCCAGGGCTCCCTGTTAATTTTCCCTCCAGGATTATGGAGTCAGGCACTGCTTTTTAAGGGAAGAATATTGTTTCCCTGATTTCTTGGACCACAAATTCTCCTTCAAGCGATCTAAAAAAATCACAGAATCCCAGAATGGTTTGGCTTGGAAGGGACCTTAAAGGTCATCCAAGTTCCAAACCACGGGCAGGGACACTTTCCACTGTCCCAGGTCGTTCCAGCCTGGCCTTGGACACTTCCAGGGATCCAGGGGCAGCCACAGCTTCTCTGGGCAACCTGTGCCAGGGCTTCCAGGGAATGATTTCTTCCCAATTTCTAATCTAAATCTGTTTTCCTTCAGCTTGAAGCCATTCCCTTGGGGCCAATCCAAGCTCTGCTTTTAAGCCTTGGCCTTCACCACCAAGGTGACAGTGTCTTAAAAGTGAGACTTCCAGAAGATTTCCCAAAGTCTAGTTCCTAAATCACTTAGACCTGTGGAAAATTCCTGGGATATCACCCCAGTGACTCTCTGCCGGGTAGGGGGCTAAAAACCAAATTACCCTGGAGCCAAACAATGTGGTTTAAAGATAAAACCAGATGGAACCTGCTGGGCATTGACAGCCCATCGTCTTCTTTGCAGAGCTACAGCCACCTTTGGGATATTTGCAGCAGGAACGTGGCAACATTCCAACACATCCATGGAATACAGAGAGTTTTAATACCTCTGCCACTGCATTTGCAAGCTCTGTGTGCAGAAATGTGTGCCTGTGGATTTTTGTGTGTGCACACGTGGACTTGAGTGGCTGTGTGGGACTTAAATTCCGTGGCACGCCCAAAAATGAGTGGACTGATTTTTCAAGGATTTGAAATTATTTATAAAATAATTTAATAATGTCAATTAACTATAAATTAAAATGATTGATAATATCTTAAATGATTTATAAAAGTCTTCATTACACTCACAAACAAGAACACTGTGTGCACATACCTGAAGTTTTCATTCCACCAAAACTGGCCTGGGATTATGAAATCCATACAAAGTGTTTCTACTTCTGCAACTACCTTTTAGCCCATCCAGTGAAAAATCCCTTTATGAAATCCATACAAAGTGTTTCTACTTCTGCGACTACATTTTAGCCCACCCAGTGAAAAATCCCTTTATTATTCCAGCTTATTTTAGTGCTGCAAAACACTGGGCTGGGGCTGGTTCCCGTGGGCAGGATTTCTCCTCTAACTCCCAGAATCCCACCTAAAAGGGGTAAGGAAGCCTCCATGCCCAGGTTGTCCCTCCCACTCCCCAACCTCCTCCGAATATCCCCCCCTCGTGTGGGAGAGGTGGATCTGCAGGACCCACTGCTGGATTTGGAAGGAGTTCCCGCAGGTATTTACTCCCAAATCACACCAAACCAACTAATTACTCAGCTTTTTCCAGCAAGTGTTCCTCAAAAAAAAAAAACCAAAAAAAAAACCTGCAAGAGAGATCCTTAATGAATAATTTCATCTCATTGATCTCTTTAACTGGAATCACTTATTTACTTCAAATTTTTGAATTTGCTACTGTCCCTCAGGTCATTTTGTTGTCAGAGATTCAGGCTGCTGGGAAGCTAATTATGGAAAAGCAGCAATTAATTTCCCACAGGCATGACAAATATTTGACTTAAAAGATGTAGCTCTCCTTTGGTGAGCTCCAGCCAGCTGGGGTGTTGTGAACTGCAGTGGCACATGCCAGGGAATTGGAGGCTTCCTGGGATATCGAGGGCTTCACTTTATTTTTGGACCTATGTGGGTTTTCTTTCTTTTCTTTTCTTTTCTTTTCTTTTCTTTTCTTTTCTTTTCTTTTCTTTTCTTTTCTTTTCTTT
>NW_016690367.1:1658650-1663383 GCF_001604755.1 Lepidothrix coronata
CCTTCCCTTCCCAAACCTTCCCTTCCCAAACCTTCCCAAACCTTCCCATGGAGGCAGAGTGCAGGGATGTCACATGTTCTCTGGATTTTCAGGCATTTCAGACTGACTTTTGCCCGGGACAAGATGCAGAAATTCCTTTAAATCCACTGAACTTCCTCCTAAATTCTTTTCCTTCCTTCTCAGGGGCCGAGGTTCTGCCCCTCTGCCCAGGTTCATGTCCTGGGGCATTAAATCCTGGAATCCCAAGTCCCAGGGCAGATGTGGAGCTGCAGGATGGGGATGAGGTGCCCTGGCTCCACAGGCTGCCTCCCCAGGAGCACGTGGAGAGCAGAGGAACTCCCCAAGACATCAACCCATCCCTGGGCTAGAGAAGGAGCCAAGCTCTTCCAGAGCTCCACCCTGAAGGAATTCAGTGACTGAGACAGCTGGGAAAGATACCTGGAGTGAAAAACTCCTCATGGGACAGCACTTGGGATGCCCATCCCATGCCCAGCCCTTGGGGTGGTGAGTCCTGGGCTGGGCCCTGGCTCAGACCTCAGATCCCACTGGAGCAAGGGGAACAGTCCAAGAGGTCTGTAGGAGACCTCCTGTGGATTGCAGCTGCCTGGAAACCCCTTTGGGAAGGAGTGCAGAGCACAGGGCAGCCAGGCTCCCCCAGGAAGGAAGCTGCTGGAATTCCAGAGGCTCTCTGCTGCTGACACGAGAGCCCACCGGCTTAAAACCAGGCTTGGAAACGAAGATCTTTCCAAAAGCTGGCAGGAGAGGGGGAGAGATGCTTTGTTTGTTTTTCCAGTTGCGTGTGAGAGAGATTTATAAAGTCAAAGTGACAATCCTTCAGCCCAGCAGGCCCATTCCAGCTGCCAGTGTTCCCCGGATCGCTGTCCCACCGGTGCTTCCCGCTCATTTATTTCTCTTCCACCTGCAATAAAAGGCAGGGACTGAGCCATTTTTCCTGCCTGGAGAAACCTTGATGCTGCCAGATGGGAAACTCGACCAGTAATCAAAGTGTGGCTGCAGGACTGGTTTGTTCCCTCCCCCCTGTTTTATGGGAAGGAATTGGCTGGAATTCCCTGCCCTTTCCCTGCAGGTGGTTCTGAATCAAGATCCTGGTGTTGCCACAACTTACTGAGCACCAAGACAGACATGCTGATGAGCTGTTTGGATGGGTTTTGTCTATAGAATTCCCAAGAAAACGGGAAAACTTCAGGAAATGCAGCTTAGCCCACAGTTTTTGGGGGGGCTGAGAGCTGGGGAAAGGGAATCCCACCTCAGGGATTTGGCAGCTCGAGTCAATCTGAAGTTCATTTATTCTTGGGATGAAGGTGAATTTGGTCTTTTGGGAATACAGTGTGGTTCTTCACCCTCTGCACAGCCAAGACTGCAGAGCTGGAGTGTGAAATGATGTTCCCGAGCCAGGCAGCATCAAGCGGGAAGAGCAGGATTTGTTCCGACTGGAATCTTATTGAGAGCACAGTTCAAACCTCACCGGAGATTCGGAGATGAAAATCATCCTTTACTTTTATTTCCCCTCTCCTTTCAGCCTGTCTCCTTTTTTTAGCCTCGGCACTGGCAGGGCAGGAACACCAGGAGAAGTGCCATTCCTGTTGGATTGGGGTTGTTGTGAGATGGAAAAGCTCACCTGTCACGCTGGAGAGCTTCGAATTTGGGCAGCGAAAAGAAAAGCCCAGCCCAGGAGATGTTGGGCACATCAAACACCTGGATTGCTGGGTGCACCCTCCCCTTCCCTCTCCTGCTTCCAGAGGGGAACTTTTCCATGGGTTCAGCCCAACCCCTGGTGTCACCTGACACGTTCCTGCCAGAGAATCACCTCCCATATCCTGTCAGCTATTTGCACAAAATAACACTAATTATCTCAAACGCTGCCTCCCTCAAAATACCTGGTGGAACAGAAGATACAATTACCATAATTCCACGGCAAATTTCCCTTCCCACAATCACCCTCCATTACAGCAGGTACCTTTAGCTTCACCTGGGAGATGGTGAAGGCAAAGATTTACCTTTTTTTAACTCTTTTCAGCCCAGTTTAGGAAGGTTTCAGTACTTTGCTGTAGCTCTGTAGGAGCTGCTCAGTTTTGCTGCACTTGGAATTTAGAACTACAAGTTATTCATCTGGCCTAAAATTTAAGTACCTCTGGTTTTGCTGCCTGAACTTTCATGATGTGCAGGTGAGAAATAGGCAATTCCCGAAGGGAGCCAGTTCATCCCACTTAACTCCAGTGCTATATTTAGGATGAGGATGAGTCACCCTCTGAAGGTCCCATTTATACTGATTAAGGGTGGGACTTGTTCAGCCTGGACCTTCCCTGTTGGACAGCAAAGACTCCTGGAACACCAAAAATCTGCCCTTTCAACTCTGGGGGAGGTCTCTGACATTATCAGGGAAAAATTAAGAAGATATTAGAAAGGAATTGTTGGCTGGGAGGGTGGGCAGGCCCTGGCACAGGTTGCCCAGAGGAGCTGTGGCTGCCCCTGGATCCCTGGAAGTGTCCAAGGCCAGGTTGGACGGGGCTTGGAGCAACCTGGGCTGGTGGGAGGTGTCCCTGCTGCTTCTGCTTCTCTGCTTTTGGCTTCCTTTCCTGAGGGAAGCAAGAAAAAACTTGGCCTTTACTCCCTGGTCCTGTGGCAAACTCATTCCCCTTTCCCCTTTTCCCCTTTTCCCCTTTCCCTTTTCCTTTTTCCCCTTTCCCTTTCCTTTTTCCCCTTTCCCTTTCCTTTTTTCCTTTTCCCTTTTCCCTTTCCCTTTCCCTTTCCTCTTTCCCTTTCTCTCTCCTTTTCTTTCTCCCTCTCTTTTTTTTTCGCTTTCCCTCTCCCTTTCCTTTTTCTTTTCCTTTTTTCTTTTCCTCTCCCTCTCCCTTTCCCCTTTAGCCTTTCCCCTTCCCCTTCCCTTTCCCCTTTTCCCCTTTCCCCCTTTTCCCCTTTCCCCCTTTTCCCCTTTCCCCCTTTTCCCCTTTCTCCCTTTTCCCCTTTCTCCCTTTTCCCCTTTCCCCCTTCTTCTCTTTCCCCTTTTCCCCTTTTCTCCCCTTTCCCTTTCCCCCTTTTCCCCTTTCCCCCTCTCCTCCTCCCCCTCCCTTTCCCTTCCCTGAGACAACACTGAGCTGGTAACCAGGACATTCCAAGCAGGATTTTATCCAGATTGTGAGCACCTGCTCCCACTCAGGATCTCCTCAGCTCAGCAAGGCACAGGAGACCAGAGTCCCTGAGAGCTGCTGGAAGCAAAGCCCCTCCACAACCTCTCCAGGATGCTGGAAAACCCACAAACCCCCATCAGGAAATTTTCCAGCTGCTGGGATTGCTGTACCACATTCCTGCGATCCCAGCCAGCTCCTACACCTCCCAGTCCTCAGCTGGGAACCCAGGCCTTTGGAAGAGGACTGGAATTTTAACAAGCTCAGGAATATTCATCCTCCCCACCCTCCAACACACAGCTTTTCATTTGCCATGAAAGAGGAACTGCTGGAGCTGCTGTGACAGGCACCTTCCTCTTCAAACCCTCCTGCCTGGCCACAATTCCCGAGGAATTCTGCTCTGGAAGCACAGGCTGAAGAGATGGAGCTGCTGAACTTCCACCTTCTCAAGGCAGGGATTTTATAACTGAAAGTTTGAAATTTTAACCCCATTAGCGCCCGTGAAATTGGCCCTAAAATCGACAGAAGCTCACAAAGTTAATGAAGTTGTACAGAGAAATCCTTTTTTTGCCTTTATGTACCTACAAATACATTTTATATCATCTCCCTTGGCACAGGCAGGGGGAGCACTGGGGGTAAAGGCAGCCAAAAGAAGGAGAAAATGATCTATTAGGTTTCTGTCCTGGCAGAGTTTTCTCAGAAATATCAGCCTGGATATTTCAAAAACCTCCAGGCCCCCGAATCACAAGGGTGATGTGCTTTAAAAATAGTAAGATTTCATAAATAAAAATTGATTGTGAGGTTCAGCATTGCCTTTCCAGTGGGTTCATTGGCCTTCATGTGCTGCTTGATCTCCTTCTTCGATCCTGTGAGTCCAAACCCTTCTTTTTTTCATTAAAATAAGAAGCTGAAATCCCTTTTCCCCCTGACTCTGGAAACCAGAGCTCCCAAAATATTGAATATTACCAGCCTCTTAATCAAATAATCTGAATTTTTCTAATTTTCTCTATTTTTCAGAGGTCAGGGACTGCTCAGTGTGTTAATGAACAGCTTTTGAGATCCTTCCCCTTCTCTCCCTGCTGCCTTTCAGGAGTTTATTTTTAAAAGTACCACCCAGGGCATTGGAATAGCAATAAAGAAGAGGTTAAAGCCTCTGATGTTTCATTCCAGGAAAGCTGAAAAGATTAATGCACTTGTCTGCAACTTGAGCCTTTTGCTATTCCCAGCTCTCCAGAACCCAAACAGCATGTACAGCGATTTCTTTATTACTTAAATCACATTATTGCACCTCTCTGGCCACGAGGCAGCAAAATTGCAGCGGCCCCAGAGGTGAAAGGGCCCTGAAAGGAGGGTGGTTTTGCTGATGGGAAACCTTGTTGGCTTTATAGGACAACGTTGTAGGGGTAATGATATGGAAGGGCTTCGGGGGAGAGGTCACACCTGGCTGTGCTTTGGCGTCTTTGGACACAGAATTAGGGTTGGAAAAGATCTCCTGGATCGTGGAGTCCCCCCTGTGCCCGATGCCCACCTTGTTCCCCAGCCCAGAGCACTGAGTGCCACGGCCAGGCCTTCCTGGGACACCTTCAG
>NW_016690367.1:1663726-1666637 GCF_001604755.1 Lepidothrix coronata
GGGGGAAGAACCTTTGCCTGAGATCCAACCTGAGCCTGCCCTGACACAGCTCCAGGCCTCTGCCCCATGGAGAACACCCAGCAACCATCAGACACAGCCCCAGGATCCAGGATGGGGCTGGGAGCTCCTCTCTCATGGCACAGGATGTGCTCCAGCACACACTGACCCTCCCTTGGAGGCAGGAAGGGGAAGGGATGCAATGGGATGAGCCTTTTCCTCAGGACAGCCTTGTCCTCATGGTTGTGGCACACTCTGAAGTGACAAATCAGCCTCTGATCCCCCTTCACACCACCCAGACCTGCTCCTGCTCCCTGCCAAGGGGGTGTCTGTTCTTAAAACGAGGAGAAAAAGATTGGATAGAAAGTTTCCAGCCCCTGAGATCCAACCTGAGCCTGCCCTGACACAGCTCCAGCTGCTCCCTCAGCAGCAGCACAGTCAGCTGGGAGTGTGAGCCCGTCCCTCTGCCTCTGCCCACGCTGGTTTAACAAAGCCTTCAGCACACAGGGCAGTACCTTGAAAAACCAATTTGGGGTCCTGGACTAAGCTCTGGGCTGTTGGGTTTGGTCCTTCCTTCCTGCAACCCTTTCTCCCACCTTATTCCTCAGATTGGTCCTGGACATGCACTCCTGGACATCCTCTCCTGGGCAGAGAGGACCAGGAGAGCCTGAGAAAGCCCCTCCTGAAGTGCAATTTTCCACCCCAGCTCCTCAGTTACTGCCACAGATATGAAAGATCTCCTTTGCTAAAACGCTACAGCCCTTGGAATGATATTATCCACCAGCAGAATGGGCCTAAATCAGAGCCTGCTGCATCATTATCATTATTTGCACAGCACAAACACATAATTAGGTGGTGGATGAGGACGGAGTTAATGGCATTTGCTCACTGTTAATATTAAATTTCATACGTTTCAAAAGATTTGGCTTTTACATTATTCTTTCATTTGTATTTTCTTGCCTTTTATTTCCCCCTAAACATCTTCTCAAAGGTTAGATTATTGCTGCCATTAATATTTCTGTCTGTTCCCAACTCGAGCTGTATCTAATTTTTTTTTTTGGTTTGGAGATTATTTACGTGTTGATTATCTTTGTTAATAGAAACCAGACTCTTTAGGACGGCAGGGATGAGTGACAGCCAAAGAAATCACTTCACACAGGATTCCTGACACAATATTTTGACAAATTTCATTTGAAGGAAGACACTCTGATTGTCAGCTCAGTTACAACGTGGTTGTTGCTCCCTAGTGGGGGGAAAAAAAAATTAAAAATCCGAAAATGGAAGGAAATCATATTCCCAGCTAAGTGACTTTTTTACAGCACAACATTCAGGTCCTGCCCTTGCCTCTCATCGTGTGTGTACAACACACCACGGCACTTGAAAGGCATCAAGGGAGAGCAAACACATGGAAAATGTTGAAGAGCCCAAGTGTACTTGGAATAAACATCTAGGAAATATCAATATTTCAGCACCTGCTGGGCTGGTAACAGTGTTTTGCCATTTCTGCTCCTTCTCTGCCTCAGGAAATCCCCCCAGCAAACCCCAGTATTGCTGAGGGAAATGATTGGGGGATATCTTTTTTTTTTTTTTTTTTTTGGAGCCAAAAATGTGCCACATTAAATGGAAAAGAAAGGTGCAAGACACTTTTCTGGCCCGTGCCCAGAAATCTTGGATGTCGCGGGGTAGGGCAGGAAAAGAGTTGGGAAGAAATGAGATGGCACTTGTGGGGAATTGGTGAAGAAATGGTTATTTCTGTGGTAAAAAGAGGAGGTTTGGAAGTGGAAATGAGGCAGGAGATGTCTTTGTGATAAATGATAAAATCTTCTCTTTTGCAAAAAGGACTTTCCCCCTCAAAAAAGGTGCTTTGGACAAAGGGAACAGGTAAAGCTGGAGCTGGGACAGGAGTCCTGGGTGGAGACTTTGGGATAGAGCAGGTGGCCAAGTCCTGCCTGGTTAATTCAGAGCTGAGCCCTCTGTAAAACTCTCCCTCCCTGTTTTCAATCCCCAGTTTTGCCCATTTCCTTTCTGCTCAAACTCACCATGAAAACGCATTTGGAGGCCGCAATTATGTCGCTGAGTGGAATATGTGTTTCTGGACAGCTCTAAATTGTATTCCACAGACCCAGAGGAGGGGTAGGATTAACTGGGGCGGGTCACCGGGGCATTCTGAAGTGAGAGGATTAAATTAAGAAAGGGGAAATTCAGGCTGAATATCAAGAAAATCTTGTTGGCAATGAGCTTATTGTTGCTGTGATTTATGTTGCCATTACTGCCTGGCAGCTCAGGCCAGGGCAGCTCCACACATCTGTAAATCCAGGGCTGGGGCCTCCCTTTGGAGATCCACAATGCTGAGGTTGCTGCTGGATTAGGAGCTGGATAAATGCGTCCTAAACTCAGAGCTTGGACCAATTTGCCATGCAAACAGGAGTTTTGGAGCGGGGCAAAGAGCCCAGGCTGAACTCAGAACATTATGGATAAAGGCTGCATTGGAGGTCAGGCCCCTCTGCTGATCAGTCTGCTGAACCCTGGGGCCTCCTGCAATCGCAGAGAGGGGCTGCAGGTGTCTGTGGTTTGAATTTGGGAGATGCAAATCCATGTTGGTCTCGGCACATTCAGGGATAACCCAACAGCAGTTTTTCCTGGAGCCTCGTTGGAGCCCATTCCCGCTCCAGGCCATGCCCATCCAATGCCTGTGGTCTCTGATGCTCCTTCCAGCCACTCCTGGGCACCTGGAGACCCTTTTGGGGCTGTGCTTCAGCTTTACTCGGTGCCTCCTTGGGGGTTTTGCCCTCTCCCCCTCCCCACAGATCTGCTCGTGGGCTGGCAGGGTCCTGCAAGGGGAACTTGTCCTCAGGGGTTTGGGGTGGGGCTCTCAGGGATGGATTGTTGGCTACTGAGCTCCACCCAGCAGTGG
>NW_016690367.1:1667225-1672975 GCF_001604755.1 Lepidothrix coronata
CCAAGTGCCCTCAGTGTCCTCCCACGGCTTCAAATCCAGGCTCTTCCCCATCTCTTTGCCCTCCTTTGAACACTCTCATTAATCCAATTTTGGACAATTTTAGTCCTTCATTTCCCTAATAAACGTGGTGATGTCGACATTTCCTGATGAACTGTCTGGGATTTAAGCTCGCTTTGATTTGATCCCAAGCAAGGTCACTCCTCACCCTCCAGGTTATCCAGGATTAGAAAATTGAAGCCATTTGAACTGAGACGATATTTCTTAATCTAATAATGCCTGGGAAATGGAGCTGGAAGAATGGCTTCTTGTTATTACTTCACAGGAGGTGCTTTTTAAAAATCAGAGTAGAAGGAGGATGACTAGAGTTTAATCCCAAGATAAAGCAGGTTTCCAAAATGGCCAGAAAAGCTCGGGAATTGATATATAATTAAGAGACTTAAAGCTGTGGCAGAGCAAGTGAAGAGACACAGCTCACTGATGATTTTCCCTGGAATACAGAGGGATACAGAGGACTCTCCGTTGCTTCATTAGATGTTGCAGGTGGTTCTCAGTCGGGATCGTTTCTTGCTGTCTCACAATAAAGACAAATAAAAGCAGTTCATCTGTTCCTCACGTTCCTTTGGAGTTGGGGGGGGGGTTTTAATCTTTCTCCAAATTCTCCAAGCCTGGAAGTCAGCAGGAGAAAACACACTGAACTGGTTCAGGGAATTTTAGCTGAAATCCTCTCCCACTCTGTGTATATTTAAGCACGGAACAGCTTTTTAACCCAAGTGAGAATTTTCGCAGAAAGCTGTTGTTTGGGTTAAAATATCGCCCATTTTGATCACTGAACATTTTGATGCTTTGCATATCCTTCTCATTTTCTCCCTCTCTCCTGCTTGGCTTTAATCCAGTGGGAAAAGAAGGCCTTTTTTTTTTTTTTCCTCTGGATGGGTTTGGTTTTCTTTTTTTTTTTTGGGGGGAAAGAAAATACATATCAATGTATTTTGAATTTTTTTTTTTTGGAGACAGAAAACACTTTTCCCTCAAACAGCTGTAACACACCAGCTGCTCCTGTCTCTCTTTGCTCATCTGAATTCTTTCCATCCCTCTTTTCCCTAATTAAATTCCCTCTTTCGACCCACTTCGTTCATTGTTCCAGGATGAACTTGGGGCTGTTGGTGCCCCGACCCATTTCCTGGTGTTCACAGGAGGAGGGTCCTCTCCCAGCCCCAACCACAGGCGGTGCCACGAGCCTGGCATTCATTTCCCACCTTTATCCCAACAAAAGTCCCATTGCTTGGGAAAGGGGAGCCGTGCTCAGCCTTGTGGAAAACAGGCCCTGCCTTTTTTCCCCCCCCCTGAACGTTGAGAGCTTTTAAATTGGCAACTCTCGAGGAGGGAAGAGAGACATTGTCACAAAAAGCCTTGTTTTCCTTTTGGAAGTGCTCACTGTGACAGAAATTCATTGTTTGGGGGGAAAAACATAACCTCTCTTCTTCCTGGAGAATACAAATGGGGACTGGATGTGCCCCTCTCCTGGAAAAAGGGGGGAATTCGGAATCCATTGGATTTGATTGGTTTCATCTGAAGAGGTTTGTGGAGGAGAAGGAAACAATCTGAGCTCTTTGTCCACCGTCGACAAAACAAACACAAAGTGGATTGAAATTCATGACACGACAAGTTGTGAAGAGCAGGGACAGGGAGACGTTGGAACAGGGGGCTGGGAGAGGGAAAATTCCATCAGGGATAGACTTTGCAGGATGGGCTGATAGGTTAAGCAATCCTCTGATTTATATATATATGTATATATATATATATATATATATATGTATATGTACACACTCCCCAGATGCTCTTCTGGGATAACATGTGGATTAAGTTTTAAGCAGCTTTTCACACAATACCAAGGTTGGGAAAGATCATCCAAACTGAAAGAAAAATACACAAACCCACTGAAAACTGGGGGAAATCGCTTTTATAAAGATTGTGTTTGCAGCTGTAATTTTGCTCATCTCTCTCCCAGTGGATAAAACCAGAGGTATTTCCATCTAATAATTTTTGATCCTGGTGTCAAGGCAGTGCAGCAGCAGCCCTTGGATATACTGGAGGATTGGTGGAAACCCTGCAAATTGGGTCTTAAACTGGCCAACTTCACCAAAGTCAGCAGTTAGTTCTGCTTTACACCACTGGGAAAACAGCCCTGAGTCTCTAAATTAACACAACCCTCTGCAACATTCCTGGAAAATATTCATTTTGGCTACTGAGAGAGTAAAATTGAGAGAGAGAGAGTCAGCAACAGGCAGCTCATCCTCAACCTGAGTGTGGATTAGAGCAGTGCAGGAAAGGGAAAAAAGATAATTCTGTCCTCCTCTAATAAATAAATATTTATTTTATATAACAAAGACATATAATTAAAGTACATGTCAAGTTTGGAGAGCGTTTGTAACCAAGCCCTGACTCAGCAGCAAAGGCAGGGAAAGGAGGGTTGGATTTGAGCTCTTGCTGTGTTTAAGTTTGCTGCGGGCACAGCAGGGAAGCAGATAGGGCTGGGAATAGGGAAATAGGGCTGGGAATAAGGAAACAGGGCTGGGAATAAGGAAACAGGGCTGGGAATAAGGAAGCAGGGCTGGGAATGTGGTGGATGCACAGGCAAGGCAAGGCTCTGCCCAGCAGTTTGGAACTGGAGCTGTCAGCCGAGGTGTTTACACAGTTAAATAACCACGGCCCAGCCTCAGTCCCTCTTATTTCCCGTTCTCACACGGAGTGGGAACAAGGGCGAGAGGGCTCTCTAAACCACTGCCTGCTGCTGGGTCAGGAGCCCTGGATTTGTTCCAGCTGCCTCCCTGGGGGGGATGAGATCCTGCTCTCCCTGTGCCTCCCCTCTGTGGGAGCAGCCCCAGGCTCAGCATCCCTTCCAGGTGTGCCCCAAACCTGGGTGGGTTTGTTGCCCCCCTCCCCTCTTTTTTTACCCCCCTATTATTACCCCACCCCCCTAATTTTTCCCTCCCCAGGCTCGGAAGCCTCAAGGCGATGACACAACAAGTGGCTTTGGGGTTGGGCTGGAAGGACTCGGGACCCTCCTCGCAGCTGGGAGAGAGGGGTGAGACCCCCCCAAACGCCCTGGCCCGCCCTGGGACAGCCCCCCCTTTACACCCAGGCGGGCAGGACGTGTCTGTTCGTGCCCCTGGGCTGCTGGGTCTGAATTAGTGCCCCGGGGAGAGGGAGCTGGCACCGACGGGGAAGCAGCGGAGCGAAAACCGCGACCCGCCCGCGCCGGGGGCGAGCGGTTCACGGCATCAGTACCCGGGCGGCACCTCCGCATCGTTCCCAAAGCTCATTATTTCAGGGAACTGCCGTACGCGGGAGTGCAGCTCATTACCTGAGAGCCTGCTCGCGTTGCCTCGGCATTGACAAAATGTGGGCATCGCTCCTCTGCCTTAATTAAGGCTCCGTTGCAGCGTTTGTGAGGAGAGCTCCGGTTTGTCGCTGCTGAAATCCAGCTCTCAGAGAAGCCATCAAAGGCCAAACAGCCTCACCCGACGTGGCAATTAAGAATATTTTTTGCCTTCAAGTGAATGGTCCAGCGAGATTCCCGGCCCAGGTCTAAAACTGCTGGGCCCTCTGGAGAGGTTCCGTGGTGTCCCGCTCTGTGAGGCCCCATTTCGCTGCTAAAATGACACCAGTTTTCCCTACGACTTGCAAACAGCGGGAATAATCCTCTCAAAAATCACAGAATCCTTTAGGTTGGAAAAGATTTCCAGGATCATCAAGTCCAACCATTGAAGCGAGGCCACCCACGTCCCCAAGTGCCACATCTACACAGCTTTTAAATTCCCCCAGGGTTGGTGACTCCACCCCTGCCCTGGGCAACCTGGTCCAGTCCTTGACAGCCCTTTCCAGGAATATTTTTTTCCTAATATCCCATCTAAACCTCCCCTGGTATATATGGGATATGATGGGATTTTATACATGTGAATCTCTTCTCTGCAACTGCCTGGATAACAGATCCCATCCTTCCTGTGCCAGGAAACCAGCCCAAATATTTCACTGGAGGTACCAGCAGCAACACTTCAGGATGCCCTTGGGATCCTGGATATGGATATCTTGGAGCTAAGGCTGGATTTGTGTGTGGATTATCCAGCACTGCCCTTGTGCTCCTGAGAAATAACCACCGAAATACTTTCAGTTTAGCAAGTCGGGGGATTTTCATCCCATTTTTTTGGCCAAAACTATGGATGCAGTTCATCCCAACACAAGTACCCAGCCATGCAGCCCCAGGGAAGTTGGAACTGGGCAGATAAAGAGGAAAAAGAAAGAGGAAAAGGTGATGAATTTGTCACCAAGGAGGTGTCAAGGAGAGCAGATGTGTTGACAGCCGGAGGGGTGAGTTAGAACCAGCAAAGGTGAGATTTACTCGGCCTGGTTTTTTGGCTAAGCCCAGGCTGAGCCAGAAAATCCACACAGGAGAACCAGGCAGCTCCCAGAGCAATTCATCTCCTCCAGGACAAGTACTTTGGGGGGGGCCAGATGGTCCAGGAGAAGCTCCTGGGGGGAATAAAGCTGGAATTTCCTCCCAGCCCTTTAAATCAGCATCACCAAAGCTGAATCAAACCCAGCTCTCGATCTGCTGGAATAAACAAGGAGTGCAGCTCGAAAAATGTGCCTCCTTTGGAAAACAAGGTTTTAACTTGTTGGAAATGTCACCCAGCTGCATCCAGAACTTTGCCAGGGCTGGAAGAGGGAAGGGAGGGGAGGGGTTGGCAAAGGCAGTTCCGAGGTAGGAATTTTTCAGTGAATGCTTTCAGAAATTGTCAACTACAGAAGATTGGAAGATCAACTACAAAAGATTTCATTCAGTTGGCAGGTTTGGAGAAACAGGAAAGGGTTTCCCCCCCCCTTGATGTCTTCTCCAAATTGATTTTTTAGTTTTTCGTTGGAAATAAAAGTTAGAAATTTTTCTTTCCCTGGCAATTTTTCACTGGAAATAAGAATTTCAGTAGCTGCTCAAGTGAAAAAGAAAAGCTTCCTTTAATTCTGCTGGTGAATGCAGGACACTGAGTTACTTGATTTTACTCTTGGTGATGTTCTGTGTTCGGGCAGAGCCTGTTCCAGCGGAGCCCTGTCATGGACAGTGATGATAAAAATAACCAGGAATTAACAACAATTACAAAAACAGGTCAAAGATTTACTTTTCCTTCAGCTCTCATAGAATTACTCTGCTCAGCGTGACAAAAGTATTTCGTTTTCTGGGAGAAATTTTAACTTCTCATGAAAGCATGACGAGTTTTGTTTTTTTTAAACCTGTCAGGATTGAAGAGGAAACTAAAAATAATAATAATAAAAAATAAATAATAAAAAAAAATCAGATTTCTTTGTTCAAAGACAACGTATAAACTCCAACTGCAGATTACAAACAGCCCCTGGGAGTGAGGTCTAGTGATTAAAGAAGAGGGATGGGAGTTGGGATAAGCAGTTTGTGTCAGGATTCAGGGCTCTGTCAGAGCAGAAAACTCAAGGACAAACACTTATAAACAGAATTGAACCACTTCCAATGTCAATTTTGTCACATTCTCCTGCTGCTGGTTCACAAGCAACGCCTAAAAATCTCTGTATAACAGCGTAGATCCAACCAGGTCATAAAACAGAGAGAGAGGGACTTTATTTCCTGGGGACGTGGTCAGTGGTGGCCTTGGGAGGGTTGGACTTGATGATCTCAGAGGGCTTTTCCATCCTAAACAATTCCATGATTATTCAGCTTTTTTTAACCC
>NW_016690367.1:1673638-1699660 GCF_001604755.1 Lepidothrix coronata
CAGCCCAGGTTATTAAAAGGAGCTGCTGCTCATAAGAGGATTTTCATAATAAGGATAAGAATCCCACAACATCTATTAAAACCCAGTTACTGTAAATTACACTAAATATGGGGTTGTTATCCCTGACAGAGCTCTGCAGAGGGATGGAGAAGGGGGTGAAGCTGCTTCTCCAACTCCTCTCCTGCCTCTTCTCCACTTCTTGCAGCAGCTTTGGAGGGCAATGAAGTGTAAAGGAGGGAATGGCTCCAGTGGCTGTGGAATTCCCTGGGATCCCCCTGTTTCAACCTGAGGGGTCAAAACCAAAGCAGGTCCTGGCTGGGTTTGAGGAGCTCGTGCCCTGCTGGGAGGGCAGGACTGTGGGCAGGACCCTGCAGTGTCCCTGCAGCCTCTCCTGCTTCTCCTGCAGCCCATTCCCAGTTCCCATTCCCTGCTTGGGAACATCCACCTGCTCCACCACCAGCACTTGATCCCCACCCAGCAGGATTTGGGGTTGGGAGGATCCCTAAGTGGATCTTCTGAAAGCCCAGCCTTGTGATCAACAGTCCCCCCCGAGCTCTCCGTGCCTGGTTTCCCCAGATTTTAGGGACCAGCTGGTCAAATCATGGAAAATACCCATGGAATTATGGAAGTGACACGCTCATACACCCACAGGGGACCAGGCAGGTCCTGGGGGGAAAGGGAACACGCTGTGAGACCCCAAGGATTCGTTCCCAAACCTCGCTGATGCTGAAGGGGAACTTCCTCCCTGCAAAATCCGAGACCAAGTGCTTGAAAACTGGAATTTTGGGGAACTGAAGCCACTTGCCATTGGAAGGGCTGTTTCAGGGCTAAAAAAAGCTGAATAACCATGGAATTGTTCAGGATGGAAAAGCCCTCTGAGATCATCAAGTCCACCCATCCTCTGAGCATGGCCAAGGCCACCACTAATCATGTCCCCAAATGACACATCCACATGTTTTTTGAACACTTCAAGGGCTGTTCCAATGCCTGACCTCTCTTCCCATGCAGAAATTTCCCCTAATTTCCAATCTAAACCTCCCCTGGAACAACTTGAGTCCTTTTCCTCTCATCCTGTCCCTTTTTCCCTGGGAGCAGAGTCCAAATTCCCCTCGGCTCCACTCTCCTGTCAGGGAGTTTGGAGACAGCAACAATATTAATAAAACAGAAATTCAGAGCATTTTCTCCATTGGACATTTTGTGGGGGTTTGTTCCAACGCAGCTACACCATCCAAGTTCAATAATTTCCAAACTTATCATTCTAATGAAGGGAAAAATGTTATTTAGATGATCCTAAACATTGTAATACGAGGTTTGAAGGATGAGACAATGTGAATGATGAGATAATAAAGTTGATCCAAAGAAATGAAGCACAACAATAACATAGGGAAAAAATGCAGATTTGCTGCCTTCAAAGAACAGATTTAGGACAGCACTGAAATGGAACAGTTCGACTTCCCACAGAAAATGATGTGCAAATTGGGGTATTTGCACAATGTTTCAATTCTGCAGGAGGAAACTCCACGTTTTTAAGCCCAACAGAAATAATCAGGGCCCAGAACTTTGCACAGAGAACGAAGTGACCTGACAACAGCAGCACACAGGTCTGGGGACATCCCTGAGCCACAAAACCCCTTCCCACAAACAGGCACAGCCCTGAAATCCAGGGCAAAACCACCCACTGAGTGCTGGACGTTGCTCTGAAGTTTAATTGGGAATATCCTGCAGAGCAGAGCCCTCTCCACTGGAATATCCCCAGCCTTGTCCTGCCCCTTCCATCTCTCCCACTGCCAATTTAGCCCTGAATTATCCAAGGCAGTCTGGGAGAGCCTTGGATCGATCCCTGGTGAGGAGCTCCTGGGCCAGGCTCGTGACACGTCTCGACCTTCCTCTTAATCACACAAAGGGCAGAAGTTCTCAAGAAAAAAATGCTCTTTTCCCTGAGATTTCTAGTCCTATTTTTTAGATTCAGGGAGTTCAGAGAAACATCCAGATTTGTGGGATGAATAAAGGCCAGTTTTAGAAATTTGGGGGCATTATTTAGTGATCCCAAAACCTTCACCAGACCCTCGCCAGAGTTCCCTCCTCTGTCTCCTCCTGCTGTGTTTTTATTCTTTGGGATTTCCACTCCTATTTTTTAGATTCAGGGAATTTGGGCAGTTCAGAGAAGCCTCCAGGTGTGTGGGATGAATAAAGCAGAGTTTTAGGAACTTGGGGGCATTATTTAGTGATCCCAAAACCTTCACCAGACCCTCGCCAGAGTTCCCTCCTCTGTCTCCTCCTGCTGTGTTTTTATTTTGGGATTTCTACTCCTATTTTTTAGATTCAGGGAGTTCAGAGAAACATCCAGATTTGTGGGATGAATAAAGGCCAGTTTTAGAAACCTGGGGGCATTATTTAGTGATCCCAAAACCTTCACCAGACCCTCGCCAGAGTTCCCTCCTCTGTCTCCTCCTGCTGTGTTTTTATTTTGGGATTTCTACTCCTATTTTTTAGATTCAGGGAGTTCAGAGAAACATCCAGATTTGTGGGATGAATAAAGGCCAGTTTTAGAAATTTGGGGGCATAATTTAGTGATCCCAAAACCTTCCCCTGCCTCACAGAAAGATCCTCCTCCTGCCGTGTTTCCCCTGCAGGTGGACACTGAACAGCAAATCTCAGCCCCGGGGAAATAAAGCAAATGAAATCAAGAGGGTGATGTAAAGATGCAATAACCAGAAAGCCAGCAAATTTAAAAATTACATGTAACAGGATAGCTCCCCTCGAGACAACATCTCACAGGCAGCATCACCAGTCCCACACAGTCAGGAAGTTTTGTGTTTGCCTTCCAAAAACCCTCAGATGTTCTGCACAATAAAATTCTGGCTCTGAGAAAAGCCAGAAACATTTGCAGCTGCTGTTCAGTGTCTGATCCCCTGAAACACGTGGTTCTTTTCTGTTCTGAGCACGTTGGTCTTGTTTTGGTAATCAAAGGTCAAAAGTTGAATTCGATGATCTCGGAGGTCTTTTCCAACCTTAAGGATTCCACGATCAGTAACATGATTTCCCTGCTCCTCCTTTGGCCTCTGTTTAAAAGAGGATTCTGAGCTCTGCTTGGGGATTGGAAACACCCAGAGGGGCTCTCTCAGATCCTCATCCCGCATTCCCAGGTTTTTCTTTACAAAGGCTGCAAAGATCCAGGGTTTTTTTCGGGAAAAGCAAAGTCTGGTGGTGCCTCACAGTGCTGTGGTTGGAAAATGCTCTGGCAGGTGAACAGAGCAGCCAGGACACTTCCAGGGGATAAATCTGCTTTCCCATCCGTTGGTGATGACAGGAATTGCCCAGAAGGAGTGGGGAAAAAAAGCCTGCAGATTCCAACAAGTTGTGACAGCCCAGGAGTTGAGGAAAACACGCTGCAAACACTGTGAGAAAGGCAAAGGGGAGGGCTGGGAGCATCTCTGAGAGCTGGGGGGGATCAGATCCCTCTGCTGCCCCTGACACCTCTTCCTCTCAGCACCTCTTCTCCCTCTCAGCCCTCTTCTCCCTCTCAGCCCTCTTCTTCCTCTCAGCCCTCTTCTCCCTCTCAGCCCTCTTCTTCCTCTCAGCTTTCTTCTTCTTCTCATCCCTCTTCTTCCTCTCAGCCCTCTTCTTCCTCTCCTCCCTCTTCTGCTTCTGATCATTCTTCCTCTGATCCCTCTTCTTCCTCTCCTCCCTCTTCTTCTTCTCATTCCTCTTCTTCTTCTGATCCCTCTTCCTCCTCTCATCCCTGTTCTTCCTTTTATCCGTCTTTTGCCTCTGATTCTTCTTTTTCCTCTGATTCCTCTTTTTCCTCTGATCTTTCTTCCCCTGATCTCACTTCTTTCTCTCCTCCCTCTTCTGCCTCTGATCTTTCTTCCTCCGATCCCTCTTCTTCCTCTCATCCCTCTTCTGCCTCTGATCCCTCTTCTTCCTCTCATCCCTCTTTTTCCATTTATCGCTCTTCTTCCTCTGATCCCTCTTTTTCCTTTTATCCCTCTTCTCTCTTTCCTCTTCTTACTCTCTCCCCTCTTCTTCCTCTCCTCCTTCTTCGTCCCCTCACCCCTCCTGTGTCTGTGATGCCCTTGGACTCTGTCTCTGCTCCGTGAGCCTTCTCTCAATATTCCATTAATTCTCAGACATGTGCTCTGGGATGTCAAAGTGTTGGGATTAAACACCTGGAGAGCCAATATCCTGTGTTTGGGTGGAGGCTACTACAGCTACAGCCCTTGGATGCACCTCCAACCCCTAATTTTACCTCAAAAAAAAATGAAATAAAACCCCCAACGGAAAGGAAAATAAAGTGTAATAATTCAGGAAATGTGCGTGTCCCCCACGCCATTGACTGGCTGTGCTGGGCACGTGCAGGGAGCTGATCTCAGCTAATTAATTGTGGTGTTTATATTTATTTATTAGTTCTGCAACAAAGGCCGTGGGAGAACAAATCATGTCAGCTAATTGGAGATAATATGAGAGACAGAGAAAGCCCTAATTTTAATATTTTCCGCATGAAAAGGAGACCTGATCCCGCTGGTTGGGAATCAGGGAAGGGCTGGGGAGGTCTCCCTGTGAGGAGATGAACCCAGGGCTGAAAAAGAGCAGGTTAGTGAGAGACTCTTCATTTTTGGGGGCTTTATCTTGGGTTTGGGGGGTTATTTTTTTGGTGGAGTAAAGCCGGGGTTGGGGTCAGAACTGAGCTGGAATAAGATACTGCAGAAAACAAGATCTATGGGGTTTTGTTCCTTTGGAGCAAAGGATATATTGGGGTTTTGTTCCTTTGGAGCAAAGGCTTATGTGAGGCCAGCTGGCCACAAATTTTAGGGCTTTTTAGGAATTGAATCTGAACTTTTGCTGCTCCTCCCAAGACCACCAGGTTAGAAGTGTCTGTTTTCTGGGAAGTCACCTCCTGTCACTGCTCCTGCCTTGCCTCCCTTTCCTTGCAGAATTCCAGGCAGTGTTTGCACCTGCCTGTGACAACCTGGGGATCAGTCCCTGCTGTTCCCTCCGTGTGCAGGCACGGGCTGACACTCCCACTCCCCCCCTCCAGCACTTTTCCAGCCCCGGGAATGTGCTGCCAACACGTTTTGCACCCTCTCCCACATCCCCAGCCTTGCTCTGGAGAAGAGCAGTGCCACCACTTCCCTTTTCCAGTGAGGAATCAGCCTCTGGAGCGCCACCAACACAGTTTGTCAGGTGCTGAGACACCTCCAGATGCAAACAGATGCCTGGTGTTACATCCAGCATGTCAAACCTGCCTGGTTCAGCCCTGGAAATCAGAGCCTAAGGCTGGAATTCTCCTGTCACCTGGTGAGATGTCACCTCCCAGAGTCACTGGAGGAGCTGAGAGTGCCCAGTGCTCTCTGATTTAGAGCTCTGTGTTCACACAGCTGGATCCAAGGGTGAGGAATCCAAAGCTCTGCTGACTCTCCTCGTGCTCAGGGGGTGACCCAGGGAGCTCATCCAACACCCCCCCTTCCCAAGTCCCGGGAACCACCGAGCCTTTGAAGAGGTTTGGAGGCATTTTCCTGGCTGGATGCAGCGTCCCAGGAAGACAAGGATGAGAGGAAAGGGCCTCCAGTTGTGCCAGGGGAGGTCTAGCTTGGATATTAGGGACAATTTCTTGGTGGAAGGGGTGCTCAAGCACTGGAAGAGGAATGTTTGGGGAGTTTTGAAGGCTCGCTGAGCCACAATTAAAATTCCCTTTTATTTATTTTTTCAGCAAGGAAACACCATTTTGGAGCCCGGCACCGTAACAAGATGATTTTCCCTCCCCTTTTTGCTGCTTTTCAGATGCTGTTTCGGGGAGTGGAAAAAGCAAGAGAAGCTTTTTTTGTGCTTCTTGTTCCTCTGTGCTGGGGGACGTTCGGTCCGTGTGCCGTGGGTTTGAGCTGCAAGTCCAAGGTGTGGACTCAGGAGGGGCTTTGTCTTCAGAGCCTGTGAAAAAACCACTGTTCAGACTCCTTTTTTTTTTTTTTCCCTTGAAGAGAAAACCGTCCTTTCCCTGTGAATGTGCAGATGGGACCCAGAAATTCCTTGGAAAAGAGGCCCTGGGGCAGGTGAGATCACCTGGGGAGGGGCCCAAGGACACCCCACCCTCCTGATGTTTTAAGCAGCTCAGAAAACACAGACCCCAAGGAAACACAGACCCCAAGGAAACACAAACCCCAAGGAAACACAAACCCCAAGGAAACACAAACCCCAAGGAAACACAAACCCCAAGAGTTTTTGGGAGCTTTAAAGGTTTTAAAAACTGGTTTATACCATGAGAGAATTTGTTTTACCCACCAGATACAGCAGAGGCTTTCATCTCCTGCAGGAGATTAGCCCGGACGTGGATCAGTGTAACAGAGATCAGAACTTGACCACAAATATCTCATTACCTTGAAAAGTTACCTGTTTTATTTCTGGCCAAAGGATATTTTGCTTGGGCGCTTTCATCTTGAAACATCCCCCCCCCCCCTCAACTTCTAGAACAACCAGGCTTTAATGTCATGTGTGAGTTTGTTTTCTTTGAGGAGTGGAAAATGCCACAGGCTGACATATGCACGGCACTGAGTCACCAGGGAAAAAATAAACAGGCTTTCTTGGTTTGATCCACGTGCATCTGTTCCCTGGGAGAGATGGGATATTTATTTGGGCAAGTGTTGCAAGCCACACGCACCTGACGGGGAAACAAATAAAAAGTGATTCAAGTTAACTGTGTAAAGGGATCTGGAGTTGGGGTCTCCACCAGAAACTGTGGTTTTGGGGTAGGACATGCATGAGAACACCAGGGAGATTCTCCAGAATAAAGCTGCCAAGTTAAATGTTGGTCCCATCAGAGATAAACCCAGAGATAAACTAACTCTTTTAGTGAGACTGGGATTGCCCTCTGTGCCTGATGGGGCCGATCCACTGATCTCACTGTTGGCTGTGGTTTGGGGAAAACCACAATGCCAGAATCCCAGAATACACTGGAAGGGACCCCCAAGGATCATGGAGTCCAACCCTCAGCCCTGCACAGGCCCAGCCCCAAGAGTCCCCCCCTGTGCCCCAGAGGATCAGCCAAACCCTCCCTGAGCTTGCAGTCTGGGCTGACATCCCAAAATCCCAGCGTATCCCATCCCTTCCCGGCTGCCTGGACAGATGGACACTCACCCTCTGCCCACAGGCTCCAGCTCCAATCACGTCCAAAGCCTCCCCCTCCATGGGCACAGGACCTGTGCCCCTCAACCAAGCCATGGCTTCAGAAGGGACCTGCCTGTGGCTGCTGAGGGCAGATTGTGACTTCAGCACCACCTGGAATTAACTGTGTCATGGAGGCACAGAATCCTGGAATTCTTTGGGTTGGAAGGGACCTTAAAGCTCATTCTGTTCATCCCCCTGCCACGGGCAGGGGCACCTTCCACTAGCCCAGGTTGCTCCAAACCCCGTCCAACCTGGCCTTGGACACTTCCAGGGATCCAGGAGCAGCCACAGCTTCTCTGGGCAACCAGGGCCAGGGCCTCCCCACTCTCCCAGGGAGGAATTTCTCCCCAGTCTCCCATCTCTCCCTGCCCTCTGGCAGTGGGAGCCATTCCCCCTTATCCTGTCCCTCCATCCCTTGTCCCCAGTCCTTCTCCAGCTCCCCTGGAGCCCCTTTAGGCACTGGAAGGGGCTCCAAGGTCTCCCTGGAGTCTTTTGTTCTCCAGCCTGATGGACCTGGAGTAGCCAAGGATGAAAGAGCCCTTTTGACATCCGACAGATTACAACCCCCAAAGTCCTACAGAAATCCCCAGGCAAATCCAGGACTGATGGGAGGATCCTCCCTCCTGCTCCCAGAGCGACCGAGGTCGGAAAAGCCCTCCAGTGCCACGTCCAGTCCTTCCCTGGACACCTCCAGGGCTGGGGCAGCCACAGCTTCTCTGGGAGGAGGAGCACAAGCCCCGTCCCACCCTGGTGCTGAGGCCAGCACGCTTTTCCAGCAGCTCCAAGACGAACACAGGAAGAATTAACAGAGGAAATAAATAGCCACATTTGACAAAGGCAGGTGATTTATCACTCCGGGGTTGGCTGAGGGTTGATGTTCATCCTCTGGCGCGTGGTGTCCTTAAATCAAGACGGGATGTCTCGCTCACGGAGACGTTTTGCTTCAAAGCCGCGGCGTCGGGCTCAGCAAAGGCATCGCCCTGTGCCATGGGACAGCAGGAAATCAGACTTGATGCTCGTAATTGTGGCCCTATCCGGCCCTAAAATCTATTGATCTGTGAAAATAATTGCCAGAGTTTACTGATTTTCCTCCGTGTTTGATGGTAGGTGAGGAATCCGCCTGTTTCCTGCGGCTCGAGCTGCCCTGCAAGAATTTCCTCTTTGAATTAGACAAAACTACAATTGCTTCAGCAGAACCAAAGAGAATTTTACAACAGAACTTTGTTTAGTTGTTTGATTTTTTTTTTTATTTTTTTTTTTCCCCCTCCCGGCTGTCAGGGCAACTCAGCATCATCCCACGGGTGGGCCTGGGAAGGCTGTGTGGAGAAACAGGAGCACTTTCCGACTTATTGAACTTAATTGCAAGCCCTCACCTCGCTCTGACTCAAGTGACGTGGCTGAAAACTGGATTTACACCAAGCTGTGTCCCAATCAAGGTTGAGGAGTAAAAATAGAAAGTTGTTTTGGCTTCACGTTCCGAGAAAGCCTCGAGCGTCCAGAACAGAAAAAAGAGGTTTTTTAAATTTTTCCAGGAAATAATCCAGGCCCATCCAGGCTCTGTGTGTGGAGCTTCACAACCCCCTGGGTGCATTTGCTGGGTGCAAAAACCTTGGCTGGGTCTGTAAATACGAGGGGAGTGTTTTTTTCTCTCCCACCACACTGGAACACCCCCCTTTGATTTCGTGGGGGGGGGGTTTTAGGAGTTTTTAAGGAATTTTTCAGGCGTTTTGGAGGCGTTTTTTTCAGACAAGCCCTTCCCCTCTTGCCAAGACCTGCGTGGTTTGTCTTGCCTTGTTACTGCTGTGCAAACTGCGACATGATATCAGTTTAATTAGAGCTCAGCTCCTTTTAGATGGCATGCAAATGCCCTGCCTGCCTAAATCCCCCTCCTGAAGTTGGCAGATGCCAATTAAATCCTGTGCACCGAAGTGTAATTTGGCTCTGAACCCTCCTAAAGGCCCTCAGTGATTCAGGGGGGTGGTGGAGGGGAATTAGTCTTAAGCTGCATTTGTTGCTTTCTCCTCCCTTAATTTGTTTATCTCGATGCTGCTGGAGCAATATTGAATGGAGACAAATTGCCAAGTGACACCAATGACTGAGAGCCAGGGTTTTACTGTTACATTTTGGAGCTGGGAAGAACAGGGGGCCAGTGTACCTGAAATAATGGGAAATAAGGGGCCATCTGCCACTTCGTGTTCCCAGTGACCAGGGCCAGGAGGTCCCTCCTGCCCTCACACAAGGCCTGGGGTGATTCCAGGCACTTTGAGAGTCCTGTTTGCCACTAAAAATCCTTGGTTTAGCTCTTCCATCCCTGCCCTTATGGGGGATTTTGGAATCCTTATCCCACTGGAGCTCTCCCTGCTCGTGCACTGAGCTGGTTCCCCCCACAAGCTCCTTCTCCCGGGGGGGGTCTTGATGGAAACCCCATCATTGTACAGCCCTGCAATAATTTTGTTTAGCATTCCAAAAAAGGGTCACAGTGAGGATCTGAAGGAGACTGTCCCGTGGGGAAAGGCTCAGAGAATTGGGATTCTTCAGCCTGGAGAAGAGAAGCTTTGGGGTGACCCAGTTGTGGCCTTGCAGTGCCTGAAGGAGGTGTGAGAAAGGTGGAGAGAGACTATTTCCAAGGGCCTGGAATGACAGGAAAAGAGGGAATGGCTCAAACTGCCAGAGGGCAGGGATAGATGGGCTTTTATCACGTTCACCTACTGCCAATATACAAAAATCTATATATAAGGGGGTGTGTACAACCAGCTGACAAAAAAGAGGGACGGGGACTTATTTCATGGGCAGATGGTGACAGGACAAAGTGGAATGGTTTTAAACTAAAAAAAAGGAGAGACTGAAATTAGATCTTAGGGAGAAATTGTTCCCTGTGAGGGTGGGGAGGCCCTGGCCCAGGTTGCCCAGAGAAGCTGTGGCTGCCCCTGGATCCCTGGAAGTGTCCAAGGCCAGGCTGGAGCAACCTGGGCTGGTGGAAGGTGTCTCTGCCCGTGGCAGGGGGTTGGAATGAGATGCTCTTTAACATCCCTTCCAGCCCAAACCATCCTGTCATTTTTGATTCTATGATTTTAGCACTGCACAAAGGTTTTCCCACGCAGGCACCACTTCCAATGTCCCCTTTTCTTTTTCCTTGACTGCATTTGCTTGGAAGTTGATGCCTGTGATTCTTCAGGCCAAACTGCCCTCCCGTGAGTCTGCTCCGAGCCAATCAATCCCTTCCCTCCATCCACTGCAATTAAAGCCAGAAGTGCTTTAAACCAGCCCCAGCAGATTAATTACAGCCCATAATCAGCATTTTTCTTCGTTGCTCTTAGATCAGACAGCAATCTAGCCCAAGTAGTTTTGCTTCCCTGAAATGTTTCTGCAGCTTTCATTTCGGAGGCTCCCTTTCCTCCCCTGTTCTCCCCCTCTCTGGTGATTCATTCCGAGCCTGAATTCCACGTGTGCCTTCCTCTGAGCAGCAGGAGGACAATCCCACTGCACAAATCCCTCCTGTCCCACACTCACCAACTGGCTCCCAGCCAGGACCTGCAGGTTGCTGGTTTGTTTGTTTTTTTTTTTCCACAAGAAGCGATTTTAGAGCCTCCCATGTGCTGTTTTGTGGGAATGAATCAAACCAGGAGGATCTGGAGGTAACAGGCACTTCAACCCCTGGTTTTCAGCAGAACATTCCAACAGCTGAGCAAATAAGTGCCTTTCAATTACAGGCTTGTTGCAGACACTCCCTGCTTATGTTTTATAACAATGATCTCGGATCAAGAGGTTTGCAGCTAAAGGGATAAACATTTAGCCCAGATAAGCAGATTTGTAGAAATTATTGTTATCCTGAGCCAGTTGGATTCATTAGGACCCAGCAGTGGACAGCTCCTGAAATCCGACAGGGATAAATTTATCCCACCAAAGGGAAATCTGCTAAGGGATGAGGCTGAATTATGTTATATTCATAACAGCATCTCCTTCTGGCTTTTGAGATGGCAAAAATAAGCAGGTGAGGGAAAATATTTTCTCCAGGAGTCTTCCTGCCCTCAGCAAAGGGAGATTTTTTGGGTCCTCCCAGCAGCAGAAATGGGGTAGGAAGGATTCAGACCCAAAGTGCAATGGGATCCTGGACATTTAGGTGTGGGCTGGAGGGATGGACAACGAAAAGAGATGTAGAAATTCAGAGCTGATGCTGATCCTGAAGCACTGGGATGATTTTCAGGGGATTTTGGTAACAGCTGTACCATTTTGCTGTGACCCAGACACTTTGATCCCAGCAATGGGCTCCTGTGTTTTGTTTCCAGACTTCTACCTTTAGGATTCTGCTCTCCCAGCAGCAGAAATGGGGTAGGAAGGATTCAGACCCAAAGTGCAGTGGGATCCTGAACATTTCCATGTGTGGGCTGGGGCAATGGACAACAGGAGAGGATTTGTAGAAATTCAGAGGTGATGATTTTCAGTGAATTTTGGTAACAGTTGGACCATTTTGCTGCAACCCACAGACTTCTTTGATCCCAGCAATGGGCTCTGGTATCTTATTTCAAGCCTTTTACCTTTAGTATTCTGACCAATTTTATATCTGTTTATATCTCTTTCTCCCTCTGTTTCTCAGTCTCCCTCTCCTCTCTACCTCAGTTCTGTCCTTCTGTTTCCATAAGTAAATTTTTTTTGGATGGAGAAGAATTATTTAGGGACAGGGGTGGCCTGTGCAGGGGGTGCCCAGCTCCTTGGGCACAAAGTCACCTAGAAAAACTTCATCCATCACACTGTTCCCATCTTTTAATCTTTGGATTGGCCAAAGAAGGCCACTGAAATAAAACACAGACAAGGGTGGGCAGCAAAGCATGCACTTATCCCAGAATTAGTGCCAGGAATATATGGGTGATCCATCACAGTTATGGCATGTTCTCCTTGTGGTTACTTGATATATAATGCCCCCAATCAATAGCTGAAGAGAGGGGAGAGAAGAAAGGGATTTGATTTAATATTTGTCCAGGCTTTGTAGAGGAATAATATTTATTGCAACATAAAAAAACCCAAATTTAGCCTCTGGCTTAATAGCCAATTGGTGCCTGTGATAATGCTGGACTCATTATTTACTGTGCATCCTGATCCAGTGGCATTATTATCCAGGTACCTGCTCAGCCACGTCAGGCTGGAGAGCAGCACACATTGGGTCCTGACTCGTGACCCACTTGCTCAAGGAAACATTTGCCTTCTTGCATTTAACATTTGGAGTCCCTCAGAGGGTTGCAAACAGCCCTGGAGAGCAGCAGGGAGGTCTCGGGGCCTGCTCTGGCCTGGCCCTGCGTTCCTGGCTCTGGATGCGTCCGAGGGAATTACAGATGGAATGTTTCTGGCAGGTCCAGAAGTGCCAATAAGGCCTGGATGTGTCTGTTTGCCCTTTGCTGCCGTGCTGGGGACGTTAAATGATGGAATCACAGCGGGTATTCCTTTCTCTCTTGCCTTCCTGGATCCATCAGATCCAGCTCCTTCCCGTTCTGGGCCACGGGAGCTGCTCGAGCTTCACCCCCAGCTCTCAGATTTTGCCCAACTCCTCTTCACACTGCGAGGGATGATGCTACAGGAGGAGAAGGCAGAGGATCCATTCCCAATAAAACTCTTCCAAAGGCTGGGCAGAGCCTTGCAGAAGTTGGATATGTTGTGCCTTTTTATTCACAATCAACTGAGCCCAGCTTAACTTCAGCTCCCAGTCCCAGTTCTTGGCCAAAAAAGGGTGGAAAACGGGAAATATCAGTGAATTCAGACCTCAGTTACAGGAAATCAGGACACAGGATCAGGTGTTTTGATGCTGATTTCAGCACTTTGAGGGTTTAGCCAGAGGCACAACTGTCCCCAGAGTCAGGTTTGCTTTAGCTCAGGGCAAGGCTCTGCTCCCAGATTCTCCACAGATCAGCTGACTCTGCAGAATTTGGCCAGAATTCGGCCAGAATTCACATTTCTGAGCTTTCTGATGCTTTTAAGTTCTGGCCAGGTCAAAGGAAAGCAAAAGGTGACATCCCTGAGGGTGTTGGGACACTTGGATTCACAACTTCCAGCACAATTCCGACAGAAACCCGTGGGGAGGGCAGAGATTTCCATCTGCATCTGACAAGAAAATCAACAGCCACCTTCCCCTCAGCCCTCTGTCTTCCATGGACATTCCATACCCTCCTAAAAAGCCTGGAAGTCCTGCTCAGAGAAAGGACTAAGCTCAAGGATGGAGGAGAAGACTCGGATTTGTGACACACACTCAGTTCACAGGAGTTTTCCTGCAGGGTCCCAATATTTCCTCCCTCCTTGCACAGGACACAAGAGTGACAGGGGAATTTTGCCAAAGGGTTGACCTTTTGAACCAGCACACCTTGGAAAATGGGAATTCCAGCTTAGGAATTGCTCCACGTGCGACCTGAGCTCTGGAGGAAATCATCCAAATAATTCCTGGGATATCTTCTGGCCTTCAGCCTCGTTGCCCACCGGCCTGGAATTTATGCCATCAAAGTGCAGGGTTCTCACTGAATATCTTTTTTGGACCAAATTTGTGGCAATCCAGGTAAAAAAATGCAAAAGGTGTCTCCGACAAAACCTGTGACCCACCTGGAATTTCACATTTACTCTCAGGGGCAAGAAACTTTACTTTTCATATTTACTTTCCCGGGCAAGGAACAAATATCTCCACGACAGGAAAGCTGCTGAAGACAGTTCAAAAATAAATATGCTCTGTGTCACTGTGGGCCACTGAGAGATCCTTCACAACAACACAAATCAGCTCATTTTTTCCTCCCAGCAAATGTCAGATGTTTCAGGAATGGTTTGTTCTGTTGATTATTTCTCTTAAATGGGTCCCATTATAATTAAGAAGCTTGTTATCAGGAGTTAATCCCTCTCTGCGATCTCCCCAGGCTTTGAAAAAAGCCCAAAAAACTGTTGATCTCAATCTTGGCATTGTGTTCAGTCTCCTAAAACTCCAACTCAGGGGAGACAAAGCCCCATCAGCGTTCCTGAGGTCGGAAATGAATGTGTATTTATTGCAACAATAGCTGTATTTCCAGCCTTTTTCACAGCTCCAGGAGCAAAACAGAGGAATTTCTCCAGCAGTAAAACCCCCCAGATGTCTCCCCTGAACGCAGCTCACTGTATTCCTTTCAGTCACCTCCCCACTAATTAATTTTTCTCTTATCACAAAAAGCCATTTCGGAGAAAGGCAGCAAAAAAACCCAAAAAACAAAACAAACGACCTGCTTTTCCCACCGTGCTGATCCCAGGATCTCAGGCTGGCTCATCCAGAGGCAGATTCCAAACGGAGAAGTCACTTGAGACTCCTGTGCTGAAGGAGGGGAGCAGCTCCCTCCGTCCTCCTGCACACGCAGAGATAACAAGGTGGGTGGGTGTTTTCCCCTCCCATAAAAGCGAGCTCAAACTAACATTCCCCTGCACCAACAAAAGCAGGAGGATAAATAGGAAGAAGGCACACGTGGTGGTTGGGATAACAGGCAATTAAAGGATTAAAACCCCAGACATTTCCATGGGAAAAAGGGCATTGAAATCGCTGAGCCATCCATGGCTTTGAAAGGAGGGGATTTATCTCTTCACTCAACCCCAGCGCTCAGGACCCAGACAGACCTTTTAGCGGCTGGAATTGTTTCAGCCGGAGATGTGCTCCTGCCAGGGAAGTTTTTTTTATTCCAGGGAGTGAAAAGGACCTTCCTGAACCTTGTTGTCGTTGCCCTGGGTGGTGGAGCTGCCTGGGGAGGGAGAGGTGGGGAGGGAAGATCATTGCAGGAGCTGCAGGGAGGTGTGTGAGCCCCATCAGCCTGGTCTCATCTAGACAGAGCCTGATCTGGACATGTTTAGTCCTAACAGAGCCTGACCTGGAGATGTTTGGTCCTGACAGAGCCTGACCTGGAGATGTTTATCCCTAATGGGATGGTACCAACCTTCCTGTGTTCTCATTTCAGTTGACTGAGCCCTTCTGTGGCTGTAGGGCTTTACCAGGAGAAAGTCCTTCCTTGCAGTAGGACCAGCACGAAAACTGAGCCCTTTCAAGGGATCCCCTGATCACTGAGGTTGGAAAAGTGCTCCAAGATCATCAAGCCCACCCTGTGCCCGATGCCCACCTTGTCCCCCAGCCCTGAGCACTGAGTGCCACAGCCAGGCCTTGCTTGGACACCTCCAGGAGTGGGGACTCCAAACCTCCCTGGGCAGCCCCTGCCAAGGCCTGACCACCCTTTCCATGAAGAAATTCCTCCTGATGTCCAACCTGACCCTCCCCTGGTGCATTTTGAGGCCATTCCCTTTCTTCCTGTCCCTTGTTCCCTGGGAGCAGAGCCCGACCCTCCCCCGGCTCCCCCCTCCTGTCAGGGGGTTGCAGAGCCAGAAGGTCCCCCCTGAGCCTCCTTTTCTCCAGGCTGAGCCCCCTCAGCTCCCTCAGAGTTACAAGGCCCTTGCAGAAAGGCCTCCAACAAGATTTATGGGATGCAAAGTCTTCTGCTGAACGACTGTCACTCTTCCTACGTCCCTTTTTAAGCACATCTGTTATTTTTACCATCAGTGGACAGGCACAGACAGATATACTGGGGGAAGAGAAATTCAACCCAGCACCTTGCTGCCTGTCTCTCTGTAAGCAGCAGCTTTTTGAACATTACTCTTCTCCCAGCCACGAAGACAAGAGGACTGATTGCTTTTTCAGAGCGAGCTGAGAGTCCTGGTTGAGTCCTGTCTGATCCCAACCGGCTGGAGAGGAGCTTGGAGAACACCCTCAGCTCTTGGGAGGATGGCACAGGGTGGGAATTGGACAACAGCCACAATTCCACACAGGGGTGAGGTCTGAGGGCTGCAACACTTTGGCACTGCTCTGTTTTCATCGAGTCAGAGAAGTTTCATCAAGGCAGGGGCTTGATTTTTCTCATTTCTGGACGATGATGTTCACCCTTGATTTGCCATTTGGCCCCTGCATTTGCAGTACTTGAGGATTCTTTTAGAGTTGGGAATAAAGATGGCCCAAAAAAATAATAAAAAAAAAGGTTTATGCTTAAAGGATTCAAAGACACAAAGCAAATAAACCCCCAAAAATCAGCCAATGGAGGGGATCAATCAGGGACAATTCCAGCCTGAAAGACGGAACTTTGGGAAAGGAGGAAACTGGAAAGAGTTTTCTGAGCTGAACATCTGGTCAGAGGTAAACCCTCCAATATTCATATGATAAAGTTTGCTCTTTACAGGGGACAAGAATTACCCAGCAGTGGGGTTTGCTGCGGGTTCCCACAGCTCCACTGCTGCCTTTTGTCCTCTCAGGGGCTTTAACTGTGATTTTAGTGGGGTTTTTCCCCCATGTTTCAATCCTGTGCCATTGTCATGGATGAAGGAGTTCCAGAAGGATCTAAATGTGTGTCCAGAAGTGCAGCCTCCCAGACCAGGACCGAGTTCCACCAGCTTTTTCCAGCACTAAACCTTCCTCTGCAGCTCAGCCCTGCAAAGGGCACAGCTGAGACCTGGTAGCTCTGACCTGTGCTCCCTCTGCAAACGTTCCCAAGCTCGTAATTTCTTGAACTCATCCCGCAAAAATGCTCAGAATTTAGTTATACCCTTCAAGTTAGGAGTGTCCCTGTGAAACGGGGCCGTGGTGGTTGCACCTTCCCTGATTTCTGTAAAAAAGCCCATTTGTCTTGGCTGAGTCTTCACATGCAGATGCAGCAGGTCTCTGTTATTCCTCCAGTTGCAAAAAGGGAAAATGCCAGGAGGTGAATTTTTTTTGGAAATTACTTTTTTTTTATTGGCATTTTCATTTTTTTTCCTTTTTTTTTTTCAAGATAAACATCATCTGGTTCCCATTACTCAGGAAATGGGAATCAGGTTTTGTTGGTATTATTTTTCTCCCAGGGATTAGCAAGGATAATATTTACCCAGGAGTCAGGAGATTGGTACAAACCCCTCAGGCTGTGGCAGAGAGAAGGAGAACCATGAGCAGGATCACATCTCAGTGGTGGAAGGGCATGGAAAGGGCATCAGTTTGGGTACTGGCACTGGGTTACTCTGAGCCAAATCATCCCAGAAAGGGGACATTACTCCAAAAGAGATTCCAGCAGAGTTATCCCTGTGATCAGCTGGTGGGGGCTGAACATTGGGGGCCAAATGTGTTTCAGCAGAGAGAAAGAGGGAGAAACTGCCCTCGAGAGAAAAGACTGGATTTCTTTTCTCTTGATTCTCTGTTAGTCCCATCTGGTTTATGTGTTTCTGAGGATGAAAATCAGTGTGGGGGTGCTGGTTGGGGATCCCAGCTCCCACCAGAGGTGCTTTTGTGGGGAACAACCACCCCACCTGCACCATCCACTCCTCAGGGTGGGTTTTGGCCCTCGAGCATCTAAATTAAGAGGTCAGGCCAGTTGGCCTCTGTCAACAGCAAGGTGTGGGATCTTCAGCCAGGGTCAGACTATTTGAGGACCTGAGTTGGCCTCTGTAGGGCCTCCTGCTGCTTTCACTGGCTCAGGGGGGCCACTGGGATTTATCTCACGACGTGGCAGGAATGGGGTATCCCAGCCTGGAATAACTGTGCAGGTCCTGCCTCTGCCTCCTTTCACTGCAGAGGGATCCTGCACAAAATGAATCACAGGCTGGTTTGGGTTGGAAGGGACCTTAAAAATCTGGTTCCCCCCCCGCCATGGGCAGGGACACCTTCCACTAGCCCAGGTTGCTCCAACCTGGCCTTGGACACTTCCAGGGATCCAGGGGCAGCCACAGCTTCTCTGGGCGACCTGTGCCAGGGCCTCCCCACCCTCCCAGCCAACAATTCCTTCCCAATATCCAGTCCAAAGCTATTCCCTTTCAATTTAAAGCCATATTCTTCTTCCTACCATTTATGATCAAGGGGATGCTTCCTCCAAGAATTCTAACCAAAACCAGGGAATGAAGGGGATGGGGTGAGTGGTCACAACCAGGGCTCTGATGTGGAGTCCACGGGTGTGACCCCATCCCTGAATCCCTGTGCTGGGGCTGCCCTAGTACAACGTGCCAGGATAATCCATGAGTGATATCCAGGTTATAACCACACCCCCCTGGCACCAAACCTCAACCATTTTACCTTGTTGTGTCCTCCCAGTCCCTCCCCCAGCCACAGCCTCTCTGATCCGTGGGGTCTGTGTCGGGTGGGGAGCAGTGAAGGAGAGAAACCTCGTGGCATTGGAGACAGGAGCTGTGATTGATGCCTGGAACGCCCCCACAAATCACAGAGCTCAGTGAAACTCCTGTAATTGAGGGGAGGAATGAGAAGTGAAACATTATGTTCATGTCACTTGTGATGGCTCTTGGAATGAGACAAATATTATGCAATCAGTTCAGACAGCAGGACACAGCAGAGCGGCCACACACTGAGATTAGAAATACTGTGGGCCCAAAACTGTCCTCTCACAGGTCTGGCATGACAGGACTGATCAAAACCAGGCAGCAGCCTCTGCCCCAAGAGACTCCTCAGAGGATACACCAAAGGCAGAGCATCCCTCTCAGATTTAATTGCTTTGAAACGTTTTCCATTCTTCCTGTACAAAGATTTTTTTTTGTCTGAGCCAACCTCCTTCCAGGTCAACAGGACATCAACTTTGTGACTGACTTTAATGAGGTTTTGTTCATGCTCTGAAAAGTGGAGCCTGCACTGAGTAAAGCCTGAATGCTCCTAATTCCCAATTACTCTCACTGCAGAGGTGGGTCCAGCCCCTGGAGAGGACTAGCTGACCCTGTGCTGAGGGGCTCCCTGGCCAGTCTGGGATGGAAAAACAACTGCCTGGTCCCATCTGTAGTGCCTGGACACTCGTGTGCCTCCTGGACGAGGTCCTGCAGGGGGACAAATGCCTCAGTTTTAACTCCCAGGAGACCTAAACCCAAGTTTTATTGCCTTTGTCAGCAGCATCTCAGAGCATTTAAGCAGAATATTGTCCCCTCTCCTGCACCAAGAGAAGCCTCACACAGAAATACAGGAGGTGGGTGTGGGATGGGCTCTTCCTCTCCCAGTGCTGTGGGGATGGGAGTGGAGGCACTGAGATAATATAAAAAGGATATAAGGTTGTTAGGGAGGGTCCAAAGGAGACCTACAAAGATGGAGAAGGATCTGGAGGGGCCATGGGAGGAGCAGCTGAGGGCACTTGGGGTGTTCTTCCCCCAGAGGCTGGTTGGGCACTGCCCAGGCTCCCCAGGGCAGTGGGCACAGCCCCAGGGCTGCCAGAGCTGCAGGAGGGTTTGGACAACAGGATGGGATTGTTGGGGTGTCTGTGCAGGGCCAGGGCTTGGACTGGGGGTCCCTCCCAGCTCAGGATATTCCATGATTCTATGTTAATGTGGGAAACCTTCTCGTGGATCCCGTGTGGGGGAGGGTGGTCACTGCAGTGACACAGGTCAGGGGAGATGTTCCTCTACACATCTTCTGGTGCTTGGCCAAGGAGGGGGATCTGGGCTCTGCCCTGCTCCCTCTGGGCCTCCCTGGGTCTGCTGGGTGCCAGGGGGACCTGGCCCAGCTCTCAGAGGTGGTGCTGCAGGGTGAGGGTGCAAAGCCCTTGCTGGCAGCAGCCAGAGAGCTCCTGGAAGGAGGGTGGAGTAAGAACCATCTCAGGCCCTCAGGGGCTGCACTGCACCCGTTAATCAACTTTATGAAAACCTTTGGGGTCAAGAGAGTAATAAAATAATGGAGGACAAGCCCACGCTGCCTCTTTGCACTTTCCACCTCTCTAGTCATTTTATCCTTCCTTCCCACAAAATCAGCTCCCTTTGGCCTGACCTTGCCAGCGACAGCTCAGCTCAGCCTGGCGAAATGAAGATGATTTGTCCCCCTTCACGTCGCCGTGTTCGCTTTCCCGGCGCTCCTGGGACGTGTTTGCTCCCAGCTCAGGGCTCCCTAATTGTGTTCCGAGGGAGACAAACCCCCTGATTAAAACTCAAACACTCAGGGGGCAGGGACCCTGAGGCTGCAAACTCAATCTTCCCGAGGGATTTAATTGGGGGATCTGTTCTGTCACCCCGGCGTCGGGTGCAAGAGCTGCCCCCACCCCGCCTGCCCCTCCTTCTCCCACTCCCCCCCCCCAACCTCCTCGTTGCTTAAAAATATTCAGCGAGGCTCCAGCAAAGTGAATGTTGTATTATTGTTGCCAGGGGTGACATTAGATGAGAATTATATGAAACAATAAGGGCGCTGGAGGATAATCCGTTTGACATTTGGAACATGTTCCCGGCGCTCGGCGCTGCTCGGAACGTCCTCGCCACGGAACCGTCTTCATTTCCATCGCAGTGGTGGTGGCTGTGAGGGCATTTATCTCTCTCTTTAGTCCTCTGGCTGACCATTCTTTGCAAGGCCAACAGGAAAACCTCCGTTCCGGGGCTGCTGCCCCGTGCAAGGATCAGCTTTGCTTGGTTTTACCCGCAGGTAAATGTGGGCAGGGAATTTCTGCCGGTACGAGGCTGGTCCGGGTGCTGGTCCTGCTCTTTGAATCGTGGAATGGTTTGGGTAGGAGGGACCTTAATCCCATCTCATTCCACCCCCTGCCATGGGCAGGGACACCTTTCACCAGCCCAGGTTGCTCCAACCTGGCCTTGGACACTTCCAGGGATCCAGGGGCAGCCACAGCTTCTCTGGGCAACCCGTGCCAGGGCCTCCTCACCCTCACAGCCAACAATTCCTTCCCAATATCCCATCTGACCCTGCAAAGCAATCAAGCTCTGACCCTCCCCCCACTGTGCCTGCACATCCTGGGCCAAGATTTGAATTTTTGGGAAGCCCAGCCAAGGAAAACCCCCAAATGAAGCAGTTTTAGTTCAGAATTGCACCAGAATGGCAGACACAGACAGTGAAGGAGTGTTTGTGTTCCTGCTTTCCTTCCTCTGGCAAACTGGCCTGGAGGAGCCCACGTGGGTCTCTGGTCATGAGCAGAACATGTACCTACAACACTGATGCCTGGAAACACAACCTGGTGCTCAGGCACAGAGATCACCCCCTCCAGGGCTCGGGCACAGCCTGGCACAGACACGGGGCTGGCACCCTGAGCCCCTCTGCAGCACAGCTTCTCCCTGTGCCACCCAGCCTGAACTGCACACACACAGGCAGCCACAGCCACCAAGTAACCCCCAGATTACTCTGAATTTCCAAAAGACTTCAAGTTCACAGCCAGAGCACGCCTGGGAGGAAGAATTTTATATTATTATTCTCATCTACATCCCCGTTATCCCATTTGCAGGGGGGGTAAGAGCTCCTTCCCACGGGGTGATGGTGGTGTGGGCACCAAGCCTGGCTGCTTCCTAAATCCTCCTGAATTCTCTCTCCATCTCCAGCAGAACACACAAAGACTGACAATTTCAGGGATAAAAGCCTGACCTCCTAAAAAACAACATCACCCAGTTCAACCCAAGCAGTGAGTCAGCTCCAGTGTTCCTGTATCCACACAAACACGCAGGAGCTCCTCCTCCACAAACTCCACATCCATATTCCAAGTAATTATCTCAATTACCGATCCAACAGGATCATCTCCTTCGCTTGCCAGCTTCCCCACACGATATCTCCACTCCCATATGCTCAGCCCTGATGCAGTTGAACTGATTTTCCTTCAGACCACTGAGCGAATCCGCTCGGAAATCCCCCGGAAATCAAGCAGCAGATCACTTTTCATCTGGAAAATGTGCAATATTGTGTCTGAAAAAGATCCAGTGCAGCACAGGCAGCATGGGCTGGGCTGTGCAGAGGCTTTAAAGCTCTTGGGTTAGTGATGATTTTGATGAGAATGGGAGGCTTTGAGAGAGAGAAAAATGTGGGGACGGCGTGCTCGGAGATGGTAGATTTACATTGAAGATTCCAACAGCAAAGTCTTCAGTGTGACTGCATTAAAAATGTGTTTGTCATAGAATTATAGAATCACAGGAAGGGACCTTAAAGCTCATCTCATTCCACCCCCTGCTGTGGGTAGGGACACCTTCCACTAGCCCGGGTTGCTCAGAGCTCCATCCAACACTTCCAGGGCTGGGGAATGTAATACCCGTGCTTTGTGTTGTTTTCCCTTTAAAACCATTCTCTTGCCCTCTCAGCTACATGCTGTGAATTATTCCCTACAAGAACTGTGCATCTCTCCTGAACATTCAGCTCGGTGGTTTGGTTTTTTCTTTTTTTCTTTTTTTTTTTTTTAAAGTTTCCCGAAGGTTCGTGAACCTGTCGGAGCGTCTGAGGTGATTTGTGGCTCTGACGTGAGCACAGGTGAGACTCAGCTGCTCCCCTGCTTGACATTCCGGGCTTGTTCCTGCTCAAACCTCGGAGCAAAGCTTATGGAACATAAACCTTCCTAAAGTGCCAATGAATCAAAGGTTTGTAAAAATCTTTGCCGAGCGAAACAGCGATGGATCCCCGCACGGATGAGGTTTCCATCCCGACAGACGGCAGCGGGAATGACTCTGCTGCAGGCTCCCACCTCTGAGGGGTGGAAAAAAGGTAGGTTTGGTTACTCAGGCTGTGGAAAAGTTGGGTCTGGATTAAGAGCAGGGCTTCAGGAACTGTGTGTCCCTCTGCTCTCCTGGCCCTGGGGCACCGGCGGCTGGCACCCACACGGGCTCTGAATTCTGGGCTGCTCCTCCCCGGGAAGGGGAAGATCAATCTGATTTATTGAGCCCCTGCACAGGCCAGTGAGAAAATGAAGGCTGCTCAGGTGGAGAAAGTGATAGAAAGAACAAAAGGGCAAATTAAAAAGTCCTTTGGAACAAAAGGATTAAGGGTTTCGGGTTGGAAAACAGCAAGTGGTAAATTGAGGATGATTGGGAGGATTCCCAATATGGAAGTTCACTTTCCTGTGAACATTCCTAGGATGAGAAATTAGTGCTTTTCTGTGGGAGGGGGGTTGGAAGGGACCTTAAAGACCAGCTTGTCTCATGTCAAAGACCCTGCCATGGGCAGGGACACCTTCCACCAGCCCAGGTGGCTCCAACCCGGCCTTGGACACTTCCAGGGATCCAGGGGCAGCCACAGCTTCTCTGCCCAACCTGTGCCAGGGCCTCCCCACCCTCACAGCCAGGAATTCCTTCCCAGTATCCCATCCATCCCTGCCCTCTGGCAGTGGGAAGCCATTGCCCCTTGTCCTGTCCCTCCATGCCTTGTCCCCAGTCCCTCTCCATCTCTCCTGGAGCCCCTTTGGGCACTGGAAGGGACTCCAAGGTTTCCCTGGAGCCTTCTCTTCTCCAGGTGAAAGATTTTCCCATTAAAGTCCAGGCTGGGTTTTTCACTAGGAATTTATGGGAATGGCAGTGCAAAGGTTGGCTTTCTAAGGTGAGAGCAGCAGAAGCAGCTCCCAAACCTTCCGTGTCCTGGACCTGAAACCTTTGTAGTGTCCTTTTAACTAAGGATGAAGATAATTAAATTTTGCACTGTGGTTACACCTCAGTAAATATTGTCCATAAAAATCAATTGGCATTTACTGTACTTAAGGTACAATAACGATTCTTATAAATCTAAATTATCCCTATAAATCTAAATTAAATGCCTAGGTTTAAATGTATTTAGGACATTTAATTAATAAAGTGTTACCAAATAACCATTACTAATCTGTTTACTTCGAGCCTGATTTCCATTTCCAAAGGATTTATTTCTCAGCAGTGTGTGTGGGAGGGTGAAAGTGTGTGCAAGGGTTTTAAAAAGCTACTGCAGGTACCAGAAATATTGAGAGATTGCCCAGGAAATTCCCTCATCTTTTTCCCCGTGGAGAAATGCTGATGTGCTGCAGCCAGAACTTTTCCAAGTCAAAAGTCCACTTTGACTCGGCTGTAATTTGAAGTGCTGGAAAAGTTGTGAAGTTTGAAACCTCCTTTCTTAATTCAAAGCTCTGCTTTGCTGTTTAAGCTGATTTTTCCAATTAAAAATTTAATTTAACTCTCAAAGAGAGGAAACAATTGAGGATGAAAAGGTCAAAATCCAGCGGAACTGGTGTAAATAAAAGCTCAGACTGGACATAAACACTTGATGGGTTTGTGGGAACATGGATTTTCACTTCTTTTTCCCTGGGAATTCTCTGGAAATTGCCTTCTGTTGAGGTCTAAAAGGCAAAGTGGCCCATTTGAGGTCCATCAGGGAGCCTGGGACAGGCAAGGATTGAGGTTCCTCCTCAGAGTCCAGCTGGGCTCAGCTGGTTTAGGCTGGAAAAACCAAGTTTACATAATCTAGAGCTGGGATCATTCCCTTCACCTTCCCTTATCCAAACATGGTGATGTTTTCTTTTGAAATGGCGTTTTATTGCTCACCATCTTTCCAGACAATTGAACAACAGAGGCTTCCCAATCTCCCCCAAACGAAGCAAATGTTTCCTTCAGGCTGCAACAATTTCTCCTTCAGTTTTTGGGTTTGTTTTTTGTGGGGTTTTTTGGGTTTTTTTGGCTAAAAAGCTGGAGAAAAACCCCACAATTCCCATCAAGACAACCCCCAAATATTTTGCAACAGCCACCAGGCCCAGCCAGCTCTGCTCCAAAAGCTCGGCAGGACATTAACCTGTGGATTATTCTTCCCTCCCACCACAATTAACATCATTAGGCTCAGCTCACACAAAAGCCAGAGGGTCAAATTCAGAATAAGTGGAGCGTGGTGCATTTTGTGTTGAACCAAATCCTGGATCTACCCCAGTGATTAATTTAGCTAAAAACATATAATTACAGGCAATAAAAAAGGATTTCTTTTGCTGCTGGAAAGTGGCTGAGAGTGTTCTGTGTGTTCCAGCAGCACCTGGCAGGCTCCAGGCTCTCCTAACACGGCCCAGACTGGTTAAATTTTTAGTCTTAGACTCAGGTTTGGTGGCCTACAAGGTATAACTGGGTATGTCTGTGTGGGGAGGGATGGAGCTGTTGGTGCCCACCCTGGTGGGTTGGACAGATGAGCCTGAGTCTACACTGAGTTCATCCTGGGGGGTTCCCCTGGAGAAGAGAAGGCTCCAGGGAGAGCTGAGAGCCCCTGGCAGGGCCTAAAGGGGCTCCAAGAGAGCTGGAGAGGGACTGGGGACAAGGGATGGAGGGACAGGACACAGGGAATGGCTTCCCACTGCCAGAGGGCAGGGAGAGATGGGAGACTGGGGAGAAATTCTTCCCTGGAAGGCCAGGAGGGACTGGAATGGAATTCCCAGAGAAGCTGTGGCTGCCCCTGTATGCCTGGAAGTGTCCCAGGCCAGGTTGGACGGGGTTTGGAGCAACCTGGGCTGGTGGAAGGTGTCCCTGCCCAGGGAATGAGGTGAGCGTTAAGGTCCCTCCCAACCCAACCGTTCTGTGCTTCTGTGACTCATTTACAGTTGTACCAGAGCATTTTAATTAGTGAATCCCTCACAGGAGTTGGCCTCCCACTCCCACTGTGGGCAGGGGACTCATTCCCTGGTGTCCTGCCACGCAGAGATCCGGTGTCATCCCGGTGAGGGACACCCCGGATGCCCCCGGGCCATTCCCACCCCCCTCCAGCGCCATCCCAGCCTTCCCCCTGCTCTCTGGAACACACACCAGGGCGAGCTGGAGTTTCCCCTGCAAAACTAAGCCTCAAATCGGGCCAGTGCAGCCCCCCCGGGTCCCACAGTCCCTGTGCTGAGCCCCTCAGAGCTCCGAGCTGAGGGTGCAGCAGGTCCAGCTCCCCCGGGGGTTTTGGGCCACTGTGGCATTCACTGGGGAAGAGCAAAGCAAAGGAAAACCCCTTCCAGGAAGACGAGGTGCTTCAGAGCCTGTCTGTCCTTTTCCACTTGATTCAGACTGAGTTTGGCAGATGGAAACAAGCTCAGTCCTAAAGAGGTGGAGAAAACGTTCCTCGGAGGGAGCCCGGCGTCTCTGCCGGAACAATGGCTCATCTCTTGGAGTGACATTTGACTTCATCTGTCTAACAAGTTTGATGGTCTCTCAGCGTTTTGGGTTCTG
>NW_016690367.1:1700954-1703967 GCF_001604755.1 Lepidothrix coronata
AGGAAGGTTTGGGAAGGTTTGAGAAGGTTTGAGAAGGGAAGGTTTGGGAAGGGAAGGTTTGTGAAGGTTTGGGAAGGTTTGAGAAGGGAAGGGAAGGGTGAGGTGAGCCCTCATTATGCACTTGGCAGCTCCTGCTCTGCTGGGAGGGCTGGGGGGAAAGAAGAGGGTCCCTCCAGCACGGAGGGGAGGGGGAGGGATGTTGTGCTCCATCCCACTGCCCCGGTGGCTCAGACACAGACATGTTGCTCAAGAGCATCAGGTGGGACTTCACTGTACACCCAAAGGAGGGCTGGGAACAGACACAGCTCTCCAAGGTGCTCCTGGAAGGAGTGGCATGACAAGAAAGGCCTCTCTGGGAATGGAGACCAGTCCAAACCCTGTCAGGAAGGTGAGGGGTTGGGGGGTAGTTGAGACCCTCCAAACACTCCCCAGTTGGAGCTTTCTGACCTTCCTGCTGCCCTTCCACCTCCAGGCAGCTTCCCCTCCCTGCTCCAGAGGTGTCCAGGTCACCTCCAGGCTGAGTCCCCAGGACCTTGGGGGCTCTGCTCAGCCAGGACTAACACCCCGAGTTCCTGCAGCTCTGCCTCCCTTCCTGCTTTTATCCCCTTCCAGCACTTAGCAGGGGGAATCACACACCCCAGGGGTGACTGGGATGGTTTGTATTTCCATAAGAACTGAGCTTGATTTTCCCCAGCACCAAGGTCCCTTCCCAGCACAGGAAAAGGTCCTGAAAACGAGGGGAAAATAATTTCCCTCTGCCTTAAAATCCTTCCCACTGTCAGAGGGACTTAAAACTGCAAAAAAACCCTTCAGCCTCCCATCCCTCAGCTCCCCACAACGACTGGAATTGTTCATTAGCTGAACATCCAACACTTAAACACTCCGAGCCTTTATTATTTATTTCTTGGGCAGAGAATTACCACGACGTGTTATTTTTATTTTACAGATCCAGCTTCTGAAACTACTTAAAAAGCTTTCCATCAAAGATGTTCAGTGGTGCTGACAGAACACTGAGGAGGTTTTTGCTGGGGAAAGCCACCATTAATTATCAGACTGTAAGTAGCACTGATAGTGCAAGCATTTGATTTTGATTTAATGTCTAAATAAGCTCACTTACAATGGCAAAGAGCTTCCTGTTTAATTGAAAAGCACTAAGTTTGCTATCTCCCCTTCTTCTTTTCCATTCTGGCCCCGGTCCAGGTGTAGAAATAGAAAGAAACATGAACAGAATGCAAAAAGTCAGTGTGAAAATGCATCAGAGTCACAGGAGGCTGCTGAGCCTTCTGCCAACACCACTGCTGGGCTGGCTGGGCCGGCTTGTCTCATCCAGGCTGTCCTTGGCCTTCAGCTTCCCTGCATTCCCAGCTCTGCATTTCCAGCCCTGCATTCCCAGCCCTTCAATCCCAGCCCTGCATTCCCAGCCCTGCATTTCCAGCTCTGCCATCCCAGCTCTGCCATTCCAGCCCTTGAATCCCATCCCTGCATTCCCAGCTCTGCCATCCCATCCCTGCATTTCCAGCTCTGCCATCCCAGCCCTTCCATCCCATCCCTGCCATTCCAGACCTGCATTCCCAGCTCTGCCATTCCAGCCCTTGAATCCCAGCCCTGCATTCCCAGCCCTGCATTCCCAGCTCTGCCATCCCAGCTCTGCCATTCCAGCCTTGCATTCCCAGCCCTGCAATCTCAGCCCTGCATTCTCATCCCTGCTGTCCCATCCCTGCATTCCCAGCTCTGCCATCCCAGCTCTGCCATTCCAGCCCTGCATTCCCAGCCCTGCATTCCCAGCTCTGCCATCCCAGCTCTGCCATTCCAGCCTTGCATTCCCAGCCCTGCAATCTCAGCCCTGCATTCTCATCCCTGCTGTCCCATCCCTGCATTCCCAGCTCTGCCATTCCAGCCCTTCCATCCCAGCCCTGCATTCCCAGCCCTGCATTCCCAGCTCTGCCATCCCAGCTCTGCCATTCCAGCCTTGCATTCCCAGCCCTGCAATCTCAGCCCTGCATTCTCATCCCTGCTGTCCCATCTCTGCATTCCCAGCTCTGCATTTCCAGCCCTGCATTCCCAGCCCTTCAATCCCAGCTCTGCCATTCCAGACCTGCCATCCCAGCTCTGCATTCCCATCCCTGCATTCCCAGCCCTGCCATCCCAGCCCTTCCATCCCAGCCCTGCAGTGCCAGCCCACAGCAGCTGCCCATGAGTGGCACACGCCAGACTGATGTCTCTGCTGAAGGACTCCAAACCTAATGCCCTGTGACAGGCAAAGCTCAGGCCGTTCAGGATTGCAGGACAGATAAAGATAATGATCATTTATGAGAAACAAACCTCCAGAGGAGCCAGTGCCACCCAGCAGAGACTTGGGATGGGAAGGGATGTGAGGGCACAGCGAGGTCACAGCCTGGCCAACGTGGAAAAGCTGGACTGGCTATTTAGGGAGAAATAATAGCACCAGTGTGTCTAGACAGAGGGTGGGCTGAGAGAAGCAAACAAGATTTAGACCTTGAAAAAGTCATTATTTCAAGATGAAACTCCAGATTTCTATCTCAGCTTTCATTTTCTCCGAGTGTGTGATTGTGGAGAGCTCAAAGCTGCACATTTCTGCAGGCCCTGGAAAGCAATTTGCTTAATAGAAGAGGGTTAGTTTGACTTGCTAAGGAACAATCTCTGAGTAGTGACAGTGCCTGCCCAGCTCCTTCCTCCAAAGCCATCTGGAGAGCAAGGGTTGGGAACATCCAGGCCAGGAAGTAAAAGTGCAGCCTCTGCACTGGGAAGGAAGTGGGAAGAGCAGTGGCCACCTTCTTGCCAGGAATTCCAGCAGATTCCTGCACCTAAACCAGAATGAAGATGGGGGGGTTGGGGGGGTGGTGTTCAAATTTGTGTTGGAAGGGACTTTAGAGATTATCTCCCTCCACCCCCTGCCACGGGCAGGGACACCTTCCACCACCCCAGGTGGCTCCAACCTGGCCTTGGGCACTTTCAGGGATCCAGGGGCAGCCACAGCTTCTCTGGGCAACCT
>NW_016690367.1:1704862-1717629 GCF_001604755.1 Lepidothrix coronata
CTGTCCTTTAGCTCGGGGAGAAAGCAAAGACCTGTTAAAATAATTGGTTTCCAGGCTTTTTGGTAACGCCACATAATTTAAAACAGGAAAGAAAAAATTCTTTTTTTATTTTTTTTTTTTTTTTTTTTTTTTTTGGTAAAGAAAAACTTTTTCTTCAGAAAATTGGAGGGAGGGGGAGGGGAAAAGTAATTGCAGACCCAAGGGGAAGTTTTACTTCCAGCTCGAGCACTTTTCAGAAGTGATCATAAAAATAATGGTGAGCTCTAAGCGAGGCTGCTGCAAGCTGGGAAATGGGCAAGTTTCATTTTTTAACCCTTTCCAAGGGGACACATCAAACTCTCCCCGAGCACAGCCAGCGAGCACGAGCTGGGATACGTCAGGTAAAGGTTTCAGTCGGGTGCTTTGCAGGAAAAGAAGGTTTGGCTCCATCAGAACTCCCTGATTTCTGCCTGAACCGCCCTGGATGTGCCATGGGAATGGGATTCTACCTCCACCACGTGTCAGGAGACGCTCCTGAGCTCCTCAGGGGTGAGGAGATCGAACTTGTCTTTTCCAGCCACGCTCCCTGTGGGACGTGGGGGGAATGTTGTGCTCAGCTCCCAAGGGCTGAGAGGGAACCAGGAGCTTTTCTGGGGCGTCTGCCTCCTCCTTAATGTCATGTAAAACACAGTGTCATTATTTTCATTTAATAAAGTGGAACAAACTTAAGATGCTTAAGCCTTGATTAGAGGCTTTGATCTCTGCAGGCACGATTAGTGTCCTTCCGTCAGGGGAAGTCACTCTGAGCAGTGGATCTGCTGATTCTGCATAATCCCCCCATTAATTCCCTGTCAGATATTGTGTTTACTGCAAACACATGACAAGCCTTTTCTTCTGCCTTTTTTTCCCCCCTCCTGAACTGTTCCTGACCCAGCAGTTTTGTGGGCTTGTCCCAGTCTTGCTGTTCCTCCCCTCGCCCTCTTGTGCGGTGACAATCACCCTGGCTGTGACACACAGAGGGCTCAGCTGGACAACATGTGACAGCCCAGGGGCTGAAACAGCTCCTCTGTGGCCTCTTAGAAACCAGGGCTCAATCCCCTTTATGAGCCATTCACTTAAGAGTTGGACCTGGTGAGCCCTGTGGGTCCCTTCCAGCTCAGAACACTCCGGGATTCTCTCGTGACCGCAGGGGAAAGGGAGGCCAAGCAGAAAGCCCTGAGGTTCAGGGCTGGGTTGTCCTCCTGACCATGAGGAGAAGCCAGGCTGTGCCTCAGCTCCCCCACCTGCAAAGCAAACCTGCAGCTGCTCTGCAGCACGAGCTGGGGCCTGTGGGTCACCCCTGAGCTGTGCAGGGGGGCACAGCTTCCCTCGGAGCTGCAGCGCTCAGCAAAGGGAGGGGGGGAAAGCAAAATGAAATCAGTGACACTTCCCCAGCCCTGGGAGTGTCCAAGGCCAGGTTGGATGGGGCTTGGAGCAACCTGGGCTAGTGGGAGGTGTTCCTGCCCATGGCAGGGGGTGGAATCAGATGTTTAGGGTCCTTCCAACCCAAACCATTCCATGATTCTAAAAGAAGAGAGCACCCTTCCAGTGCCTACAGGGACTCCAAGACAGCTGGAGAGGAACTTTGGACAAGGGCCTGGAGGGACAGGACAAGGGGGAGTGGTTTCCCACTGCCAGAGGGTAGGGTTAGATGGGATATTGGGAAGGAATTCTTGGCTGGGAGGGTGGGGAGGCCCTGGCCCAGGTTGCCCAGAGAAGCTGTGGCTACCCCTGGATCCCTGGAAGTGTCCAAGGCCGGGTTGGAGTCACCTGGTCTGGTGGAAGGTGTCCCTGCCCATGGCAGGGGGTGGGACTGGGTGAACTCTGAGTTCCCTTCCAGCCCAAAGCATTCCCTGTCACAGTGAGGGGTTACACTGATGTTTTCTCTGGTCACTGCAGGGCTTGTGCTGTCACAAGACAAATCTACAAACTGGTCATTCCCTGAGATGTGGTTTCCAGCTTGCTGGAAGCTCCAGTTCATTCTGGCACCAGCACATTCCTGCTCAGGGTCTGGTGGGCTTTGGACCTGCCCGGGTGTTGGAGCCACTGGCCCAATATGGAATGAACTGGAAATCATGGAATCATCGTCAAATCCAAGACTGGTTTGGGTTGGAAGGACCTTAAAGCTCATCCCATTCCGCCCCTGCCATGGGCAGGGACACCTTCCACCAGCCCAGGTTGCTCCAACCTGGCCTTGGACACTTCCAGGGATCCAGGGGCAGCCACAGCTTCTCTGGACAACCTGTGCCAGGGCCTCCCCACCCTCTCAGGGAAGGATTCCTTCCCAATATCCCATCTATCCCTGTCCTCTGGCAGTGGGAAGCCATTCCCTTGCCCTGTCACTCCATGTCCCTCTCCAGCCTTCCTGTCAGGCCTCTTTTCAAACAGCTTTCAAATCGAAACAGCTTCATTTCCGCTTCCTAAATAAAAATTCAGTTGGATAAACCAGTCACAGAAAACTGTCCATACAACTCTCGACAAAGAAACCGAAACCTAAATGAATTCAGGGATTTATATCTGCAGCAGCCTCGCTGTTGAGAGTGAACATCTGGGTTTATTGTTCCACATCCCATAACAAAAATATATTCCACTATTAATTTCAGAAGAATATTTGAAAGGGCCTTTACCAGAAAGCAAAGCCTGGTGAATGTGGGGCTGATAATCCTTGTGTTTTGCTGACAGTTTCCCCCCCCAAAAAAAACCAAACAAAAACCAGGGAAAAATTAAAGCAAAAAGGGGTTTTAGAACTTTCTGGCAGATAGAAAAATGAAAAGGCTTCTGCTTTGAGTTCAATGAAAGCCATCAGTGATGCAGTAAATAAGTGAATAGATCCTTCTCACCCATACATAGCTTTGAGAGGGTTGGAGGAATAGGTTGTAAGGAGAGGTTTTAAGAATAGGGTTTAAGGAGAGGTTATAAGAAATTCCAAAGCCAGGGATTATTTCCCATTTCTGAAGTGATCCCTGTTGTTTGGGAACCCTTGCCACGAAGCACCTCAGCTGAGGGGAGGCAGCTTTCCCTCTCCTGGTGCAGGGCACGGGCAAACCCACCCCCAGTGACCACAGAAATATTCCCACACCCCCAAATCTGCACTTTTCTCCCTCTAAAAAATCCCCAAAATTTATTCCCAATTGCTCTGAGCCCACTGGAAGTGCCTTTCCCTTGGTGAGGGGCACCAGACCCAAAATGCCAGGAGAAGTGGAAGAGGGGGGTGTGTGGGGTGACCTCCACGCTCTGCTCGCTGGAATATCGTGGGCATGTCTTGGAATGTCCCTCCCTGATGGATGCACCTTCCAGGGTGTCTTTCACTGCTCTTGGGAGAATAATGAGGGAATTTTGCCATGATTGCCTCACTCCCAGGTGCCCGCTCTGCTCTCCACACTCAGGAGCTAATGGGGAGAAGATTTAATGCTGTGATATCACTTTAATGTGGAGACCATAAATAAAGCTCTTATAACTCCCTAATTATGCCTGCATTGCACCCATTAACCATTCATCTGCATACAGGGCTCTGTGCAGTGACAGCCTGATTCCAAAGGGTTTTCCAGACTAAAATCGTGGTTAGGAAGGGAGGGGAAAAGAGGGAGAGAGAAAGGAAGGGAGGTTTGAAAGTCTGGCTCCAGACCTGTGCCTCTCCTGGGGGTTGATATAATCCAGGAGCAGTCCTGACACTTAACACTGAATGGTGCCTGGGGGTTTATTATGGGAAATAAAAGGTTCCATCTATTCCCACTGTCTGTGGAATCGCTTGGGAGACTCAGCTTAGCTCCTGGAATGCCAGGGATCAGCTCTGCTGGGTGCATGGGGAGCTCAGCCAGTCTAGCCCAGTCTGCAGGACAGAGGGAGCTCCAGAACAGCCTCTTCATCTTCACCACACTCAAACAAGCTCAGTCACTCAAGCAAACAAACCCAGCCCATGTGTGATGGGTTTAACTCCCCAGGAATTCCATGCACCAGCATTCCTGGGCCCTGCTGCCCTGTAGGGTGAGAGGAGAGCGATGACAACGGGCAGGGTGCTAAAAGCTCTTCCCAAGTTTCTCTGTCCTTCGAGCTGAGCACGGGGCTGGTGTTTTGTTTGCCCAAAGGTCTCTGTTTTCACACTGGTTTCATTCAGTGTCGGAGAGAAAACAAACCCCAAAATGCTGCCAGAGGCTGCAGGGGAGCGGGGCTGCAGAGCTGCCTTTGGGATGATGTCATGTGTTAGCACTTGCCAGGCAAAAATACCCTTTCAAAAGGAAAAGTGAGGTAGAAAGGAGCAAGTGAGATGCTGCATTTAAAAATACCAGCATTTTGACTTTGTCTGAACTTTGCTCCAGTTCTCTGCAATGACAAAATTCCAGGGAAATTGGGATAAATCCAGAAAACTCTTCCATGCTTGGGGAACATGTCAGAGCTCCCTTGAACAAGTGCTGTAGGTTTAGAATCACAGAACATGCTGAGCTGGAAGAGACCCACAAGGATCATCAAATCCAATCCCTGGCCCTGCCCAGACACCCCAACAATCCCACCCTGTCCCTGAGGGCATTTAATTTTATTTAAAATTAAGGTTCGAGTACAAACCACGCTCCTGCCAGTAAAGGGGGAACACAACCTTTGGTCTTTTGGGATAATTACACTGTATAATGCATGGCAGGATGGAAAACTCTCCTTCCAGGCTCCCTTCAGCAGGGAAAAAGCTCCTCTTGCTGCTGGGGGGCTTGTGCTGAGTGTCTGTGACACAACAGCTGTTCCACAACTGCCGCAGGGAATTCCGAGGCTGTGGATGACTGACAAGCACAGGAGCTCGGAATCCGCAGGAGAATTTTCCATTCGTGTTACACCATCTTCAGAAAGAGATTTAGGCTCTTACTGATGTGCAAAATGTCCTGTGACTGTGCAGGAGCTGCTGCTTCTCCGTGCAGAGCCACGGAATCCCAGGATGGGTCAGGCTGGAAGGGCCACAGTGGCCCATCTGGTCCCACCTCCTGCTCCAGCAGGGCCATCCCAGAGCACCTGGCACAGGATTGTGTCCAGAGGGGTCTGGAATATCCCCAGGGAGGAGACTCCACTCCCTCTCTGAGCAACCAGTTCAGTGCTGACAGCAAAGTTCTTCCTCCTGTCCAGGTGGAGCTTCCTGGGCATCAGTTCCTGCCCGTTCCTGCTGTGCCATTGCTGGGCCCCCCCAGCAGAGCCTGGTCCCTCCTCTGCCCCCTCCCTGCAGCCCCTGAGGGACATTGGGGAGGTCCCCTCTCAGTGTCTGCTCTGGAGGCTGAACAGCCCCAGGTCCCTCAGCCTTTCCTGCTCCCAGAGATGCTCCAGGCCCTTAAACATCTTTGTGGCCTCTGCTGGACCCGACACTGCAGCACATTCCTTGTTGTGCCCGTCCCCAGCTGCAGAGAGAGGAAGGGGAACCATCAGAGGGATGAAGGTGAACCATCAGAGGGATGAAGATGAACCATCAGAGATGAAGGTGAACCACCAGAGAGGAAGGTGAACCATCAGAGATGAAGGTGAACCATCAGAGGGATGAAGGTGAACTGTCAGAGATGGAGGTGAACCATCAGAAATGAAGGTGAACCATCAGAGAGGAAGGTGAACCATCAGAGATGAAGGTGAACCATCAGAGATGAAGGTGAACTGTAAGAGATGAAGGTGAACCATCAGAGGGATGAAGATGAACCATCAGAGGGAAGAAGGTGAACTATCAGAGATGAAGGGTTTCTGACCAGTTCTAGTTTAAAGTTGTGTTAAACTCCTCTAAATCAGCATAACCCCACCAGCTCCTCTAAAGACAAAGAAAGACCAGGCTCAGTGGTGAAATCAGAGATATACTGATGGAAAATACAGCTGCTGCTGTTTGTCATTTTAATTTTAGAACCTCGGGTTTAAAAGGGTAAACAAAGCTAGTGTGAGCAAACCCCCCACTGAAGCTGCAGCAAACACACCCCAAGGGTTGTGATGATTAGCAAACAATTAGGACCAGTGTTCCATCCTAAGCAGCACCACTAAACTGGAGGCAGTTCATTTCCAGCACAGGGAAAAAAGGGAGCTGGGAAAAAAAAAAAAAAAAAAAAAAGGGATTGTAAACGTGGAGCCAACAAAATTAAACTAAGAATTAATTTCATCCATTACAGCTGATTGTCGTAAATTAAAACTAGAAGGAAATAATTGGTAGCATGTAGCTTTTAGTGGTTCATACAGATTAGGGGAATTAGAGTTTTTTATGAGGAGCTCTGAACTCGCCTGCTGTGCTCTGGTGTTTGTGCATTTTTCCCTGGAATTGCACCGTGGGATTTGGGAGCAGGAGCGAGGCCTTAAATCCTCAGACCTTCCTCCAATCCAGGTGGCTGAGCTGGGTTGGGATGGGATGGGATGGGATGGGATGGGCTCCCCAGAGGTGTTCTCTGCTCCAGTGGCACCTGCAGAGCAGGATCATCAGTCCTGCTGTGCCCCCACCGAGCCAACGAGACCCCCATTCCACACCTGGAGACCTCCAGCAGCTCCAAGGACAGGCCAATATCCAGGAAAACCATTGCCTTGTTCCTGGGGAGGAGGGAGAGCTCCTTGAACTGTATTTTTCTGCAGCAGGGACTGCAGGAAAGTTGGGATAATCATGTTGGTCTCCTTTAAATTCTCCTGCTTGGCCAGCAGTGCCAGGAAGCCCTTTGCCAGTGAGCTCAGCCCACTCGGAGCAGGCAGGGCCAGGTGCTCAATCCATCCCGTTGATCCAGCAAAAATCCACTCCTCCTTCCTTAATTCCTTTAATTCCTTTCTATTGTACAGCCATTCGAGAATTCAGAGCATGAAGCTGCCCCCGAACACGGGGAGAGGCCAGAACCTCGAGGGTTAAACTTCCTTTTCCTCCTCTGCCTGGAGATATTTCCTACAAGGTGTAAAGCAGCAGAAAGCCCCGACTTTGTGCTGTGGCAGCTCTCAGAGGTGGCAGGAAATTAAGGTCTATGCTGGATGTTCTGTTTTCCTGAGAGGTTATTTTTATGCACTTATTTAATTAATTCCTCCAGCTTATATAAGGGTAATAAGATTTATATATATATTTATATATTTTTTTTGCATGTCTGCAGCGCTCAGGAAACTCAGAATATTTGGCAGAAACAGGAATAGCCCCCGGAGCTGCCCCCATGCCCAGACAGAGCTTGGTGGCAGCCACTTCCCACCTGCTCCCTTCCCACCACCAGCGCTCCTTAAACCTGCAGAGACCCAAGCCGAGCTTGTTTTAGTCAGAAATGTTGAGTTTTACACCTTATTTTTTTTGCAGAGGGCGCTCCGGGAGGCTGGGGGAGCGCGGCGGTTCGAGGCGTCCCGTTGCCACCCGTTCCCGAACCTTTTTAGGAAGCCAAAAATTCCTTCTCGCGGTGAGCCGAGGGAGAGGGAGGAGTGCCACCTACTGAACCATCAACACTCGGCTGCCTTTGAACGGTTCTGCGCCTTCTAAAATAGAAACTTCCCTTGTTTTGTAGTTGGAAATATAAAGGAAAGGAGGAAAAAAACCCCACCAAAACCGGAGGTGGGGAGGGAGGGGGGGGGAGAGAAGAAACAAGCTAAAAAAAGGAATTTGTTGAATGGCATTTTGTGCCAGCACGGTGTTTATAAATAGCCCCAATGACACTGCTCTTTGCAAGATGGATTTGGGAATATTCCTGATCAGCAACGAGCTGGAGCCGCCAATGACAATAAACGGGGGAAATGTGGATAAATACAAGGCCTCACCCCCCCTTTTTGTGTGGGATCAGCAGCTCCTCTCGAAGCCTCCATCAAAGGGACTCAATTAGCAGGCACGTTTTCTAATTACAGGTTGTGATTTACAGCAAATCTGGGTTTCTAATGAGGCCTTGATTATTGGTGCAGATGGTAAGGACTGGACCCAATATTCTGATATTACAGCAGCACTCTGGGAGTGCCAAGACATCACTGGATGCTCCAGAACCAGCTCCATCTCCTCGTTTGCCCAGACACCTTCATTTTTTCCCCAGTTCCCCAGGAATTTCCCCTCGGCTGTACCTGAGCCAGCAACTGGTGAAAGCAGATGCACAGAATTGTTATTGTGGAATGAAACAGCAGCTAAAACACCTCCCCAGCCAGTCAATCCATCCACTATTAATATTTTCCTGTCACAATCTCGACTTGGATTGCAGAGACAGGGAAAAGGGCTTTTTTTTTTTTTTTTTTTTTTTTTTTTTTTTTTTTTTTTTATTCTTTTCTCTTTCCAGCAGAACCCTCAGGCAGCCGCCCAGGCGTTATTTTTAATTACAGAAAATGTTCCCTCGAAACTTCCCGGGGGGATCAGCGGCAGTTTTTGGGATTAATCACCCCAAATGAAATGAAGGCTGCGCCCGAGGGTTATTTCCCAGCTGGTGGCTCGGAGGGGAGCAAAGGGCCATTCCCAGGAGAATGTGACTGGGAAGCAGCAAAAATGCCAGTGGCAACTGGGATCATTGAATCCCAGACTGGTTTGGGTTGGGAGGGACCTCAAAGCTCATCTTTCCCCCCCCTGCCATGGGCAGGGACACCTTCCACCAGCCCAGGTTGCTCCAACCTGGCCTTGGACACTTCCAGGGATCCAGGGGCAGCCACAGCTTCTCTGGGGAACCTGGGCCAGGGCCTCCCCACCCTCCCAGCCAGGAATTCCTTCCCAATATCCCATCTCTCCCTGCCCTCTGGCAGTGTGAAGCCATTCCCTGTGTCCTGTCTCTCCAGTCTCTCTCCATCTTTCTTGTAGGTCTCCTTCAGGCCCCGAAAGGCCACATTTAGGTCACCCCAAAACTTTCTCTTCTCCAGGCTGAAAAGTCACATTTAGAGGACATGAAAACCTCCCTGGAGGGGGATGGATTCCGTTGCTTTGCCATTTCTGTGTCCCCAGCAAGGCCAGGGCACCTCTGCCCTCTTCCAACCCCCTCTGAGGGACTGTCCCTGCCCTGGAGACCTTCCAGTCTAAACAGACACGACAAAGTTCTGGAGAAAGGAGGAACTGAGGCCTGGGGAGACCCCAGACAGCCCTGGCTGTTGTCTCTTTCCCTTCCCTCCTGGTGCAAAGAAAAGCAAATCCTTCCTTCCAGGGTGGGTTGTTTTTTTTTCCCCCATTCTTTTCCTTTAAGCTGCTGTTGTGGCACTCACAGAGCCTCCCTCCCTTCTTCATGGCTGGATAGCCCTGTGCTATCTTGGATCTCACTCCTGAATCCCATTGGCTTTTAAACCTCCTAAATCAAACACTCAGCTCCCAGCTCACCCCCCTCCCCAGCAGGGCAGGAGGGCACAGACCCACTTGGGGTCTCCAGCCCAGGAGCTGCCCTTCCTTCACAGGATGGAGCCCCTCAGGTCCCCCGTAGCTTTCCCAAATTCCAGCTGTATTTTTTTTTCTTTTTAATACTCTCCAGACCTGGGACAACCCCCCAGAGGCACAGCGAGAGAAGAGCTCCACGTTTCCAGGTGAGTTCAGGAGGTCTGGATTGAGGCAAACCCAGAAAAACCCCTGCGACCCCCTCATTTTAACATCCTTAACCACTCCAAGAGCCTTTCTGCCTTTTGTTGCTGCCTTTTAACACCACAGCCTGCAAGCCAGATCCTAAAAAGCACAGAAACCCAGGATAAACTTGAAGAGAATTAAACTTGAAGTGAGAAACACCCGAGCAGATCCTTGGCTGCTGAATCCCATTGTCTCTTCCCGCAGTCCTTGCATAAAGAGACAACTCATCCTAAAGGAACACGCTGGCTAAGGTTGTTGCCTGCCTTGCAAACAGCTCCAAGGGAAATTTTTCCCCAGCATCAGCCCTAGTTGGACTGAACTAATACTACTAAAAAAAATAATGTCAGAGGAGGATTAATTTGAAATGGAAGCAGCTACTCCAACAAGGTCAGCAGGGCTCCTTTCCTATCACAGAACCATCTCTCATCCCCCTCCAAGCCAGGATGCATTTCCAAGGTAAGTGGATCAGGCTGTGCTTGTTTCTTTGCACAGTCTATAAAGGGCTTAGGCAGATACTTAACTTGGGGAAGGCTCCAGTTAAGCAGGATGAAGTGCCTGCTGCATAAAAGCCGCAGAAAATAAAGGTCAAGTTAAAAAGAACCTGCAAATGTTGGTGAGCGTCGTGATTTCCAAGCAAATCCCAGGACTTAGGAGAACCTTGGGTCAGCTTTTACAAGCTGGATGACATTTATATGCCTTTGGCAGTCAAGAATTTCCCTTGCCCAAGGAAATTCCCTTGCCCAAGGAGATCCCCCCTGCCTAAGGAATTACCCCTGACCAAGGAGTTTCCCCTGCCCAAGGAATTATCTCTGATCAAGGAAATATTCCTGATCAAGGTATTTCCCTTGGCCAAGGTATTTCCCTTGGCCAAGGAATTACCCCTGCCCAAGGAATTATCCCTGCCCAAGGAATTATTCCTGACCAAGGAATTTCCCCTGACCAAGGAATTATCCCTGATCAAAGTATTCCCCTTGCCCAAGAAATTACCCCTGCCCAAGGAATTATCCCTGCCCAAGGAATTATCCCCGATCAAGGTGTTTCCCTTGCCCAAGGAATTTCCCTTGCCCAAGGAGATCCCCCCTGCCCAAGGATTTAGCCCTGACCAAGATATTTCCCTTGCCCAAGGAATTATCCCTGACCAAGGAGTTTCCCTTGCCCAAGGAGATCCCCCCTGCCCAAGGAGATCCCCCCTGCCCAAGGAATTATCCCTGACCAAGGAATTATCCCTGATCAAAGTATTTCCCTTGCCCAAGGAATTACCCCTGCCCAAGTAATTATCCCTGCCCAAGGAATTTCCCCTGCCCAAGGAATTTCCCCATACCAAGGAGTTTCCCCTGCCCAAGGAGTTTCCCTTGACCCAAAAATTGTTGCCCTTCTCCCCCAACCTGAAGTCCAGGCTCTGCTCAGCGAGGCAGTGCCATGGGTTGCACCTCCAGTGCAGCCCAGACTTCTGGCTCTTTGGAAATGAAGCGATTATTGAGCGACCACTAATTGGAAATCCTACAAGCCCTGGGTGGATTAAAGGAGATTAATGGAGAAAGAAGAGATGGGACATTAACTTGCATTAATGCAGCAGCTGACGTCTCTAAGTAGCTGCACTGCCCAGCCTTAAACACGGTGTAGCAGCTTTTAGAGAGCATTTTGATTTATTTATTTCTTTTACAGGTAATGATTATTATTTAAAGATAAAAGACTCCAAAGGAAAGTGTCATCAGCACAGGGTAAGAGCAGCCAATTAATGCCCAACACACTGCAGGCTGTCCTGGTGTGATTGAGATCAGTTTGATTCCTCTCCCCTTGCCAAGGGATTTCAGAGAGTGGAAAGCTCTGGCTCAGGATGGGAACCAAGGTCTGTCTGCATTTCTTTTAGCAATAAAAGCAGAGCTGGCGTGACAGAACATTGGGAACAAGTTGGAAACACCCCGGGTAGGGTCCCAGGGATCCCAGATGCCATCCTGCTGTCCTTCAGCTTTCCAGGTGGGATCTGGAGGCCAAACCAGAGCCAGTGACAAAAGAAACTCCATGTGCAACATTGAACTTGAATCCTTATCCTAATTAGTTTTTAGGCTAAGATGGAGTCACTGCTGGGAAATACCTCTTGGAGCAGGATCCAGGATACTCCAAGTGGTAAAATGAGAGTTCAGAACACGAGGAGAAAATGCAGCTTGCAGTGATTTCCAGGTTGGAGCTGGGGAGAGGGGGGAGCAGGAGCAGAGACCGGTCCAGGGAGGGCAGGAGGAGAACACAGGGAGGGAGGGCAGGAGGAGAACACAGGGAGGGAGGGCAGGAGAACACAGGGAGGGAGGGCAGGAGGAGAACACAGGGAGGGAGAACAGGAGGAGAACACAGGCAGGGAGGGCAGGAGGAGAACACAGGGAGGGAGGGCAGGAGAACACAGGGAGGGAGGGCAGGAGGAGAACACAGGGAGGGAGAACAGGAGGAGAACACAGGGAGGGAGAACAGGAGGAGAACAAGGGAGGGAGAACAGGAGGAGAACAAGGGAGGGAGAACAGGAGGAGAACACAGGCAGAGAGGGCAGGAGAGGGGCATCTGATGGCTCCTGTCTCTGGGTTTCTTTTCCCACCCAATAAAACCACAAGTGACCCAATTCAGGCCCAACATCCCCGGGGAGCTGCTGCTGGGACACAAAGCTGGGATGCTGAGGGTGCACAAGTGAAGGTGCAGCTGCTCCTCCATCCCCAGCACAGCTCGAATTCCCTCTCCCTGCCCTGCCTGGCTCCCGGATTTGGGAGCAGAGGGCCAACCCCAGCCCTAATTAGTGCCAACTGTTGTGCAGCTTTTCATCTTCCAGGAGCTGGGCTGAGAACATCAACTCATTTTCCTCAGGTTTGTCTCCAGCTGCTGACAGGGCTTGGATTTAAACCTGGGGAATTAGACTTGAAAAGCTCCATATCTCATTAATAATCTGCCCAGCCATTAAGTGCACTCAATAGAGATTTTACCACCATTTTTTTGCCATTGCAGGAGTGAATTACACGACCTTCCTCCCAGCCTTGGGGTAATAGCACAAGTGCCTTTTCCTGCAGTTAACTGAGGAAACAGCCATGTATCCCATGCCAAGGGCATCATTTAAAAAACAATTATTGCAGACCAAATGAGAACCCTTTTTTTTTTTTTTTATCTTTGCTTCTGATAGCGTTTCAAAACGGAGACCTCTTTTCCATATCAAAATCGTTGCCTTCTAAATTCCCCAGATTGCTGGAGCTCTGGGGGTAATCTGCCTTTCAGAAGGCTCCCTGGGTGAGACCTGGGCACAGGGAGCTCCCTG